>NC_058132.1:380489485-380712135 GCF_016433145.1 Gracilinanus agilis | reverse complement strand
CTCTCTCTCTCTCTCTCTCTCTCTCTCTCTCTCTCTCTCTCTCTCTCTCTCTCTCTTTCTCTCTTCTCATTTCTAGCACAATAGTAATAGAGGTGATAATTGACATCCTTGCTTCTCCCCTGATCCTATTGAAAAGGCTTCTAGCTTATTTCCATTACAGATAATACTTGCTGGTGGTTTTAGGTAGAAACTATTTATTTTAAGGAAAGCTTTATTAATCTCTGTTCTTTATGGTGTTTTTAATAGGAATAGGTGTTATATTTTGTTGAAAGCTTTTTTAGGATCTGGTGAGATAATTATATGATTTGTGTTGGTTTTGTAATTTTTTTAACCCCTCCCTTATGTCTTAGAATGGATTCTAAGTATTGGTTCCAAGGCAGAAGAGTAGTAGGGGCTAAAAATTGGAGTTAAGTGACTTACCCAGGGTCACACAGCTAAGGAATATCTGAAGCCAGATTGAGTCCAGGACCTTCTGTCTCCTGGCCTATCTCTATGCACTGAGCCAACTTACTGCCCCTGGTTTTGTTACTGATATGGCCAATTATGCTGATAGTTTTCCCAATATTGAACAAGCCCTAGATCCTGAAGAGAGCTTTGGTTTTGGAGCATTCCTGTCACAGTGTTTCAGGCTTCAGGTGACCCCTGGAGAGTCTCTGATCAAAGCAGGATTCTGGCATGTTTATCAATGATCCTGCTGGCTTTCCTGTGGGAAGTCCTCTCCCAACACTGTCAGCCTTCTGACTATCTTTTGACATGGGCTAAATGAAAATGTCTTCTATTGTTTCTCTTTTGTTTCTTAATCATTATTCAATCTGCTGCCCTTTTAAGATTTTTGAAGTATGTATTAGGGAGTTGGGTTCCTCTATGACCTTTTCCTGTTGTAACCAAAATTCCATTGGATTCATTTTAATAAGGCTGACTAATGTTGCTAAATATATAGCATTATCTAATACCAAATTATACTCAACCCACATTGCCAGGACAAGATAATAGTACAAACTATTATTTTAGTTTTATCATGTGTAAAAGCTGAATATTGCCCCAGCCTTTTATTGTTGTTGTTGTTTCTGAAAATATCTTTCATTATCCATTAAGCTTTTAGCAACTCTGGTTCACATAGCCACTGTTTTGTGTTATCCTTTTTTGGATAGAGAGTATTTCACAAGACAAAAAGCACAGAAGATGCCGTTTCCTCATGATAGCAAGGTAGACTTTGTGTGTGTATATATATGTCATGATTCCATGCAGCCTGGAGTGGGCATAATATGATCAGAATAAAATATAGTGACATTAATTAAATTTGCCTCACAAAAGCTAGATGAATCCTACTAAACGGAATGCTCTGTAAGGGTATGTCTGTCATTCATTCCTCACTGTGCCTTGTACATAGAAAATGCTAATTAAATTTAAAAACATATGTTAATTAAGCACCTATTATGTACAGAGCCCTATGCTGGGAAGAAGGGGAGGAAATAGAAAGATAAATAACACCTAGTCTTTATACTCTGGGGTCTCAGAATCTAATAGAGGAACACTATAAAATTTATTTCAGAGACTCCTTTTTTTTTGTCCCACTAAGGATCAAGGAATACTTTAGAGACCACTCAGTTCTCTAGATCATTGCCTCCTCTTCTCCTCCTAGGTGGAATCTGAGAACATCGGTAACGAGTGCCCTTCAAGGTTATGTATCACCAGCACTCTTTTAAAGCAATCAGGCTCACAAATTGCAAAATAAAGCAATTTTATTTTCAAATTGTAGAATGCAGAAATCATACTCATCTGAACTCAGAGTCAAGACATCCTCCCAGTGCATTACCTTCTCTACCACCTATATAGTTACCATGGCTTAAAGTATTTCTCAGGATGGGGCTCAAATAAGAAGGAAGACAGGGTTTGCTTCTCTACCCTGATGTACTCCTTTCCAGGACCCCTTTCTTCACTAACTTGCTCATTTCCTAGAAGTTCTCTCTAGCCATTGCTATATTCATTGCTCCCTTTCACCTTTTACTCCTCAGACATATTGTCGTTTGAACTATATTCATTTTGACATATTTGACTTCTCCACCATGCCCCCAGGAAACTCATCTTTGGGAAATCTTGTCATTTTGCAAGATCCAATCGCCACGAAACTCGTATTTCAGCAATACCCTCTGCTCCTATGACTGTAGGGTAGAGCCATAGACTTCTCCACTTCAGGAGAGGGAATGAATCTGACATGTCCACATTTCTATATTGACAGCATTCATTTTAGACTTCTTTGGCTTCTCTGCCATGCCTCAATGCCTACCATACCACCTGGTCCTTTAGAGCTTTCATTTGTGTATTACCTCCCACCTTACACTGTAAGTAACTTGAGGACAAAAACCAGCTTTCTTTTTTGGTATTTGTAACCCCAGCACTTAGGAGATGTTCTTGGCTCCTATCTGAAGGGAGAGAGTGCAAATCAGCAAATGGAGATGATTTAAAGAGTGAAAGTGTTATGTCATAAAAATTTCCAGATTTTTTTCAATGCACTGAAAGTTTTGTTCATTGTTTTTTCTCTTTTTCTTTTGAAAAATTCTTTTTCATATGGGATGACTCTCTGTGAGGGGGAAGAGAAAGAGGAAGAAATATGAAGGAAAATTTAGATGATGTAAAATAGATTGATACAATTTTATTTTTTCTTCTAAAACCTTTACCTTCTGTCTTAGGATTGATACTAAATATTGGTTCCAAGGCAGAAGAGCAATAATAACTAGGCAAGTGGGGTTGAATGACTTACCTAGGGTCACACAGCTAAGAACTGTCTAATGCCAGATTTGAACCAGGACCTGACATCTCCAGGCCTACCTCTATGTCCAATGAGCTGCCTCGCTGCCCTGATACAATTTTATTTTTAGACAAAGATTGCAGCTTTTGCTTTTTTGCCCTTTGTCCTATCTGTCAGCTAAATGGTACAGTAGATATAGCCCTGGACCTGTAGTTATAAAGTCCTAGGTTCAGAATGGAATTTGACATATAATAGCTGGGTGGTCTTGGTCAAATAACTTAATTTCTATCTGCCTTAGTTTCTTCCATTACAGAATGAGAGCAATAATAGCATCTACCTCCCACAGTGTTGTGAGGATCAGATAAGACAATATTTATAAAGCTCTTAGTATAGTGCCAAACACATAGTAGGTGCTTTAAAAAGTGCTTGTTTTCCTTCCTTCCTTCTTCCCCTCCCCTCCAGCAATACCATCCTGTGAGTTCCTGGATTGATGACTAAATGAAGGAAAGACAAAGACTTTTGGTAGTTATACCTCCTATGTTTAAACTCTTTCTCTGCTAACCATCAATTTTTAAATCCTTACTTTCTGTCTTAGTAACAACTCTAATGTAGAAGAGAGATAAAGGTTAGACAATTGGAGTTAAATAACTTGCCCAGAGACACACAGTTAAAAAGTTTCTGAGGTTAGATTTGAACTCAGGTCCTTCTAACTCCAGGCCTGGCTCCCTATCTGCTTGGCCACTTAGCTCCTCTATTACTCATTGTTAATGTGACCCTCAGCAAGTTCTTAGAGTCTCTAGATCTCATTTTCCCAGAATTTTACAAAAGGATTGAGCTAAATATTTTCCAAGATTTTCTTCCAGATTACAATCCTATTAAATCTTATGATTCTTAGCAGTCCAATTGTCAGCTGACAATTATTGATTAAGCACCTACAATGAGCTAGGCACTGGACTAAGAGCCTAGTGGGCAGATGGGGATACAAAGAAATGGGGTGTGGGGGGAGAAACCCACTCCCTTCTCTCAAAGTGTTCATGGTCTATTCGGGGAGATAACTGGCAAAGAATTATGTAAGAATATAATAGGGGCCCTGTATCTGCTGATTCAGAATCCTCTGATTCATTTTCCCCTGGTTAATCATGGGGAAAAAAATGAGAAAACTAGAAAAGTTGGAAAATTCCACAAAACTTAAAAAAAAAAAACCATTCATAAGTTTCAAACTGCTCACCAACCAAGAACAGGCTGTAACATGGTGAAGTCTGACAGCCCAATACATGACTCATCATGGAGTGATGTCTCAACTTGTGCATAAATTGGATTAAATGAGGCAGAGTTAAATAAACACAGTCATCAGCCTCACTCTCTCTTCCAGAATCATCCAAGAATAATGGCAAGACAAAAGTTCGAATGAATAGTGATAGCCCAGGATGCGCTGGAAGATCTTGGTATCTGATGTCTGACCAAGCTCTAAGAGTTCCACAGAGCCTGCTTCAGCTGCTGTCATTCCCACTAGAAAAATTTTTCCATCTGCCCATTCTACCAGGGAAAGTCTTCACATGGTTCAGGTACATCTTCAACTCGCCAATGGGCTTATGGCTCATCAGTCCTACTTTAACCCATATGCTGAGGTGGTTTACTAAAATGAGGTGGCTGTGCATGCTACAGTTTCTTGGAGCCACAGGGCAGAATTGAGTAACAGATAGACACCAGAGGTGGATGAACAGTCCTGAAAAGTGCTCAAGTCAAGCTCTCACACCAAATATGTGCTCTCCTTGAACATCTATACACTCTGAGAGTATGATATTGTATAATAATGCACAATGTACTTTATTATTACTGTATTTAATGTAGGTAATGCTGTGCGCTTAATTGATCAATTCAATTTTATTATATGTATGTATATATACAAGAAAATCACATTATATAGGAGATCAGCAAGTGTTCACTTATATCCATAATTTCAGCCATCTAGGATAGGTCTGGAAACATATCCCCTGCAGTTACAGGGGTCCTAATGTAAAATATATATAAGATAAATTAGAAAAATTTAGCAGAAAGAAAGTACTAATATTAAGGAGGATTGAGAAAGGCTTCTTGCAGATGGTGGGATTTTAGTTGGAACCTGAAGGAAGCCAGGGAAGATAGACCTAAGGAGGAAAAGGATTCTAAGTATGGGAGACAGCCAGTGAAAATGCTCAGAGCTGGAAGATTGAGTCCTATTTGAGGTGATTGTCACTGGATCTTAGATGGCACGTGGAGAGAGTAAACTGTAAGAAGACTGGGAAGATGGGAAGGGTCAGTTTTTGAAAGGCTTTGAATGCCAAAAAGGATTTTCTATTTGATCCTGGATGTAATAAGGAAACTCAATTTTAAAAATAATTAGTGAATGGGACAGCTAGGTGGCTCGGTGGATAGAGATCCAGAACTAGAGACCAAAGATCATGGGTTCAAATTTGACTTCAGACATTTCTTAGCTGTGTGACCCTGGGCAAGTTACTTAACCTTAATCACCTAGCCTAGCCCTTACTGTTCTTGCTTTGGAACCAATACTTAGTATCCATTCTAAGACAAAAGGTAAGAGTTTAAAAGAAAAGAAAAATAATCAAGTTTTGTCACTTAGACTATAACATGAAATTTCATCCCACAAAGAAGCCACAGATTTAAATACACACATACACACGCACATATTTTTATATGCTATATTGTTAGAGGAAAAGGTACCTCTCATACAATCAGCAGTTTTGTTTTCAGCTTAACAAACTACCTCACAAATTCAAAAGATACTAATCATAGTTCTCCCACACACACACACACCACCACCACCAGATACTGTTGCTTACACCATACTGTTTTTTCACTTTTCTTTCTTACTGGGAAGATAGTATTAATGAAATGTGACTGGAGGAAAACTAAAAAAGGAAATCTACCTTGTTTCTATCCTTTTATCATTCTATAGGTTGGGTGGTGAATAACCAGCCATGAAAGGAATTTTTTTTTTGTCTTCCTACTTTTTTTTTTTTACTGTTCTTTGTCTCTTTCCTATCAATTCGTTGTGATTGTCATTGTCAAGTTGCTTCAGTTGTGTCTGACTCTTCATGACCTCATTTTGAGATTTTCTTGGCAAAGACATTGAAGTGGTTTGTCATTTCCTTCTCCAGTTCATTTACAGATAAGAAAACTGAGGCAAACAGGGTTAAGTGATTTTACCTCATATCACACAACTAACTACTAAGTGTCTGAGGCCAAATTTGAAAAGAAAAATGAGTCATCTTGACTCCAGGCCTAGGGTTCTATCCACTGTGCCACTTGGCTGACCTCCTATCAATTTATATGCACCTAACTCCCAGAATTATCACAATAATACCTAAGAGGTTGTAATGAAGTACTTTAAAAAAAAAACCTTAACTTCGAGCTTAGAATCAGTACTATGTATTGGTTCCAAGGCAGAAGAGTGGTAAGGTTGAGGCAATGGGAATTAAGTGACCTGCCCAGGGTCACACAGCTAGGACGTATTTAAAGCTAGATTTGAATCCAGTATTTCCTATCTCCAGGACTGGTTCTCAATTCACTGAGCCACCTAGCTGCCTTTAGGTCAAATCTATTGATTGGCCTTTTATAATTTTTCATCCTTTCTGACCTAAAGAACTCTATTTTTTTTAAGGAGAAGTCATCATTAATGTAAAGAACTATTATTTTTATTACTGTCTGTTTTATATTCTGCTATTTTAAGACATAAGAACAAATCAAGAAATTACATAATTTGGCATTTTATGCTTTTGGAAGTTTCCAGTTTGATCATCTGTATGCATCATCAGTAGTTCTTCAGAGGGCTATTTAAAACTTGGTCTTCAAAGGGTTATGGCAATTTCAAAGTACACATAAAAGAAATGTTGATCTCCTTTTCATAGTTAAATCAATACTTTCCATCAGTGATGTTGGGATGCATTGTTTAACCATACAAATTTACAAAGATCTGAAGATTAAATCAGGAAAGGATATATGAGATCATTTAGCCCATTCCCTTCAATTTGCAGATTAATGAACCAAAACCTAGAGAGAAGTGACTTGTTCGAAGTCGCACAGTTGGTAAGCAGTAGATACAAGATTTGAACTCATGTTATTTTGCCTTAAATCCAGTGGTCTTTCCACTAACCAACACTTCTTCAACATGAACTTTCCATTAGTCTAAATTAGCCTGAAGACAAACATTGAAGGTCAATCAAAGATTTTGTTCAACTAGACCAACCTTAGAAATCTAGTCCCTTCATTTCATAGATAAGGAAAATGAAATCCAGAGGGGTTAAAGGAATTAGCCAAGGTCAAATAGTGGCAGATCTCCAAATGGAACCCAGGTCTCCTGACTTCTAGCCTAAATCTCTTCTCAGTAGACCAGTGATGGCAAACCTATGGCACAGGTGCCAAAGATAGCATGCAGATTACTCACTGTGGGCACTCAGACACCCCCCCCCAAGTTTGTTACTAAAAAAGCGGAGGGACTTGGGTGGAGCTGCTCCCCTAACCCTCTCCACCTTGCTTAATGATATCTTTTCACATCCCCTGCTCCTCTGACCAGCAGCCTAATGGGAGCACATAGTGGGTAAGGGGGGAGGCTCACAGGCGGCAGAGCTGGAGGGGAGCTAAGCACTCAGGTCACTCCCTTCCTCCTCTCTATACTCACTGAGGACATTCCTCACTTCACCTGCTTCTCTACCTAGCAGTTCAATGGGAGCACTTTCTCCCTCTCCTGTGTAGAATAAGTAGGGGGCTGGCTGTACCCAGAATGTGGTGGGGGGGGGGAGGGGCACAGCACAAGGTCTCTGGGGGTGGTGGACATGGCACTCAGTCTGGAGGGTGGGTCAGGGCCTGGCATTCCATCTCTAAAAGGTTCGCCATCACTGCACTAGAACATCATCTCAGGCATTGTGCTAAGCACTAGGTATTCAAAGAAAGGGGAAAAATACTACATATTTTAAAAAATAAAATACCTGCTCCCAAGAAATGTATAGTCCAAGGAGATTCAACCTGTACAAACAAAATATATAAAGGATAAATTGGAGATAGTCAACAAAGGGAAGACACTAGCAATAAGGGGGAATCAGGAGAAGCTTCTTATAAAAGGTGAGATGTTAGCTGGAACTTGAAGGGAGCCAGAGAAGTAAGGTGGCAGAGATGAGGAGGGAGAAAATTCCTAGTGTGGAAGACAGTCAGGGAAAACATCCAGAGCTCAGAGATGGATTTCTATGGAACCTTAGCATTCCATATGATATTCCATAAGGAAATGTAAAGACTAGCAAATAAATGATACAACATTTAAATATAACAAACATGTATTTATCAAAATAACTATGATGTGCAAAAATATTTTCCAGATGAAAATAGTCTTCATTTCTTCTGATTTGCTGTAAAATTATTGCAAAACTTCATTGGTAGCCTTTAAGTCTCTCTGATTCATCTTGGGGACAAAGTAAGCTTCAGAGGTACTTGGAACATCTCTGGCTATTTATCTAAATTCATGACAGCTTCCCTGGTAATACCTGTCCCATATGACCTATAAATTTCCAGCTATATTTTTGTGTAATCCTAGGCTGGATTAAACTGGAGAAGGAAATGGTAAACCATTCCTATCTCTTTTCCAAAAAAAACATCCAAATGGGATCATGAAGAGTTGGGCATGACTAAAACAACTGAACAGGCCAGAATAAGAAGCATATTAAGATTTCTCTTTGGATTTCTTAATCATCATTTGATCTGGTATTCTTTTTCAGACTTTTGTTGGAGAATACAAGGAAGAGCTGGAAGACCTTTCCTGTCTCTATTTTAACCAGAAAGGTCTTCCTCATTTTCTTCTATGCGATCTCCCTACTCTTCATCCTGGCTTTCTGTCTGCTCTGGTCTATAAACAGATCACAGCTTTCAAAACAGGGGTAAGAGGGGAACAAGATAGACCATTCCACTTTTTAGATGCCCCAGGTATAGGATTTTTGAATTTTTGAATCCTGGTTGTTTTGAGGTTTGGTTTTTTGGGAGCAATATATCCTATAAATAACAGATTTCTTCATACTAAGCAGAGATTTTTTTAAATGGTATTTTAAAATAAATAAATAAAATGGTATTAAAAATTTTTTTAATTTTTAAAAAATGAGCTTGGTAGCTCAGAGGATTGAGAGCCAGGCCTAGAGACAGGAGGTTCTAGGTTCAAATCTGACCTCAGACATTTCCCAGTTGTGTGACCCTGGGCAAGTCACTTGAACCCCATTGCCTACCCTTACCACTCTTTGCCTTGGAGCCAATATACAGTATTGACTCCAAGATGGAAGGTAAGGTTTTTAAAAAAATGGATCCTTTGCTCCCACTGCATCTGCATCTCACTTAGCTTCTCATGGCACTTGAATCTATGGGAAGTACAAAACAAAAACATTACCTGTAGCAGAGATGAGACTTTTTTTGTAGAAGCAGGGAAATCTCGTGCTACCAACCCCAGAACCATTGAGGGGTTACTACCATTCATAAGCTGCTCTGAGACCACAGTGTTGCCTTGGGAGCTGGTGAAGAATCATCTTTTGCATTGCCACCTAATATTTGGTATTGCAACCCTCACTGGTTATCTGAGGAGCTGACATCCTGCCCTCTATTTCATGTTATTCTGTAGGCCTCTGTATTGACCACCTACTTGGTGGAGATCCCATTTAAGACGAGGAACTAAGAGGTCCTATTTCTAGTTTTCTTAAGACTGAAGCAAAAACTATCCTTCGGTAATCCTTATTTGGTTATATTAAAAATGGATCCTTCAATTCCTTTGAAATTTCGGTGTCTCTTTTACTTTCCTTCTCTGTGTGTAGTTGTTCTAGTCAAGCTGCTCTTCTCACCTTTGATTTCATAAGAGCCATTCCTGCTCCTCTTATTGAGAGAGATACTAGTTTGTTAGACTAATCTTGACAGATCTTTTCTCTTTTTGTCATTTGTTGTTTTCTCAGCTTTAAATCCTCTCAGGAGAATCTAACTTAATTGCAATTCTGCATTAAAAGGTGGGTAGCTATCTTAATTATGCCCTTGTTACTCGAAAGTAACCAGGAAGGTTGGGAAAGAAAGAAGAAAACACAAAAGAGAGGTCTAAAATATGACGTGTTTATAAATGCTGACTACTAGTTTGCTAAGGGCCTGGGGGTCTGAGAGCTCACATTTAACAGAGAGGTGGATTTATTCATTGGACTGAAAGAGAATGATCCTTGGGACTTGATACTCCTGTTAAAAAGGGCAGCTGGGTGGTGTGTGGATAGAGTGCCAAGACTGGAGTCAGGAAGACTCCTCTTCCTAAATTCAAATCTGACCTCAGACACTTACTAGCTGTGTGACCCTAGGCGAGTCACTTAATCCTATTTGCCTCAGTTCCCTTATCTGTAAAAAGTACTAGAGAAGGAAATGGCTAACCATAAAGTAGCTTTGCCAAGAAAACCCCAAACAACATCATGAAGAGTCAGACATGACTGAAATGACTCAACAACATTATTATCATTAAATATGAATAGTTAGGAAATGCAGATGAATAGAAAAATGGCTAAGAGATATGGCAGCAATTTATTTTCCCTTTTCCAAGGGAGGCAATGGTAAGTCCTGTGCTGAGTTTCAAAGGAAGGTCATATGCTTGTGTAGGGAGAGAGACTGAATCACTGAAAAAGGAAAGCCATACCTGGGAGGGACAGAGGAAATGAGTTCCTCTCAGCATATGCACAGACAGGCCACTCAGGATATTGGATGATAGCTCAGTCTGTCTTGCTTGTCAGTGCCACCTGGTGGATTAAAGTTAGTTTGTTTGGAAAAACCTTTCTGGTATATAAATCTTTTGTCCTAGTTTCTAACACAATATCTTACACTTAGTAGGTATTAATTAATGTTGGTTGAACTGAATAGAATATGTCTAATGCTTACAGACCACTCCTTGATTTCCTAGAACTTTGCACAGCCGTGCCTAGCTTCTCCGTGATCTAGATCTTTCCCATTTCCAGGTGCCAAACAAAATCTCATTTTCAATTCCTTAGAGAACACTTTCTGCTAGACAGTTTGCTTAAGGTATATACTAATCACTGAGCCTGAGCCTTAAATTTTGGAACAACCTCAGAGAAGCAATCTTTGACCCAATATATGACTCCTTATTCGTGAAGCGATAGACGTTTCCTTAACAGCCAATTGTCCAGTCCTCTACTTGAACACTTCCTGATTTATAGGGTGCCAGACTCAGAGTCAGGAAGTTGATGTTTAGATATTTTCAGTTGTGCCCAAATCTTTGTGACCCCCACTTGGGGTTTTCTTGGTAAAGATATTGGAGTGGTTAGCTATTTCCTTCTCTAGTACATTTTATAAATAAGTAAACTGAGGCAAATGGGGTTAAGTGATTTGCCCTGGGTCATATGTCTAGGAAGTGTCCGAGATTGAATTTGAACTCAGGGCTTTCTGACCAGTACTCTATCCACTGCATCACCTAGCTGCCTCGGAGTCACAAAGACCTGAGTTCAAATCCTGTTTTAGGCAGTGCTATGTGACCGTGGGCAAGTCATTTAACCTCTCATAGCCTCAGTTTCCTCATCTCTATAATGAATAAAATAATAGCCCTTATACCTCACACAGATGTTTTGAGGACTAAGTAAAAAATAATCATACATATAAAGTACTTTATAAGTCATAAAGCACTACATAAATGTTAGCTATGACTATTGTTCATGGAATCATTACTTAGTGAAGTGATCCTTTTAAAATTTACATGAAATTGTAATGTATTAATAAGATCTTCCTTGTCTTGACTTGAAATCAATCGCCCTGTCCTAGTTTAGCATCCTATAGCTACATAGAATCAATGTCCTTCCTTTTCTGTATGACCCTAAGCTGATAAGGATGCTAACAGATTAATGTTAACACCCACTTAATATTATGTATCAACATCTCTTGAGTGAAGGTCAGAAATGAAAGGAAAGACCCAAAGGGTGAGACTTTCAGGCACCAGAACAAGTCAATAAAGAAAAACTTTGAGGTTAGGTAAGCTAGCTAGCATCCTTTAATACCCTCTTTTCACTTAGGCATACTTATTCCTTAGTCTTACATAAAAGTATCATTATTTAGATTAGCCCATTTAAATTGTAAGTTGTTTCTTCTAGCTATTTTCCTATTATGCATTTCCATTCTGCATTATCTATTAAAATCATGGATATTTACTTTCTCTACTTTGGGTTTCCCAAATATTTATGTCCTGTTTCTCATTTTATCTATCATTAGGCAAAAGTGAGTGTAACCCAGACAATAGAATGGAATCTATCTGTGTGGTTCAAGAGTACAATGCAATGTCAGAAGAAGGAGAGTACCTGCTGTCCATTAGAGCATAAAAGCCATTATATGAGTTAAAAATAGATCTGAGGGTTTCTGAAACCTCCCCTCCTAACTGCCTTCCTGTGGTTAGAGAAAGAGGGAAAAGGAATCCATTTCAGCAGCTCATAGTCATTTTAAAGTCCTCAGCACATAAAAGCTCAGACTCCCAGATGGAAACTGTCACCAAGAAACTGGGGCAGGAGTTAACTTTGGTTCTACATCATAATGTGCATTGACAATCCCTAAAGGGCAACTGAAAGACAGTAAAGAAATTAAAATCATTGTTTTGTGCAAGGGAATGTGTATTATGATCAGCAGGAATCCTGGCTTACATTCTTACCATGAATTAGCGTGCCTTCTATATTGGGGGGTCATGGGATCTAGATGGTCATCTGTTCCAATCATCTCATTTTATAGCCAACAGACCTGAAACTTGGAGAGATGATGTGTGACCTTCCCAGAATCACACAGGCTATTTAGTGACAGAGTCAAGATTTGAACTGAATTCTTCTCATTCCAAATCTAAAAATCTTTTTATGTCCTATAAGAAATCATGAAGATTTGTGTTCAATAAAAAAAAATAAAGTGTAATTTTTAAAAATTAAAGAAAAAAGAAGTCATGAGGGGCAGCTAGATAGTACAGTGGACAGAGCACCAGGCCTGGACTCAGTAGGACCTGGGTTCAAATATGGCCTCAGATACTTCTTTGCTGTGGAACCTTGGGCAAATCTCTGAACTCACGTAGCCTAGATTGGTGATGGCAAACTTTTTAGAGATTGAGTGCCCCAATTGCACTCTCCTTGCCCCAGAGAGGGGATGAAGGAAGCATTCCCTTTGGGCTGCTGGGGAGAGAGGTGGGTGATGAGAGAAAATGTCCTCAGGCACAGTGGAGATGGGGAAGAGAGCAGCCTGCCCCACTGACTTTCTAATAATGAACTCTGGTGAACTCTGTGCTGGGGCAAGGTCGAAATAGGACGTGCCCACAGAGAAGGCTCTGAGGGCCCCCTCTGGCACATATGCCATAGGTCTGCCACCATGCTAGACCTTGCTACTCTTCTGTCATAGAATTGATACTAAGACAGAGGTAAGGGTTTTAAAAAAAAGAAATCATGATTTTCAGAAGAATTCTAATAAATTCATCTATATACATATTCATATGTATACATATACACATTCACACATGTACATATGTACATGCATATATATGAATGTGCATGTATTATTTATTAATATAGTTCATGTTAGCCAAAGAGTAAGTTGACTTTTAGTCAACTATCAATTCAATGCCATTGGATGCATTCTGATTGTTTCCTTGGTCAATGTAGAAAAGGTCGGTTTAGAAAAACAATATAGAATTTGGAAACAGAGGAGGAGAGGCTGAATCACATGATCTTTAATCTGTCAAAAAAGATTATCATCATAATTTACCTTTGAGATTTACTGGGTGTATGAATAAGGTAAAGCAACCTCTAGCCAAGGGAGGTGAACCTTATGGAGAAAGGGGTTCCTATAGTTCCTCCATACCATGTTAATTAAATAAGCAGAATCCCTAGAGAGAAATGTGTCAAAAATTTGAATTTTAAATCACCTATTTACTAGGCATATGGCCATGGGATTGAATGATACCCCTTTTCACTGTGATTTCTATCATGTATCAACTATCATATAGCACTCTACTCCCCTTTCGATCACCTGCAGTTTCAATTCTCTCCCAATTTTTTAAGTTAGAAAGTCCTGAGCTCCTAACCTATCTCGTTAATCCATGCCTACTGTAAAAGATGGGGCACCAGGGATGTTAAAATATAACCTAAATGGTTGTGGGTACACACACTGGATTGAAGGAGAGACAGGACCAACCAGGATAGCGAAACCAGGGTTCACTGCTAAGCTGGTAACTGCCAAGAATGGCAGTTAGGCCAACGGTCACCCAGCTCACCACTAGGCCAGGGTCTAGGGAACCAGCAGGCAAGGTAAAGGGTTTTAACAGTTTAATCGTGAGTAACTAAAATAAAGATGGGATAGGGGATTCTACACTTAAAAAACTAAAGGGCAAACCACAGGGACAAGGGGAGGACTTGACTACTCTAATGTAATTGACCTAAGCCAGGCAGGGCCCAAAAGAGCAATACTGGAGTCACTGGGAAGGCTGGTTCCAGCCAGGTTTGATCAGCACAGCTAATGGGCCTGAGGGTGGTTTTGAGGGTTCTCACGGTAATCCAAAGATGATCACAGAATGCTAAGAGCCAAGGTGATCCAAGGTACCCAAGTACAGAGAGTGTGCTTGAGATGCTGTCCACCAGATCCCAAACCCCTTCTCCACTTGGTGCAGCTTTGCAGATCTTGTCCACTTGCTGAAAGCCTCCACCAGTCAGGATCCCAGGGAATCTGGATGCAGGGTGTCCTTAATTCGGAGATCTCCCAGGGCTAGCAACAGTTTGTGCCAACCACTAATGGAGTCTCTCCCAGAGCACAAGCTCACTTCCTGCTCCTTCATTCCATCTTGGAATCCTCCAGCCCTTCCTGCTAGGTCCAACACTATTGCTAAATAAATTACTAAATAAACCCACACAACACTACTTTGAATAATTTAATTCAAATCCAAAATACAACTATATTATCTTTTAAAATAGTGGATAAAGCTAATAATTGATGGGGCAAGTTTTTATATAATTCTAATTCACTAATTGATTCTTAGTGCTCAAATTTACTTTATCTTGTGGAAACTTGGCCATAAAACCAGTTCAAGAAAGCAAGTAAGTTTTGCTTCTCCTATTTACTTTTTGCAAAGTACACAGTCAAATTTTAAAACAGATGGCAGAATGCTTTGATCAAAGGCTTCTTTCATTTTAAGGACAAGGTATCAAATCCTGTAGTTTGGGGGATCTTTTTAAGCTCAGAGGACAATTCATAGATATAAATAATTCTCAAAAGCTACAGGAATATAAAAATCAGGAGCACATCTACATAAGCCAAAAATTGAGAGACAAGAACTCCATGTAAGTAGACAATATTTGCTAGAGTGAAAATTCCACTTAAAATAAATCAAGTATATTGTTTTATTTGTTTAAGAATTTCATCAGGAGATACAAATAAATGTGCTAACCTGTTTTGCTTTTCCTTCATTTTAACTTTGTTGGCTTTTTAAAAAAATATCAGTTATGGTATTTATTTTCTTTTTTCTTCTTCATGTAAAAACTCAAATGATACTTCCTACTTGAGGCTATTCCAGATTTCCTCCATTGCTAGTTCTCTCCTCCCTCCAAACTATTTGGTGTGTATTTTATATTGACTTATCTCTCTAATATATGTGCCACCAAGCTACTCCTCCCCCATCCCCAGCAGGATGGAAGCTTCCTGAGGGTACCCACTCTTTTTTTTTTTTTGCTTTATATCCTCAGTCCCTATTACTATGCCTGGCACAACAATGATGCTTGTTGAGTTGATTTGGATTTTAACTGCCTATAGTGGGGTTAAACTTAAATAGATGGAAATCATGCACCAGAGAATGTACTTCCTTCTTCATCAATGAATATATCTCAAATACAATGCTTCTACCCAAAGTAAGGCTGGGAAATAAGAGCAACAAAGATGAACGATAATGATGATTAACATTTATTAGCACTTTAAGGTTTGTAAAGCACTTTACAAATATTATCTGATTTTATTCTCACAACAATTCTGGAAGATAGGTGCTATTTCGTTCCCCCTTTGACAGATGAGGAAACTAAAGCAGACAGATTTTAGGTGATTTGCCTCCTGTCATTCAGCTAGTTAGTGTCTGAGGCATGATTTGAATTCAGGTTTTCCTGATTCTAAGTCAAATACTTTACCCACTGTGCCACCTACTTTACTTAATCTTAGAATCCCATAAGACAGTGATTGGCAAACTTTTTAAAGAGGGGCCAAAGGAAAGGAAATGCTCATCTGTCAGTCTGTTTCTAAGGCAACTCTTTTGAAGTTTCATTGTATTGTATCCTACTCATTGTATTTGACAGATTAGGAATAATGCCGCAGGGCCGGATAGAACATTTCAAGGGGCTGCATCTGGCCCTCCAGCCACAATTTGCCCATCACTGCCCTAAGAAATACTCTGGCTCATTCTTGTCATCTCCATGAAGAACTCCACTCAAGCTACCGCATACAACTGAGAATGTCAAAGAATGCCATAAAAGAATATTGAAATTTATGGTCACTCATATTTAACAAGTCTCATTGATAGGAAGTTCTCCTATGTTTGTTTTTCTTGGGAAAAACATTGGAGTGGTTTGCCATTTCCTTTTCCAGTTCATTTGACAGATGAGGAAACTGAGGAAAACAAAGCTAAGTCATAGGGTTAACACAGCTAGTAAGTGTCTGAGGCTAGATTTGAATTAAAGAAGATGAGTTTTCCAAACTTTAGACACAGCACTCTACCCACCGTGCCATCTACTGTAGCCAGGCTACAGTATAAACCATTAATCCTTTTTGGTGCTTCAGAGACTATGCTTTTAGCATTGTAGATCTGCAGGTGACTCCTGCTTAACAAGACGTGAAATCGAATGTGATGCAACCTTGCCCTTTTGGATAATTTCTGTCTGATTTGGAGGGACCCAAGCAAGAAAAAAAATGAGACAACTTCATGGGACAAAAGATAGAAATATGTTCTAAGACAACTTCTATGTAGATACAGAGTTCTTAATCTGAGATCTATGAACTTTAAAAATATATATTTTGATTGTTATATTTCAATATAATCACTTTTATAATCCTATGTATTTTATTTAATGCCTTTAAAAGCATTATTCTGAGAATGGTTCCAGAGGCCTCGCCAGACTGCAAAGGGAACCATGACACACCCCAAAATTAAGGACCTCTTACTTAGACAAAGCACAGAAAATAAGGGTGCTTCTCGAAGCTATAGACTGCACTTAGGCCCACACTGTGATAGATGGAATAATCTCCTTAAATCTCTGTGACTCCCTCTGTTAAGGAGTGAGAATACTTGCTTCTCTGCTCTGCAGGAAGAATGGATTTTCTCTACAGAAAGTAAATCCACTTACATCATAAAGGTTACCTATTCTCTTCATTCAAAATGCAATCCATAGGAACGTTAAAACTGGTCAAAAGTAAAGTCCCTTGACTTAAAAAACAAACAAACAAACAACAAAAACCCAGAAAATGTTGTACAACTAATAAAATGGAAGAAGCAAACCACTCTTTGTTAGCTTTCAAATTTATTCCATGTATATAATTGTACAAATATGAAATGTTTAGAAAGAACTTACCTTGGTTATTCTTTTTTCCCCCAAAGTCTATTAAATATTATTTTGTACACTTTGCTTTTGTTATGTTGTTCAGTTGTCTCTGAGTCTTTGTGACCCTATTTGGGATTTTCTTGGCAAAGATACTGGAGCGGTTTGCCATTTCCTTCTCCAATTCAGGTTACAGATGAGGAAACGGAGGCAAAGAGGACTAAGGGACTTGCCCAGGGTCACACAGTTAGTAAATGTCTGAGGTCTAATTTGAACTCATGACTTCTTGATTCCAGGCCCAGTGCCCTATCCATTGCATCCCTCTGAAGCTGCAACTCTGCAGAAGCTGCTAAACAGAGGAGTAGTGCATTTTCATAGAGCTGGAAATAGGAATCTTTGTACCAAGGTCAAGTAACACAAACCCAAACTGGGGCTAGTAGATAAAACATTCCCTGAGATGAGAGAAACAAGTAGAGATCCTGGGACTCCAGCCCAAGGCCATTGATAAAGTACAATAATGGGGGATAAGGATGACAGAGGGAGGTGGAGGTATTCACTTCACCCATCAGCTGGTACTCTTAGAGTTATGATCCATGTCTCCCTCTCCTTCATCCCATATATTCAATTGATAACCAAACCATATCAATCCACCTCCAAATCTTTTACATCTGTCCCCTTCTCAATATTCACACAGCTAGAAAAGTTCTGGTAAGTGTTTAACAATTGGCTCTCTTAAAAAAAAAAAACCTGTATCTGGCACAATTTTAAATTTAATCTTCATAATATAGTATTATATTATATATAGAATAATATAGAAAAATAGTATTATATTCATCCATCTACATTCAGATTCCATCAGTTCTTTCTCTGGAGATGGGAAGTATTTTTCATCATAAATCCTTTAGAATTGTCTTGGATGGTATTGCTGAGAATAGCTAAGTCATTCACACTTGATTGTCATACATTATTGCTGTTACTGGGTACAACGTTCTCCTGGTTCTACTTACTATTCTCTGCTTCAGTTCATATAATTCTTTCCAGATTTTTCTGAAATCATCCTGCTTGTCATTTCTTATACCATAATAGTGTTCCACCATAATCATATGCTTCTACTTTTTCAGCCATTTCCCTGTAAATGAACATCTCCATAGTTTTCCAATTCTTTGCCACCACAAAGAGAATACAACTTGTATTTTTTTTATTTTTTATTTTAAAAATTTATAATTCAATCCTTAGTTTCAAAGATGTTCTATTTATCTTTTTCTTTCTTATTTTCCTTTGTTATTTTCTTTCCATTTAAAAAATGTTTCAGGACCATTCTTTTCATTGTTTTTGGCATCTTTATCACTACTCCCTATTCTCCTTCTCCATACTTTCCCCATTAAAAACCAAGCCAAACCTTATTATGAATAAGCATAATCAAGAAAAAAAAACACCACACCTAGGTGCTATTCAGAAATGTATATTACTGAACAATACAGAGTGAAAGCTTTCTCAGGGCAGTTAGGTAGCTCAATAGATAGAGAATTATCCTAGGGATAGAGATCCTGGGTTCAAATCTAGCCTCAGACACTTCTCAGCTGTTTTATCCTAGGCAAGTCATTTAATCCAAACTTCCTAGCTCTTTCTGCTCTTCTGCCTTGTAATCCATTTTTAGTATCAATTCTAAGACAGAAGGTAAGAGTTTTTTCTTTTGTTTTATTTTTTCAAAGGTGATTTTTCATTAGAAGCAAGATTACTCAGTTCAACCAAGAAGTTCCAGATCTCACCAAAGGGGGAAAAATTCCCTTGAAGTTTCTAGTTTACCAAGCTAAGAATAAGATCATGATCCAAGCTCTACATGTTGGCTTCTTTCCAAATTCTTCCTCCCTTTACTTCCTTCCTCCACTAGCCGATAACTTTTCTGTCATGAAGTGGCAAACATTCTTCCTTCCTGGTCTTCTCAAGTCAAGTTGGTATTAAATTTAAATTAATGTCCAATAACTCCAAGTATTATATTTCACAAGGTTTATTATTAATCACTTGAAATAGAAGAAACAAAAGAACAAAGTATAAAACCTAATTAAAACCACGTGGTTAAAATTCTCCTGCCTGGCTCTCACCCAACCTCCACAACTACCTTTCCTGGAGCAGAGAGGGAGGAAGGAGCTACACCCACAACTTTATCTTCAAAGCATAAGCACCTACCGTGAGAATGAAAATGGGAAGCTGGGAAAGAGAGTTCTGGGGAGCAGATTCTAATTACACAGTGGTCACTGCATTGATCAGATTTGTCATTCAGAGTTGTTCTTCTTTATAATGTTATTACCATTGAATTAAATGTTGTCCTGGTTCCTTCCACTTCACTCTGAGTTAGATTATTTAAATTTTCTTAAGTTTCTCAGGACCCATTTTTTATGGCACGATACTATTTATTCCATTATATTTACACTCTATAATTTATCTAGCCGTTCTTCAGTTGAAGGACGACTCCTTAGTTTCCAGTTTGCTACCATAAAAAGAGCCCCAAAATTGTTTTTGTACATCTGGGTCCTTTTCCTCTTTCTTTTATTCTTTCTTTCATTTCTCTGCTGTGCTGTTTAGCTGCTTCTAGGTATAGACCTAATTGTACTGCTGGGTCAAAAGGCATGCCCAGCTTGGTAACTTTTTGTGTATAGTTTCAAATTGTTTTCTAAGATAACTAGACAAATTAACAGCTTCACCAGGAACATATTAATGTGCCTGTTTTTTCACTTCTTCACCAATGAATGCAATTTTCCTTCTTGTAATCTTTGCCAATTTCATCCCTGTTTCTTAGCTGTATAGAAGTACATGAAATCTTATATCCATGCCTTGACTTCCTTCTTGCCAAATAGCAGTCCCATAATGAACATACATTGCAAATAGCAAGAGACCCATTTATCTAAATCAGAGAAAGTATACATATGAGAATGTGCATCAGACCAATATATACCAATATATGCCAAGCTTGAAAGATCTTTCTCATCAGGAGCAAGGTAACTCAGTTCAACCAAGAGAACTCCACATCTCCACCAAAGCAGAAAATTCTTAGAGTCTCTGGCGAAGCAAACTTAGAATAAGGACGTGATCTAAATTTTCTATGTTGCCTTCTTCCCAAAGTCTTCCTACATTTTTGGTCCTGAAGAAAGGCAGGAATTCCATTCTCTTTGTACTGGAGACTAGGAAAAAACTTTGGAAGTTAGAAGACTGAAGAAACACAAAAGATCAGACCTCTCCTCTCCGCACTCTTGCCAACTCTGCCAGATTCTCACACAGGTTTCCTGCATTGGTTTCCACTCATGAGGAAAGAGAGTCCTATACCAAACTGGCTTTGGGCTACCAGTTACAGAAATAATGTGAAATAAACCTGGATTTTTTGGTGGAGCATTTCAAATACTAGGTTGAGAAATTTTTATTTTATGCTAAAGGTGTTAAAGAGCCATTAAGAATTTTTCAGAGGAAACATGTGGCATAGATTAGAAATACCAATTTAGCAACTCTTTGGAGGATAAATTTGAGAAGGAACAGAAATGAGACCAGAAAACCAGATAGGAGGCATACAGTGATCTAGGTGAGAGGTGATTAGGGTCAGAACTAGAGGCTGTCTGAGTAGAGAGGAGGGGACAGATGAAAGAGATGTAGTGAAGCTAGGATCAGTTGGGTATAGGAGTAAAGAGGGAAGGAAGAATCAAGAATTAATCCAAGGAGGGGCAATTAGGTGGCTCAATGGATTGAGAGTCAAGCCTAGAGATGGGATGATTCTGGGTTCAAATCTGGCCTCAAATACTTCCCAACTGGGTGACCCTGGTCAAGTCATTTCATCCCAGGTCCCTAGGCCCTACCACTCTTCTGCCTTGTAACCAATACTTAATACTGATTTTAAGATAGAAGGTAAGGGTTTTTAAAAGTTAAAAAGTTAAAAATTAAAACAAAAAGAATGATTCTAAGGTTCTGAATCTAAGTGACTGGAAGGATGGTTATACTTTAAATAGCAACTGGGACATTTGGAGAAGGATGGATCTTTGAAGAACTATCATGAGCTCAATTTTGGAAATTAGACTCTGAGATGCTTACTTAACATCTGGGTAAAAATGTCCAGCAGGCAGTTGGTAATATGAGAATGGAAATGAGGAGATAGTTGAGATCTGGATGTGTAGATTGTGAATCATATATAGAGAGACTATAATTGAACCTATTTGATAAGCATTTGTAGTTTCTGTTTAAAGGTCACATTCATCTTTAGTACTTACAAATGGGATAGTGTAAGTATGATTATCCCCATAAGAGAAACTTCAGCTCAGAAAAGTTGAGGTAAAAATGTGGCAGAGCTGGCATTCAAACCTCTACCTTCTGAGTTTCATTCTGTTCTATGGAAATAGGCCTTGATCAATGACATATTTAAAACCCAGTGGAATTACTCATTAGCTAATGGAAGGGGGACGGAAGGGAAAGAACATGAATCATGTAACCATTCTAAAATATATGCCCTGCATTCTCCTCACCACCATTGTCTCTTGACTGGGATTTTCCTCTCCCCATTTCCTCCCAGATTCAAGAATAAAACAACTCTTTTCAAAGTAGTCTAGCCACGCTATTCCCAGGGAATTACACAGAGCCTTCCTCTCTTGCCAGTAAAAATTGGTTTCCAATACACCTGTACTGTATACCACAGTGTATCCACCTCATAGAATGAGGCCAGTGAATATTTTGTTTTTCACTTTTGCATCCCCAGCAGCCTCAACAATACCTTTCATGGATTGAATTGAATTGAGTTACTAAGAAAAAACATTGTTAATGATTAATAGGACAGACCTCTAGGCAAAGGTGAAAGAAAAAGTAAAGTTTGTCTTTAATATGTCCCCAGCCTTCGTGTGCACCTTTATCCCCACTTCATCCTGCCTTAGATACCTAGTGTCTCCTTACTGCCTCCCTTTTGCCAAATGTCAAAATCTACTTTAAGGAAACAATCTGATTCTGAGAACCAATATAAATGTTATCTCTCCCAATAGCCTTTGCACGGCTCTATGGCTTTATGTAGGATGAAAGAACACTTTGCTGAAGGAATTTAAACATCAGTCAACAGGGATGCCCTGAAATCATGCTTCCAGAAACCACATCTGATTTTCCATGCTGAAACTCTTGGAAGTTTTTCATGTTTGATCTTATGGCAAACAATCTGCTCAAAATATATACACCGCTTCTGTGGACTCTACTAGCATTGTAGAGCTAATTATCCACATTCTCATGCATGATATTATAATTCTCACCTGCTTAGAAATAGAGGTTGGGAGGTCCAAGAGGAAAAGTAGGTTTCTTGAAATTTCTTCATATTTAAATCCACAGCTAGCATTATTCTATGTTTGCTTCATTATTACTGGAGTTGTTGCCTTTGACTCAAACAAAAATGGACCTTTTATAGGAGGGGGTTTTCCTTTGACTACAGAACACAACCTCCTAAAACAGCGAATTTGTAATCAGTCATAAAGCCAAAACAGACAAGAATCATCTCCTTGTGAGATATAGATCTGAGTAAAAATAAATTTAGATTAATGAGATCAGGTAGCCTGGATGGGTTGGGGCTGGGGAAAACAAGTTGAAATAAGGCCAGAGAAGGATGCATTATATAAAGACAATAACAAGTAGGAACAAAGGCGTGCAGGCTCAGCATCTAAACTGCATTCTACTAAGTTAAAAAGGTGTCAATCTTAGAATGAAAATGTTTACAAACAGAAAGTGTAGTAATCATTAGTAACCATTCACAAGTCAGTTTTTGCATTTGCGTGAGTGTAACTATGAAGAGGGAGCTTGGATTAGTGTCTAAAGGAGTAGACTTGGAATCAGGGAAACACTGGCCTTGTAATCATGAGCAAAGTCAAGTCAAGTCAAAAGGCATTTATTAAACACTTTATGTACTAAAGGCTAAGGATACAAAAAAAGACAAAAACAAAACCCCTGCTTTCAAGGAACTCATAATCTAATGGGGGGAGACAATGTGCAAACAACTATGTACAAACCAGCTCTATACTGTATGGGATAAATTGGAGATGATCTTAGAAGGAAGATGCTAAGATTAAAGAGGACCAGGAAAGGACTCACCTGTAAAAGAAGACAAAGGAAGAGCAACAAAGTCTTACTGTTCCTCTCAGAGGACACTCCATCTCCCATCACCTTCTATCTCAGTGCCTTTGGACTATTCCTTCTGCCTGGAAGGAAGTCCCACCTTACCCCCTGACTCTTAAAATCCCTTGTTTCCTTCAAAAATTTGCTCAAATACCGTCTCCTTAATGAAGCTATTCATGATTCCCCCGGCTGCTAGTCAGTGCTCTCCCTTCCCAAAGCTACCTTGTATGTGTGCAGAATAATTAGACAGCTCCCAACATGTAACATATAGGGAAATGGTGTGCAGCATTGTTGCACACACTGGAAGTCATGTAATAGGGAGGTAAGGTTAGAGAAGAAAGGAACCCAGACATAGGTTCCTCTTCTCTTCATTTCTTTTTGTCCTTGGCTACCATACTTCTCTTATTGGCCTTGTATTATATCTAAGGGGTCTATTATATTGGACCATACACTATCATGATCTCAGGTTTTTATTTATTTGTCCCACTTCCACCTGGATACTAGCTGAGCAGCTAGGATTAGTTCCTAGAGAGAGTTTATTATTCTTCCAGATGTTTTAGCACCAGGTGCTATCTTCCTAGTGTAATACACTAGTCAAACATTGGTGAATCTAAGGCTTCCAGAACTATTCTACATCTCTACCTCAGATGCTTTGCTCATAAAATACATAAAGAAGATATTCTAAACATTTGACATTCTAAAGCAAATTCACATATGTATATGTAGACAGGAAATAAGATCAGGGGAGGAAGTAATTTGATCAGCTCAGACACTGAAATTTATTAGCTAATTTTCTGACTATAAGGAGCTAGAGGGGCTTCCTGCTCAGGAACTAGGAGACAGATAATTACTACCTTCCCTCTGTAGGTATAAGGGGAGTAGAGGGAAGGGAGAACAGAATAACATCTGTGAGGAATTGTCTCACCTAACTGAATATAGTTCATGATATTGTCTCCACATCTCTAGTAGCATCTCTATGGTTGTTGGTACTTCTATTTTCTCTCTCTAAAGGTGCTAGGAAGACAAGAAAGGCATCAAGCTTTCTCTCTTCTCTCTTCTTTTTTTTCCTAGAAATATCCATGAACCAATCACAGTCACATATATGAAAGTAGAACTTCCAATGTCCCCCAAAACATCAAGAGTTCTGGGAATCTGAACCTTCCCAAACAGCTGCTCCATATATTTTATGAATCTGTCTCTCTCAGATAGACTGTGAACTCCTTGAGGACAAGGATTATTTTCACTTTCCTCTTTGTATCTCAAATGTCTTGGATTATTTGAAAAGAAGTATACCTAGGGTAAGGCTCACATTTAACAGAGTATAATTAAACAATTAAAATCAACTGACAAATTTAGAGTAATACATATTTATATGTCACAAAACAATATTATGCAGTTTCTTAATCTCAAAATTAATTTTAATTCTTCATGTTAATTTTTTAAAATAAAGAAATGCTATGTAATACTTCATTAATAGTTTGATTGGTCTTGAACTTTAACAAAGTGAATGAATGAATGAATGACTGAATGAATGAATGAATGAATGGGGAAAAAAGTATTAAGCATTTACAATATGAAAAACTCCATACTAGGTACTGAGAATATAGTGATCATCCTATAAGATCCCTTCAGTCTTGGAAATTCAACTCATCATCAACTTCTATCCCTCGGATTGAAGAGTGGAGCTATGAATTCTAAGCTTGTATTTTAGAAGAGAGCTCAGTTCAGACAGCTTCTCATTTCTCATCTGGCTACACTATTCTTGAGACTTCTTTGACTTTTCTACCTGGCCTAAGGGCTGAGTACCTTCCTCCTCCCCTTTTTGAGCTTTTTTTGTGTGTGTTTGTCTTCCCTTCTGAGAAATTGTAAACTCCTTGTGGGCAGGGAGTTAAACTCCTAGCCTAGGTGTTTAACATATATTTTATTGACTGATTGAAATGCAAAAATGGTCCCTGCCTTCAAAAAGTATCTTGAAGACCACATACCTAGTGAAATAATGGCTAGGGAGAGATACATTGGTCCTGAAAATTACATGGATGTCCATTGGCCATAGGAAAGCATGCTGACATGTTCCATCCAGGAACATTAGCAGGACTGATTTTGCCTTGGATCATGGTTCCAGAACTGGAGCAGGTGGGGGAAAAGGAAAGAAAACGATACTTTTGTGGAAAGGCTATTGGCAAAACCACAGAGAAGACTGGAGGGTAGGGGTTGAAGTAAACATGGCTGAAGGCTTTCTTGAAATAGTGGGGATGCAGGAGGGGCAATCACTAAAGAAGGCGGCAGTCCCCAGGACAAAAGTTCTGGAGAGAAAGGAGCTAAAATGTTCAGGGTATGATCTCCGGTGTTGCCAAAAGAGTCAGGAGAATTGTTGCATGTGAGCACCATAAGACTTAAACTACTCTTTTACTCCCACAGGCTGACTCTGAAAATAGTTCTAGCTTAAGCTGTCTCTTCTAGCTCTGTTCTCCAGATCTTTGGTTGAATCAATGAGGTGTTTCATATTCTCCTCAAATTTTTCATTTTTTACAATTTTGTTTAATATATTCTTGCTGCCTTGTGAAGTCATTTGCTTCTAGTTGTTGAGTTCCGTTTTTTAAAGACTGAATTTCATCCCTGGCTTTTTGGTCATCCTTCTCCTTCTGGTCTGATTTTCTTTGTAGATCATCTTTTGCCTTCTTTGCTTCATTTTCAAGCTAGCCAATTCTGGTTTTTAAGACTTTATTTTCTTGTTTTAGTTCATGTATTTCCTTTTTCAAATTGTCTTCAGCCTCTCTTGCCTCTCTTGCTTGCTTTTTGAGTTCCTGAAGTTCTTGAGTTAATTGAATTTTGAGATCTTCCAAAGCCTGTGTCTAGTTCGTTGGAACTACTTCCTCTTCTTCTATTTCTATGATTTTTTCCATCAACCTAAAATAAAGAGAACTACCACTACATCCCAAAGAAATCAAAGAAAAAGGAAAAGAACACATATGTACAAAAATATTTATAGACACTCTTTTAGAAGTTGCGAAGAATTGGAAAATGAGAGTATATCTATCAATTGGGGAATGGCTAAACAAGTAGTGCTATATGGTTGTAATGGAATACTATTGTGCCATAAGAAATGAGCTGGACAATTTCAGAAAAATCTAACCTGGAAAGACATATGAACTGATTCAGAGTGAAGTAAACAGAATCAAAAGAGCATTATCTATAGAAACAGAAATATTGCATGATGATCAGTCATGAAGAACTAAATTATTATCTACAATGAAAGGATCCAAGACAACTCCAAGGTACTCATGATGACAAATGCTATCCAGAGCTATAGAAGAATTATTGGAGTATGAATGCAGATCAAAGCATACCATTTTTCACTTTATTTCCTTCATGAATTTTTTCTTGTGTGTGCTATATGTCTTCTTTCACAACATGGGAAATATAGAAATACATAGTGCATGGTTTAACTTATATCAAATTATTTACTGTCTGGGAAGAGAGACAGAGGAAGGTAGAAAATTTGGATCACAAAACTTCAGAAAGTGATTGTTGAAAATTGTTGTTACATATAATTTTTTTTAAACCCTTAACTTCGGTGTATTGTCTCATAGGTGGAAGAGTGGTAAGGGTGGGCAATGGGGGTCAAGTGACCTGCCCAGGGTCACACAGCTGGGAAGTGGCTGAGGCCGGATTTGAACCTAGGACCTCCTGTCTCTAGGCCTGACTCTCAATCCACTGAGCTACCCAGCTGCCCCCTGTTACATATAATTTAAAATTGAGGAATATCTAACAAAATAAAATTTTGAAAGTTTGTCATAAAATATATCAAATACAAACGTACATACATACATACATATGTGTGTGAAAGAGAGGGAACTACTGAAGTGGCAATAAAGATCTTTAAATGAGGAATGGGAATTGCAATACAAGGAAGGAATCACATAGCACCCAAATAGAGGAGTGCTCAAAAAGCACACAAGGGCCAGGGTATAAAATACACTTCAACTGGCTGGAGTTGTTTAGCAAAATCTCCAGAGGCTGGGGAGTGATTGTCATCTGGTTAGAAAAAAAAGACTCCAAGTGCAATGAGTTTCTAGAGATATCACAAGACCTGCTCCTACCATGGGGTCAGTGAGGCCAAGGTAACCCCTTCTGATGACTGTATTCAACATTTCTCTACTCCATCTTGGTCCTGTTCAGAGAAAAAAAGGCACATTTAGTTAATGCATAAATGGTGGTAAGTTAGGTTTTGGTCTGTTTAGCAAAGACAATACCAACACCAATACATTTCCTGATTTCTTTCAGTGTTCTTTCATTTTGCTCTCCACTGTGAAAGATTTCACCCAGTCCTCAAACATTAAAAAGCATTATCAAGCCTTCACTTTCCCTCCCTATGTGGTATAGGCAGCATAGACCATCACCATAGCAACAGGTTCTCAAGGAGAACCTGTTGTCAGGTCTTTTTTGGGGGGGCAACTGATCAGCATCTGTCTTTGTCAAGCAAATAATCTTATCTGCTAGGCTTCTCTGCCACAAGAGAAAATGGACCTGATGGTTCCTGTCTCATGTTATGTATTTTGACCCGAAGCCTGAGAAGAAAAAACTGCAAAGGGATGAAGCAAATCCATTAGAGCATAAAGTCACTGGGGAGAAAGAGCCTAGAATTGTCACCCAGTTGACTTGCTCTGTGGATTCTCTTTCACTGCTTTTCATTCATTTCCCCCCTGTAATTAGAAGTTATAATGTGTGTTCCTTGAACAAAAGCAAAGACAGTTGTAAATGCTTTGGGATTGATTATTGAAAGAGTAAAAATGCTTGTGTTAGTCCATTGCATTAATATAAAATATAATGACCTGTGTCAAGGAAATGTTCAGTTGGTTCAGCATTTTTGCATCCTGTTGAAGTATACATTTCAGGAGATGATTGTCTTGAAAAGGCTTGGAATTAAAGGAAAGAGTGTGAGTATAGCAAGTAAGGTATCCTGTTCCTTTCCCAATTGTGCCATTCACTCTGTGACCTCAAGAAAGTAGGTATACTCTAATAATTAGAGAAATGCAAATCAAAACAACTCTGAGGTATCACCTCACACTTAGCAGATTGGCTAAAATGAAAGAAGGGGAGAGTAATGAATGCTGGAGGGGATGTGGCAAAACTGGGACATTAATGTGGAGTTGTGAACTAATCCAACCATTCTGGCTGGCAATTTGGAACTATGCTCAAAGGGCTATAAAAGACTGCCTGCCCTTTGATCCAGCCATACCATTGTTGGGTTTGTACCCCAAAGAGATCATAGATAAACAGACTTGTACGAAAATATTTATAGCCGCGCTTTTTGTGGTGACAAAAAAACTGGAAAAAGAGAGTATGTCTTTCAATTGGGGAGTGGCTGAACAAATTGTGGTATATGCTGGTGATGGAATACTATTGTGCTCAAAGGAATAATAAACTGGAGGAATTCCATGTGAACTGGAAAGACCTCCAGGAACTGATGCAGAGCGAAAGGAGCAGAGCCAGAACACTGTACATAGAGACTGATATACTATGGTAAAGTCAAATGTGATGGACTTCTGTACCAGCAGCAATGCAATGACAAAGGACAGTTCTGAGGGATTTGGGGTAAAGAACGCTACCCACATTCAGAGGAAGAACTGCAGGAGAGGAAACATATAAGAAAAACAACTGCTTGAACACATGGGTTGAAGAGGACATGATTGGGGATATAGACTCGAAACTACCACACCAATGCAACTATCAACAATTTGGAAATAGGTCTTGATCGATGACACGTTAAAACCAGTGGAAATGTGCATTGGCCATGGCGGGGGGGAGGTCAAGGGGTGAAGGGGAAATTAAGAGCATGAACTTTGTAAGCATGTTAACTTTTCTAAAAAATAAATATTAATAAATGTTTAAAAAAAAAAGAAAGTAGGTATAGTCTTTATCCCATTCCTCACCCTTTAAAACTAGCCCATCTATTAAAAAATATATACACAGGTGTTCTCTCTGCATAAAAGCTTTGAATCAGCCTATACATGTCTGACATTTGGAAAATAGCTGAATAATTTAGAGTAGAGGAAACCTTTGATAGAGAAAATCTTTCTACCAGCACAGACTGGCTACTTATATGAAAAACTTATAGTTTTAGGGAATTGCCTAGGCACCAAAGAGATAATGACTTACCCTTCATCCCAAAGTTAATATATATTAGAGGCAAGACTTGAATTCAGATTTTCCTGTCTCCATGGTCAGCTATCTTTTTACTGCAACATGCTAAATGAATTAGGATGTTTGAATGTTATGAAATGTAAATGGTAATGTAAAAAATAGAAGTATAAAATATGCAAAGAAATATGAAAATACCTAGATCAAGTGAGGCAGAGTAAACTCAGACCAGGAAGCTTATACACATTGACAATAACTATAAAAGAAAGAACAGAAGGAGAAAAGAAGGCAGGAAGGAAGACAGGAAAATAAGACCAAAGGTCACAGAACTTCCAATAGGCCTGAGATAAGATACAAAATCAATTTGTATTTTTATTTCTTCGTTGTCAATTTCTTTCTTTGTCTTTCATTGTCAATTAATTAATTTGGTTTTGTTTGCTATTTTGCCCCTGGCCTTATATGTTTGATTGTAGCTTTTGTTGATAGTTGTATTTATATTTTTTTTCCTGTTTTTTAAAAAAAGTAGCTAAGGACTTCAGAGTGATTGGTAAATTTGTGGTTGTTATTCAGTTGTTTCAGTTGTATTCAACTCTTCTTAAATGCATTTGGGGTTTTCCTAGCAATGCATCCATTTCCTTCTCCAGCTTCATTTACAAATGAGGAGACTGAGGCAAACAGAGTTAAGCGACTTGCCCAAGGTCATACAGCTAGTAAGTGTCTGAGGCCAGATTTGATGACTCCAAGCCCAGCATTTTATCTACTGCTCTTCAAATATGCCACTCCATCTTAAATCTAATCTTTGTGCTGAGATTACCTCATATCTGAAATATATTTCTTCTATACTTCCATCTCTTAGAATCCCAAGTTTCTTTCAAGACTCAATTGAAATGCCACCTTCTATATGAGGCCTTTCCTGATCTCTCCAAATATCAATGATGTCACTTAAATTAACTTGTATTTATTTTGCATAAATGCTATATATTTCTTATATAAGAACATAGTGTCTCTTTGCAGTAGGATGTAAACTCCTTGAGGGTAGATACTGTTTTTGTTCTTGATTTTACATCTTCAACACCTAACCTGGTGCCTGACCCATAGTAGGAACATTAAAATGTTGTTTATTGATTGAGCGATGAATAATCTGAAACTAGAAACATTTAAGTGACATGTCTAAGATCACACATTAGGAGAGATAAACCTAGAACCTCAATCTTCTAGTTTTGATTTCAGTGGATTTTCCTTTTGACTCACACACATTGCATTTCTGCTCTCATGTAATAATTTTTTTCTGCCACTCTCCATTCAGGTCTGGTGGCATTATTTCCTGGGGCTGAAAGTAAATGCCATCAAAACTGGCTCTATGCCAAAAAGACTCTGCTAAGCAAATGTTTATTCAAGCTGAAAAAAATCCTCGTTTTTTTAAAAATGAGGATTAAAATATGATCATACTTAAAGAACCTCTGAGAAGAAAAACCTAATTAATTTGTACTTCAATTAATTGCTGATCATTTGGACAGGCACTGGCCTGAAACTTATATTTGCTTAACATACTTATTATTCCTAGATGGTCCAAATTAATAGCATAAATGAGATTTCTGGGGAAAGAAGGAATCTTTTAAAAAACCTTTGGAAATAATATTGTAACTGACTTTTGTATTGGGACTTCATGGACTTTTCCCCATGAGCTTCATCCTCCAGAATGCTTTGGGGGCAAAGAGAACAGAAATCCTGGAGGTGACTTCCCAAGGGTCCATGTAGGAGAACACAATCTCATTGAGCATAGACTTTCAACTTGAGGTCTAGGAGACCCAGAAAAACAAAGAGATGGAGGAGGGTGAAAGTTGCCATCAAAGATATTATATTTTCCTTGGAACTAAGGAAGGGCAAGTAGTACCTCCCATAACTTCATTGCCAAGAGGATGTGAGCTAGATCCTGGTATGAGCGGTACTGGGTTACAATGGAATAAGGAGACTCCTATCCAGTCAAACTCACTAATGAGCACATTACATGGAGAACCATGGGCCTGGTTTATGGGTTTGAGCTGGAGGGAGAAATTCTAGTTTTTCTGCTGATGGTGACTGTCAAGAGCAATTAGCATCACACCTTCTCCAAGCTCAATGAGAGTCAGGAGTTTTGCACTCACATTTGAACTTTCTGTTTCTTCCTTTGCTTGCTTTTTGTTATTGCCATTTCCTTCTCCAGCTCATTTTACAGATGGGGAAACTGCAGCTAACAGGGTTAAGTGACCTGGCTAGGGTCACACAGCTAGTAAGTCTGAATTTGAACTCAGGTCTTCTAACTCCAGGTGCTGTCCTAATTAAGCTGCTTACTAAAGTTATAACCCCATAATAGAGGTTTGAGTGACATGTAGGAAGAGATGAAGGGGAGTGACTCATCAGTTGGGAGAAGGAGCCACGAATTGAATGTGCAATTAGGTGGGGAAGAAGTACCCCACAGTGTGGCAGAGTGTTAGGTTGATTCACAGCCACCCTTATCCATTGGCTGACTTTTTCAAAGAGACAAAAATATAATTAGAGGTATACATCCTATTACACCATAAGTAGACAATTACTATGCTGCACTAATGTTATTAATGTGCTATGATTTTTATGTTGTCAACAGACAAATAATTAATATATGAATTGAAAATTAGTCCTATCTCTTCATTAAAGCAAATCCCTATTGCCTGAGGATCAGCCCCATAAAATTCCAAGAGGCTCATCACCAGAAAGCTGCCATCAGTTGATGAGGTTTTGTGTTGTTGTTTTTTAACAACAGCAATTCAATAAATGATGTTTCTTATATTCTAATTAGGCCACTAAATGAAATTTTAGCGTATAAACAAAATATGTATTCAACTGTGTTATAAATAAAAGAGGTCCAGTGGAGATGTATAGATGTACAATGATGTTGATGTATCTATCTGTATTCTCCTCAGCTGCAGATGATAGAGGAACACCAACTCTGATCACCCTTAAATGGTGCTGTAATTTATCCCTTTCTCTCTAACAGTTGCCCAAGAAGGACCCTTGAGAGGATAGATAGATGGGTAACCTTTCCAGGTCCAACCTGGGGTTGTATAGATTAGTATTGGGCTATTGATTTGCCTTGGATGACGTTTAGGATCTAACTGGGTTTGACTCCACTCAGAAAGGTACTTGTTGAACACTCTTTATCTATACTCAGGGAAAGGATAACAAGGGCAAGGATTGGTAATTGGAGACCCTATTGATCTATAAACTAGTTGACAATCAAGATTGGAGGCTATTGATCAAGTGAAAGCTGGAGATTTGCTCACTCCACTCCCTCTGGCCAGACCTGGCCACAGCCAAGCCAGAGAATAGGGAAGCTATTAATGCAGCTGTATTGATGATCTTATTCTTTCAGCTTTCTCACTACCCATGTTGATGATGCACTAGCTCTCACAGTCTCTCAGGAAATAGCTTCAGAGATATTCCAACCCTCTTCTTCATAGACCTTCCTTCCACCCTTCAACCACCCACTCAGATTTCCCAGTCCAGAGAATCCTATCCAGAGACCTCCCTCAAAGTAGCTGTCCAGGGTATTTATACCATGGGGCCAACTGAAGTTTGCCCCTGGCTCACGGCACCTGGGAACATTCCAAGTCTTTCAACTGCCATCCCTGTCAGTCAAGGTGGCATCCATCACTTCCCAGATTATGAATATAACAACTGCCACACATATAGAAACAAAGGCAGAATCCAAAAAAACACATAGACCATCATCTAATGCAAAACCAGTGCTCCAAAATCTAACAGAAAATAGCACTGATCACTCAGAGTTGGCAACTGTTTTCATTGTTTTAAGAGAACATTACAATCCTTAAGAATCAGAGGTTCTATGAATTTAAGAAAATGGGTATTTCAAGAATTTAATGCAGCTACATATTGATGTATCACTATATGCATCTTTAATAATCAAAAAGAAAATCGTAAAGAAAATTTCTGCCATAGTCTATAGAGACTTTAGAATGGAATGCTCAGAAATATCTCCATTATGGCTAAGGTGATTTTCTACAAATATGTGTGCATGAAATTCACTAACCTTTTAAAAGGTTCCCTCTGCATTTAGTAACCCCCTACAGCGATCAGCACTTTTGCTTCTTACAATCTGAAAGCAATCATCAGGCTTGAAATGCCAGCTCTTGGCATCTTGTTTTCTCTCCCTTTTATAATCCTTTAAAAAGTTTGCTATTCTACCTTGTTTACTAACAGTTGAGCATCTTAGAAGTCTATGGGTCTGTCAAAATGTAACTTTGCAGAGAGGTCTCATTCATCCCTCTCCTTGGGAGACAGGTTCCTGTCAGAAGGGATACAAGATTGGGACCATAAGGCTGGTCAGTTCTGCCGTCATCATAAATGGACCAGAATTATGTCTGTCTGGCCCTTTCTCCCTCTATTACTAGTCTAGGGAAAATGATTTTTAGATTCATGTTGTTTTTACTGATTGCTCTTCCTTAATGAAGAGTGTCAAAAGTTATATCTAAAGGTATGATTCCCTTTCCACCAAATACTAATTACACAAAGATCACCACAAATATCAAATAGCAAATAAACCTATTTACCCCTGCCAGTACAAACAGAAATTATCATACAGATTAGAATATACTAGCCAATACAGAATGAATGAGCACTCCCATTAAGAGTGAGGTATCTGAGTTTAACCTAGAGAGAAAATCACCAATTTCATCCAATGGGAAGTTTCTCCAAATCTCCAATATAGTAAGCTGGAAATACATCATTTGTATTTGAAGAAGACAAATGACATCATGATGTTGGGATCAAGATACAGTGTGTTTGTCTGTGATTGAGATTTACTCCTCTATAGGCCTGGGTTTCTCCCCAAAGCTTTCCCCTCCAGAGGTTTCTCCACTTTTCCTACCACCTATACTGCTTTTAGACTTCTCTGTATCTTTGCATCTTGCCTCCCTTCTCTAGAAAACTCACCTTTGGGAAATATTCATTATGCTACAAGATTGAGTCTCCCTGGTACTTATATTTCATCAGTACTCCCTACCTCTCTTCTTGAACCCTCTGATTGAAAGACAGGGTCATGGGCTACAAGATTGCTATTTAGGAGGGGACTCGGCACATATTTTCCCTCCCACTTTTCCCACCAACTACCCAACTTTGGACGTCTTTGGAACTCTCCATTGTGCCCTATGCCCCTACATCTGTTAGTTTCTTTCTCCTCCCTTTACTGCTTTTCAAATTCTTTTTGTGTGTTATCTTCTATTAAAATGTAAACTCTCTGAGGGCAGTCACAGTCTTTGTTTTTATTGGTATTTGTATCCCCAAAACTTAGCACAGTGCCTATCACATAGTGCTTCATAAATGTTTATTGACTGACTCAGAGGATCTAGAACTGTGTATTTTCTCTCCAAGCTGGAAGCCAGGAGGAAAAAAAAAAAGAAAAAAGTTTTTTCCAAACTGTCACCAATTCTACACCTCACATACGCAGGGAGTGTTGAGTAATTATTTTCACCAGTGAGGAGAGTCTTTTAGGCAAATGCACAAGTATATGAATTTGCATATCTTCTTCTCTCTCAAATAAAAATCAGAGTTTACTGAATGAGATAACCATTTGTGACAGAGAAAAAGAGAGATCAAAAAGAAAAGAAACAAAGAGTAAGAGAGCAGAGAGAGAGTGAGAGAGAGAGAGTGTGTGAGAGAGAGAGAGAGAGAAAGAGAGAGAGAGAGAGAGAGAGAGAGAGAGAGAGAGAAGATAATGAGCTAGGAGAGAGGAGAAAGATAACAAAGTAGATTTCTTACCTTAGGGGAAGAAAATGTCTATATAGAATTGAATTTAATCCATTTTACTCCTTTGCTCCTTTAAACCTGATTTATGGGCCAGGCCTGCTTAATTTCATCTTTCTTTTGGGGTTGATTCTAAGAAATATATAGATAGCCACAACCTAACTCTGTATCTAGGCTTTGGTTAATTGAGTTAGCTTGTCTTTAAAAGATATGGAAACTAACCTTGATATTTAATTCACTGGTGGTTGACATCACTTTCTGGGTACAAAGAATGGAAAGGAATTCCTGCTTCTATGTAATGTCTGGCAGGCAAAGCCAGCCATGATTCCATGGGCAACTCAGAGGCTTAGCTTAATCAGCTTGCAGTGTTCTTGGCAATTTGGTTAAGTCTTGGATGACTTATGAGTATCTATTTTATTTCAACATTATAGCTAAGCTACCAGGGACTGGTCTATATCAAATCTATCCCAGAACCAGGTAATAGTCAATTTCTGTCTGTGGTTGTGAAAATGAGACATCATTAAAATTTTTTTAGTTTAATTTTTTTTAATTAAGGGTGGGGGCATATTGTGAACTTGACAATCACTAACAAAGATGATTGTTTCCTTAAATACAGAATAACTAAGAAATTGATATGTGAAACTATGAATATTTATAGCTTACTTTAAAAAATGAAGTCAGCATATTAATTTCAAAGCTTTTGTATTTGTCTGGGTCTCTTGTTTTTTTTTTCCCCCACTTAAAAATGCTATAATGACCTACTTTTCTTTAGAGGGGAGCTTACTATTACTAGTTCCATTCTACCTACCAAATTTCCCCCAATTAAAAAAAAAAAACAAAAAACAAACAAGTCCCTTTCAATAAATAAGACTAGCCAAAAAAACAAATCTATACATTGGTCATGTACAAAAATGTCTCACTTTTCCCGTTGGTTTTTGACCTGTCAGGCAGTGTGTAGAAGTGTTTCTTGGTTTTCTGGAGCAGTGGTTGGTCATTGCACTGATCAGGGTTCTTAAGTCTTTCAAACTTATTTTCCCTTATGATATTGTAGGTATTGCATAAATTATTCTCCTGGTTCTGCTCACTTCACTCTACATCAATTCATATAAGCCTTCCCAGATTTCACTGAATGCATTCCTTTCATTATCTCTTATGATACAATCATATTTCATGACCTTTACATAACATAATTTGTTCATCAGTTCTCCATTTAATAGATACTCCCTTAGTTACTAGTTCTTTGCTCCAACCAAAAGTGCTGCTTTTAATAGCTTGTACACATAGATACTTACTTTTGTTCTCTTTCATGCATTCGTGTTGTAGTGTTATCACTGAATCAAGCAACATAATTTTAAGTCTTTTGCAGAAATGCTTTTAAAGAATACAGTATGAGGACAGTAAAAAAAAAACTGGCTGCTGGCATTATCTTTCTGTTTTTCTGCTGCTTTACCTCTGGTGGTGTTTTGTTTTTTTTCATCTTTCTCCTCCCTTCCAATCACCCTCAATTCATCATAATGTATTGTAGAACATAGATTTGATATTATTAGTTGTAGTGCTTCTTGAATGGAATTTTACATTCATTGTTCTGAATCTTAAAGTTGCCAAGATAGATGTTTTGTATACTTCCTTGTGTTGTGTAGAAATTGGAGGCAGGTTGGTAATAAGAAGGCTGCTAAGCCTCACTTGGGCCTGACAGGCTCTGTTGGCTGAGTTTGCCAGGTAGGCACTGGAGTCACAGGCACTGGATGAATCTGGGCTAGTGAGTGAAGTGTTTGCCAGGCGGTGACCCAATGTGCCAGTAACCCAGGGCTTATGAAGATCAGCTTGGCCAAGCCTCTGCCTCTACAACAGTGCCCAAATCAGGAACCTAATGGGAGTCGTATAAGTGTTTAACAACTCCTCAAGCCCTGGCTTGGGGTTGGATTTGATTGTAAAAGGTTGGTTCGGGCTGCTATAGATATGCTCGCTGGATAAACGCTATTCTGACTGCGGTTTGTAAATCCCTTCCCTAATCAGCTACAGATGATTAGGAAAGGAACACCAAACTTCTTTGATTGAACTGTAACAGGCTTTATTTGCTATCTATAAGGGTTAGGAACAAGGAAATAGGAGAAAGGGGTTTGGAGATGGTAAGCTAAATCTAAATAAATAAAGGTGATCTGAATCAAATGGATGATAGATTTGGTAACAGGCTGGAGCTTTCTTCTCCCTCTCTCAATCCCTGGCTTAGCTCGGCTGTGGCACAAGCCAAAGGATAGGAAGGTCAGTGATGTTCTTCTTGTTGGCTGTGGTGTTATCTCCCTCAGCTTTATTAGTTAGCAGGTAAAATTGATTTCCTATGGCACTCAGATATGGATGCTGGATTGCAGGTCTAGAGTCTACCCTCCCTCCAATCTACCCTCCTCCCAAGATTTCTCAAAAATGAGACCAAGTGTGCTGTTGTCCCTGGGTATTCATAGGGTGGTTCTAACTGTCTTCTGGCCCTGGCTCACGCCACCCTGGGCACATTCCAAGGTCTTCAACCGACATTCCTGTCACTCAGGATATCCTCCGTCTTGTCCCAGGAGTTCCTTATTCCACGTGTAAAAAGCAAACTATGTTAATTTCTATTTCTGTGACTTTTGATACCCCCCATTCCACTCTGTGGATCAGTGACCTTCAGTAGGAAAAGAAAAAACCCAAATTTACTCAATTTTTCATATGTCTTGTTACATGTTAAGTAAATTAATAGAATTTTATTGTACTAAAGGAATAATTTAAAGCTATGAAAATAACCAGTTAGTTCTCAATTATCTACATATTAATCTCCCCTGGGAAACTTTGAATTCTAACTGGCTTTTCATTATCATACATTGCCAGGATCTGAGGTACTGCCGTGATGCTGACAAAATCAGATAGGTAGCCAGTGGGTGGATTCATGGGGTCACAGGCAAGGATGTGTTGGTAAATGATTAACAATAAACTCTGGGAGATTGGGAGGAATATATGCTGGACATGATTTAAAGTTTAATCTACTCTATTAAAATTCTCTTCATCACTATCTTATTCTAGACAACCAGCAAAACAATAAATCAAGCCCTGATTTGTAAATGCTAACAGCGAAAATTGGATCAAATGAAATAATTGTAAAGCACTTAGCATGGTACCTGACATGTAAATGTTATATAATGTTAGCTATTTTTATATTAGCTATATTGTACATGTGTAATATCATTATATTAGCTATATAGTTATATAAATGTTAGTTATTATTATTACTTTTATTTGGGGTTACTCTCAAAGCATGATTTGGGTGAGAGCAGAGATATCATTTAGTTGAACTCTCATTTCAAAAATGAGGAATCCAGGGCTCATTTTCATAGGATTTCTAATCAACTCTCTACTCCATCATCAATCCACCTATAGCAACAGCTCTATGTTTAAGTACTATAGTTACAACAACTGGCAAATGCCTCCTAAAAGTCCTGATTCACTATTGGTGGTAGGTATATAGAGGAAAGTTTCCTGTTCAATCATATGATAGAAGGTGGGGTATATGGGGTGGGCAGGGAGGATTAGCACTTCTGGTGTAAGGTCTTGCTGAATCCTTTCAGCACTGCTCATCCATCTTTGGTGTCTACCTGGCATTTCAGCTCTTCCTACAGCTCCAAGAAGCTGTTGAATGCACAGTGTTCCACCTCATCCCCAGTAAAACCTTCTTGGCAGATGGGCTAAACAAGGTTGAGGGTAACCAACCTATAGCCCCAAGGATGAGTGAGGGGAATGTCTATTTCAAGCATGTGAAGACTTATAGTGCAATGGGCTAATGAGAACAATTTGTTCCAATGCCCTTGAAGGCAGCTAAAGCAGGAACTGTGGAACACTTAAAGAGGTTGGTCAGACATCAAAGATGCCTAGGTAATCCACAGCATTTTTGGTCATCAACAGTCACCCTGATTTTTTCTTGCCACTGGACTTGGATAACTGGAAGAGAAAACAAGGCTAACAATTTTGTGCACCTCTTCCTTATTTAAATCCAATTCACCTCCTAGTCAAGACATCTTTGCCTTGATGTCATTGGTTATCTTCAAAAATGAAGGACAAATAATGACAATGGTAAAAAGTGATGTAAGAACCAGTGAGTAGGTTCCACTCTCACTGATGATTGTCTCTGAATGTCTAACCCTTTAATTTTCTGGGATTTCCTAATATGGTAGCACTCAGGTTGAACTACTGTTGCACAGCACTCTTTTGGGAAAGACTTTGAAATGAATTTATCCTTCCATCCTTTAGTAATTTGCTACTCAAGAAATCTCCAACTTTCTTTAGAAGGTTCAGTATCTATACTATTGATTTTGGGGGTTAGGTGGGAGGCCTTGGAGGCAGGAAAACCTGAATTGAAATCTGGCCTTAAACATTTAGTGATTCTGTGACCCTGGACAAGTCACTTAACTCTTGTTTGCTTTAGTTCCTTATCTGAAAATGAGCATAATAGATTTATGTTCTGTATTTTAAAATAATAAAACCTCTGAGAGTTGTGAAAATCAAATGAAATAATAGTTGTAAAGAACTTAGCACCATGCCTGCCATATAGTAAGTGCTATATAAATGTTGGCTATTATTATTATTATTTAGGGCTACTCCCAAGGCAATTGCTACTGTTGTTGCTGCCTAAGAAATCACCTTCTGGGTAGATTCTAGGATCACACTATTACACACTAAATCAAAATTTCTCTTCTTATACAAAGGCTGGTTAGATCTAAAAACATTCTCCATGAACTGTCTTCTCTTGGGTTGGAAAAAATATTATTAGACCTCTGACCTGTGCTTGGAAAGGAAATGTGTGCTCCAGTGCATAAATTACCTAATATTTATTTTGTTTCTGCTTATGCCGCACCATACAATCATTGCTGGGTGCATAAGTCCATAGGATTCTTGCCTTCTCTCTCTCCCATAAGGGGTCCCTAACTCTGGACACATGGATTGAGTTCAGTTCTGAGGGAGCCTGGTCCCTAAAGAGAGGGGTCAGGCTTTTTCCCTCAAACTCTGGCTTTTTATATCCCATCCCAGACTCCTGGGTGGGTGAGTTGGGGAAATCACTTAATTTAGATTCAGTTCATGTCTAAGATCTTTTCAAAGGAGAGGAGTAGAACAGTACTCAAGGTGTAATATAAATCAAGTATAGGACAGCTATTTATTTCTTTCACACAAAAGATCTTAAGTTCACAATTGACAAAGAAACTTTAAACAAAAAGCAGTAATTTGTGATTGCTGTTATACTCTTCTGAGAGGTTCATGCTTAAAAACATCAAACCATGAAGCATTTTGCAGGAATATTGAATTATTGTTTTGGCCTCAGGTGGGTTCTCCATTGTATTTCTCAAACTCTGTAAAATCTGGCAAGCTATCCCTTTGCTTTATACTTGGAATAAAGAGGAATTTTAGTGTTTGATGATTCTAAACCATTTTGCAAAATTTCTTGATGTGATTCTTTGCAATGGTTTGATTCATGCTTCCCACCCAATGTGTGTGATATGGAATGAGAAAGCTGATCCCTTATATAATCATCCTCCTTAATGCCAAAGATTTCTTTGTGCATTTGCATTATCTCTTCCCATTGCTCATTATCTACCACAGACCTATGTGTATCCTCTGTGTAGATTACTTTAGACACTTTTTCTATTTTGCCCAGATTTCTCATTTTGCTTTCCTCATTTCTATTAGATTCTGCCACACCCAAATTACACTGATTGATAGGTTTTAAATCAGGTATCTCGATTCATAATGATTTTTTCGGTTTTGTTCCCATTTGTATATATCTCTCCATGTCATCTAATGAAGGTGTTTGATTGTACTTTTTGCATGTATGATTGCAGCAAGTACCTTCATGTTTATCTTCATTATGCCTTTTTGATTCATTATTCCTAGCCCATTTTGAATTATAAAATGTCTTTCTATTTTCTCTTTGATTATTGGGTTTTGAAAAATCTATTTGTTGCGAAAATCTACAAACACAAATAACGTGCCCGATCCTCCCACACAAATAGCAACAGGATGCTGATTTTGATTTTGGGGTGTTATTGGCAGGTTGTCTAAATTGATTTCTACTTGTTTGGAGAGCAAAATTCTTTACCTCCTCAATTTCTTTCTCATGTCTAGATTGCTTCAATTGACGCTTCAAATCTGCTATGATCTCATCTTTATCATTGTCAGATTGCCTAGCCATTCTTACTTCTTTCTGTTTTGAATCATGTATATACACCACATGTTGCCTAACATCCTCCAGTGGTAATGATTCCCACTGTGGTCAACTTTGCCTGAAATAATTTTGTATCGGGATTGAAGTTCCCTTTACAAATTGCCTCCTTATATGATCAATTGTATCCTGGGCATGTGTGTCTCTAAGTCCTAATATTGTTTCTGCTGCTTCAATAACTCTATCTAGAAAACTGCTCCAGTGTTCTTCTTCCCCTTGCCTCAGTTTTTCAAATTTCTGCCAGGCATTTGGTCTTTTTGCAAAGGATCTCATTGCTTCAATAAGATCAGCCCTGCATCTTAACAAGTATCTCATGTTAGCGTGTTGAGTGAAATCCAGATCTTGATGCACTAGTGACCATGACTCTAAATTGGGATTCATCCTAGTTTCATTGAGGAATTTTTCCTTTTCCGAGGGAGAGTAAAATTCCCCCAAAAGAAATTTGACATTGTCGAAACTAGGGTTGAAAAGAGTGAACACCCGTTTTAATTCTTTTAGGCTCTTGTAAGGCTTTTCGTAGAACCTAGGAAAACGCCTTTTTAAAACTTCCATGTCACTAGGAGTGAATGCCTTGTATGTTTTGACATGCACCACCCCCTCTCCAGGTTGCATAATAGTCCTGTCCACTATTGGAAGTACAGAGACCACTGCATTTTGAATCGGTTGCTCTTTCTCAGTTTCCTTTTTCCCCCAAAATTTTGATTCCACAATTTCTAGTTGTAAGATCGTGTGCTTATCGAGTTCCTTGCCTTCACGTATTTGCTTTAACACTTGGAACAGTAGTTTGATGTTCTCTACTAGATCCTTGCTATCATTATCGTGTTTTGGAGAAGATGCCTTGTAATAATTGAACAGATGAGTCAGGACTGCTTTTGAAATTGCCAAAAAATGCCATAGAGACAGAACAATTGCCACAGCTGTTGGTATGAAGCATATACACTCAGCTAAAATGAAGCAAACCATTTGTAATAGTCATAGATTTCAATTAATTGTTGTATCAAATTTGGTACCTTTATCAGCCAAAATGTATATAGTCCCTGCATAAAAGACCAAATAAGCAGGGAAAGACTGCCTAATACAAAAATTATTCTTGTGAAATTCATTTTCTTTGCTTCAGAAGATTGTAGGTTTTGTTTGACTTGGCTCGCCAAATGTAATGGGGATAATTTGAGAAGAGGTGTGTGGTAAAAGGGGATTTTGAAAGGAGGTTGTCAGGGACTTGCTAGGTAAGTAATATGGGTTACAGGTAGGCTGGACTAAGGAGATTCAGGATATAATATGGGCTGAAGTCAGGGAGTATAGCCCTGAAGGGAACAAAGATCTTCAGGGAGAGGAGGAATTAATATAAACAGGCAAAACCAGCAGGGCTTATAGACTAGGACTTAGTCTTAAAGACAAACTGAGGGAAATAGACTGAACTGAAATTAACTACAGGCTTTAGTTAATTTCACAGGAAGGGACTTGTTTTGAAGTTACACCTTCCTTCAAGATGGATACCCGGCTTCCCTTCAAGCCCAGAGTATGTTGGTTCTTTCCCTCTTCTTCCCTCTCTTACTAATTAACTGACAAATTAATTAACAGGTCTGTTGAAACACAAAAGGGTTTATTGTCTTCAAGGATGATGTGTCAGGAAAGTGGATTGAGGAAGCCCTAACAGTTGTTTAAAGAAACCTCAGGTGGGGGAAGGGAGGCAGAGATGGAGTCTGAGCAAGGTCCTGCCTTAGCTCAGCTCTCAAGGTGCTCTTGATGTCTAAAGGGAATAAGATGATGACTAACCAATTTCTTTAGATAAAATACTGCCAAATTATAGTTAAACCCCTCACAGATTTGAACTACTCTCTAATTTACTCTCCTGATTCACTCCACAGACATTTAAGGTAAGGGAAGGAAGGTAGGAAATAATGTAGGGAATGAAGATACAAAGGGTTTATCTAAACTAACAATTCTTAAATAAAAATTCCAAAGCTAGGCTAAATTTTCAATTCTTCAGGTAGGCAAGGAAGCAGCTCAGTTGATCTGACCCTCTCTCCAGGAGATTCCCAAACCAACTGAAACTCCCCTCAAGATTCTACACTCCTAACTGATTTCAGAAGTCTGCCAAAGCTTGAAAAAAATAACTATCATGACCCCCTCTCTCTGTACTACACTAGGGTCACACAACTAGGAAGTGTCCAAGACAATATTTGAACCCAGGACCTCCCTTCTCTGAGCCACCTAGCTGACCTCTATTCATCTCCATCCTTCTGTCAGTGTATCTAGAGGACACCTCCCAAGCATGGGAATCATTGTTTGAGAGATGCAAGCACTCCGACTATCTAAAACTCACAAGATTGACTCCAGTGCTAGAAATATTTATCTGACAATTGTCCCTGCTCTGGGAAGACACACAAAGCAAAAGAGGTAGCTGGAGTTTTGAGAGAGTCTCAGGCTTACCTAGCCCTGCACATAAGCACTCTTTGAGAGAAGCATGGAGAAAGAACTTAATGCCATGGGAAAAAAGAAGGGAAGGAAAAGAAAAAGGAGGGGGAGAAGAGGTAAGGGGAAAGAAAGGGAAAACGCATGGAATAGAAGTGAAAGAAGAAGTAATCTCTCTTTTTAAACTGATGTCATGCTCTTCCTCATGAGAGTAGACCAAGAGACCATGTAAGGTTTTCATCATCATTCCACAGTATGGAGCTCTTCAGTCCTGAGTTAAACCTGTGCCTGGAAATGCCAGAGAAGCTCAGGGATGGGGTAGCCCCTGCAAGCCCAATCCTGTATGTACTCCATGAGGTATGCACTCCAAACCAATTCCCACTAGACTTCTATGTTTACATGTTACCCTCTCAAAAGAAGATAAGCCCTTTGATGATGAAATTATTTTATTTTTGTGTACTGTCTGTTCTCATTATTCAGTTGCTTCAGACTCCTTATGATCTCCATTTGAGGTTTTCTTAGCAAAGATAATGGAGTGGTTTGCCATTTCCTTCTCCAGCTCATTTGACAAACGAGGAAATTGAAGCAAACAGTTGCATTAAGAGACTTGCCCAGGGTCACACAGCTAAGAAATATCTGAGTCTGGATATGAACTCAGGTCTTCCTGACACCAGTCCTGGTGCTTTATCCACTGTGCTCCCTTATCTGCTCCCTAGAGCCTAGCACAGTGACTAACATATGAATGTTTACCAAGTGCTTGTTGATTGATTGATTATGACAAAATGTCCATTACTGGGATTTGAATATGTTATAGCTCAGTTGTACAAAGGACTAATTATGAGTTCAGAAAAGATTGTCTCTGAATTCAGCCACCAAGTACCTTCATCACTTAGCCCTACCAGATCTTTATGGCCATTTGCAAAGCACGACCTTGCTGGCAAATGATATCAGAGATAGAGCTTTTTCTCTACTTGAGAAATAAGAACTATCTCAAACCACACAGTGCCAAAGATTGATTCTGTTAAATATGCCTGAGAGTGCTTCCTCTCCACAGAAATGGCAGCTGATGATGAGATGCAAAGACTGCTCACTCTCCTGGGGTTCCTCCCACTAAAAGCAGTCACATTTGCAGAAGGACCTTGTTGACTGTGCTACTTCCTCTGACAAAACTCACTTGGATGTGTAAATTATGGGATGAGTTTTTCTTACACTCTTTAGAGCAGGGGTTGGCAACGTATGGCTCTCGAGCCATATCTGGCTCTTTTGAGGGCCAGATATGGCTCTTTCTGCAGGAGCCATAAAGTCCATTTTTTTTCAGGCGCTGTTACAGGAGCAGCGCACACTGTGAGCACTGTACGGCTCTCATGAAATTACATTTTAAAAAATGTGGCGTTTATGGCTCTTACAGCCAAAAAGGTTGCCGACCCCTGCTTTAGAGGTAAAATGGAAATGTTGTTCTTTAGTCATTTTTAGTCACGTATGACTCTTTGTGACCCCATTTGGGGTTTTCTTTTTCTTTTTTTTATTTTGGTTTAAACCCTTACCTTCTGTCTTAGAATCAATACTGTGTATTAGTTATAAGGCAGAAGAGCAGTAAAGGCTAGGCAATTGGGGTTATGTGATTTGCCCAGGGTCACACATCTAGGAAGTGTCTGAGGCTAGATTTGAACCTAGGACCTCTAGTCTCTAGGCCTGGCTCTCAATCCACTGAGCCACCCAGCTTCCCTTCCCCCCCAATTTGGGGGGTTTTCTTGGCAAAGATACTAGAGTGGTTTGCCATTTCCTTCTCCACTTCATGTTACAGATGAGGGAACTGAGGCAATCAGGATTAAGTGACTTGCCCAGGGTTACACAATTACCAAGTGCCTGAGGCTGGATTTGAACTCTGATCTTCCTGACTCCTGGCCTAAGGAGGGTTCTATCCATTGTACCATCTAACTGCCTATAATGGCAATGGTTGCCACAAAGCCATGCACTTAAAGAGCTTTGAATGCTAAATTTTGGAGACTAGGCAGAAGATACTTGGCATTTTACCGGTCTTCAACTGAAATTATTCCCTCAGATCTCATACAATAGCCTCACAATTTTCAATTACTTAGAGAAGATAAAACAATGTGTAGTGGAAAGTGTTGACTTTGGAGTCAGATGATTTGAATTTGAATCTCAACAGGTGTCTTTCCCCAAATCCCACAGGTATCTGAAGCCTCAGACTTTATCCCCCATGTTCTTTCTACTTCATGTACTGCCTCTCAGATCCTTTAGTAAATGTTTGTAGAACTAAATCGATGGGAAAGATGAAAATTCTTCTAGTGCCGTGAAATGTTTGCTTAGAGATTGTTAAATACTTAAAAGAGAGTCTGTAGGGCAGAGAAATAAAGCTAAAGGGTTAAGAACTCTGCACTAACTGAAGTATAAAAAGAAATGAAAATAAAGTCACTAAAATTATAATGTGAGTCAGAGGGATACTGAGAAGAGGGGCGCAGTTCAATGACAATTCAGATCAACAAACATTTTAAAGTAACTACCATTATTGAGTTTAGTACTAGGGCAGTGATGATCCCTGCCCCTTACCCGACTTGGGAGGGAGAAAGTGCTTCCATTGGGTTACTGGACAGAGGGGTGGGTGAAGTGAAAAAGTGTCATCAGGCACAGTGGAGAGGGGGAAGGGAAGAGCTCCACCTGAGTCCCTCTGCTGTTCTAATAATGAACTGAGGATGGGGTGGGGGATTGCCATGTGTCCATAGAGAGCTGTCTATGTGCCATCTTTGGCATATGTGCCATAGGTTCGCCATCACAGTACTAGGGGAATATCGAGTTGTTAATGACCGTTCCTACTTGGAATTCCAATAGTATATCCATCTATAATTCTCTAGTTTATTTATCATATATTATTTGTATTATACTTACTTATAGGTATATTCTATTTCCAACAGAATGAAATCCCCCATTGATCTCACTAAGAAATTTATCAGACTCCTTACTAGCTATGGCCCAAAAAAGGGACAGCTGAATACAAGCAGGTACTTTACTATTTATTCACTTAAGAGTGTGATATACCTACTATCAGTAGTTGATAAGACTCGATGAATGATAAGTAGTTGATAAAACACAATTTCACAGATGACATATATAATAAGTTATATATTACATAATATCTATTAATAATATAGTGCATATAATAGATATAATATTATAAAAAACTTTGTCACTCTTGTTATTCTTATTACATCATGTAGCTCAGGAGGAGATAATTTTATATTTATACATGATATATAATTCTATGTAATGCTTTACATCACATAAAAATATATTTTGTGTGACAAATATAATATGATGCACATTACATCTTATTACATATTATATAACCATATATTATAATAAACAATAATATATATTTATGTGTTAATAATAATATGCTGTATAGTATCTGCAATTGTATATTATATTTCATGTAATTATATAATATTCTGTTATATAACATGTGTGTATGTGAATATATGTGTATGTGAGTGTGTGCACATGTATACATTTTCCCCTCTTGAGTTAACAAAAGAGTTTCTCACAAAAATACTTTTCTTAGTAATTTTGTACTTATTAAAACAAAAAGAGGATGTTTAAATTGTTACTAAGGAAGGAATATGTCCTTGTTAGCATAGCACTTACACTAAAAAACAATACCTTCTTTACCAGTCAGTTAGTCAGTCAAAAAGCATTTGTGAAGAGCCTACTATATATACTTTATCAGATAAGATAAAGACAAAGGGGCAGCTTCTCTGAGTTATTTTAAGGTTCTCTGAGTTTTCTTTTGTAGTCATAAAATAATTAGGAGGAAGGGAGGTATTGAAAGAGAGATTTTGCTGAGACATCACATAGCAACAACAACAACCGGCAAATACAGACCAAAATGGAATGAGTTATGTCAATTCTTTAACAGATTGTTTTTAGCTCAGATCCTCATTCCAAAGTATCAAAGAGCTGATGAAGCCTTCTCTGATAAATCCTAGTATTACCAGGAAATCATCCTTGAATTTCTTATCTTAATCACTTTTGTTGCTGGCTGTGCAGGATGATTTAGTCAACCTGAAATACATTTCGATAATCTTCAAATGATGGCCAATCTATCATTTCCCTTTTCATGCCAGTTCTTTTACTTTCTAATTATCAAATATATGGCCCACATACCAAATAATAATATTATGATAATAGCTAACATTTACATAGTCCTTACTATGTACCAGGCTCTGTGCTAATTGTTTTAGAATTATTATCTCCTTTGCTTCTAGGAAAGTAGGTGCTATTATTACTCTTATTTTACCAATGAGGAAACAGAGGCTAACTGTGCAAATGACATGCCCAGGGTTACAGAGCTAGTAAATGTGTGAGGCTAGATTTGATCTTAAGTCTTCTTGCTTCCAAGTGCAGCACTCTGATTTCTGCAGCCTCTTAGCTGTGAATGAGCTCCTCCTAACCCCAGAATATGAGTATTTTAGGTAAATTATTTATTTTTACCAAATCATGTCATTTTTATGGGATTTGGATAAAGGCATAGTTGGCTCGAATGTCAAATTTAGAGCTACCGCAAAGCTGGGAAAGAGTGCTAATGCACTGGAGGTAAAAATCTAAATTCAAAAAGACCTTAAGAAGCTCGAGTATGGGGCTGGATCTAATGGGTAAAATTTAATTTAAAAACATAAATGTAATCGCATCTTATCCTTAGATTCAAAAATCAATTTCATGAGTATAAGATTAGGAAGGCATAGTTAGGCTGTAATTTTTCAGAAAGTGAATTTCAGTGGACTGTAAGCTCAAAATGAGTCAGCAGTGTGAAAGGGGTAGCCAAACGATTGATATTAAGAGAGTCCAAGCTTCAGTGAATAGGGTGGAATGGCAGTCTCTGTCCTTTGCTCTTGTCAAACTTCTTCTGGCATATTATGTTCCATTCTAGGCACTATCATTTAAGAATAACATTGACGAAGACAGACAGTGTCTAAGAGGTGAACAACCAGGATGGTCAAGGTCCTGAGTATGCATTACTAGAATATCAGTTGAAGGAACTGGAAATGTTTGGTCAGGAGGAGAGAAAACACATGTTGGGGCATGAGAGCTGTCTTCAGATATTTGAAGGGCAGTCATGTGGAAGAAGGATTTGACTTGTTCTATTTGTCCCCACAAGGCAGAACCAGAAGCAATGGGTGGAAGTTAACACAGAGGCAGATTTAGGCTTGTCATGAAAAACTACCTAACAATTGGAGCCATCTAAAAGTGGAATGAATGAGCTATCCTGAAGAACGATGGGTTCCCCCACTTTGTTGTTGTTTACTCATTTCGGTCATGTCCAACTCTTCGTGACCCCATTGGGGTTTTCTTGGCAAAAATACCAAAGTGGTTTGTTATTTCCTTCTCTAGTTCATTTTACAGATGTAGAAACTGAGGCTAACAGAGTACATGATTTGCCCAGGGTCACACAGCTAGTAAGTGTCTGAGGTCAGATTTGAACTTAGGACTTCCTGATTCCAGATCTGGTTCTCTATCCACTGAACCATCTAGTTCCCCCACCTTGGAGGTCTTTACATTGAGACTTACTGACTATTTGTCAAACATGCTGCTGTATGAATCCCTTGGGGATATGGGTTGGTTAGAATGTTGGCGAAGTCCCTTCGAAATCTCAAAGATCTAAAATTTAATGATTCAGTGAATGAACATTCATAAACCAATAAACCTGGAAAGGACCAACCATCTGAGATTTTTGGTTTTGTGGCCAATCTCTGAGCAATGTTTGTATCCACTTGGTTCTGTATTCTTCATGAAAACAGCTAATATCCAAGCAGAAAGTCACTCATGGGGGGCAGCTGGGTAGCTCAGTGGATGGAGAGCCAGGCCTAGAGATGGGAGGTCCTAGGTTCAAACCCGGCCTCAGACACTTCCTAGCTGTGTGACCCTGGGCAAGTCACTTAACCCTCCATTGCCTAGCTCTTACCACTCTTCTGCCTTGGAGCTAATACACAGTATTGATTCTAAGATGGAAGGTAAGGGTTTAAAAAAAAAAAGAAAGTCACTCATGGGTACAAGAATGAGAAATAGGATGCGACTTAAGTGAATAAATTCCATAGTTAATAACATGCAATCACAGATCTATAGCTGGAAGAGATAACAGGATCAGAGATTTAGAGTTAGAAGGGCAATAAAGTCCAATGGGCTCATTTTGCTGATGAGTAAATTAGGATCCTAGAGGTTAAGTGACTTGCCCAAGGTCACACCACTAGTAAGTATTTTAATATCCAAGAAAGTGTTCTTGAAAATTTTTTTACTGTGTTCTTGAAAATCCTTCAGTCTGTTAAATACTTGCATTCTCAATGAAACATCGCATTTGAGTTGGAAATGGCTATGTAACATCCAGGTGACGAGACCTAGCAGTTGGTGATAGAAGACTGATGGACGCTGAGAAGAGAGCGGACCCTGGAACTAAGCATTTCTGACAGCATGAGGTGGAGGTGGGGAAATAGCTCTAGTATATGTCAGTTTCCTATCCTAATTATTTTTTTCTTATTAGTTAGATGAAAAGCTCTTATTTTTATGTTGCTAAAACTTCAGATGCTATCAGTACCCTCTAAATTCCCCCTGCTCTCATTTTACCCCAACGGGGAGAAAGTCTTTTTGTTTGTGTTGTTTTTGTTTTTGACTTAGAATGGATACTATATATTGGTTGTAAGGCAGAAGAGCAATAAAGGGGCTATGCAATGGGGATTAAATGACTTGTCCAGGGTCACACAGAGAAAGCTCTTGTTAAAGGCTTTATTGAGTCCTATCAGTTGAGTCCAGATTTTAAAGTGGTTTGTTATTTCCTTCTCCAGTTTATTTTTTAGATGAGACAAACTAAGGCAGAGTTAAGTGACTTGCTCAAGGTCACATGGTTAGTCAATGTCCGAGATCCGATTTGAACTGTAATCTTCCTGACTCCGGGACCCAGCTCCCCTCCAAAGTTGGGAGGGATGGGGGTGGGGGGAATAGCACAGAAAAAGGAGTATGAATTGAAGACAAACTTTGCCATTTCCATAATATTTCCCAGAAACCAGACCTGCCCTAAGCCATTCTTGTAAAAACCACCAAAAACTATTTTTTCAGCCCCATCTTTGCCACTTGGCACTAGGAATATAAATCTGCCTCTAGTCCCAGCGGAGCAGAAAGCTTAGTTGAATCCAACAAAAGGAATAGCATAACTGAACACAGAACTGATTTGTTATTTTCTCTTTTTTTCCTATGTATCATGGGGAATACTTGTATATACTCAGATAGTCTGTGTCTGCTTCCTGGAACTCCGAAGTCCAGTTTCCCAGCTCTGGAAGACTTATTGCTGAAAATCTCCTTTTGGTTTCTGATCTGGAAGAGCTAAGGACTCGGAGTACCTTTTAAGAGATGAGATAGTGTCTGTCTGGATGTCTGGATTTTATCTCTCCAGCAAGATGTAACTTCAGTGAGGGGTGGAGAAGGGCAGGGGTTGAAGGGTTACCCCACTCAGGCGACATCTGATGCTTGGGACTTTCCCAGGAGAGCTTGCCTGGGGATCCTTGGCTTTTCGGTCGCTTTAGTTAGGTGACCATATTTGTCTCGAAAGGTCTGTGAGTGGTGGCAGCAATGTCTATGAGACAGGCTGTAGTGAAGGTGGCAACAGGAGTTCTCTGATAAGAAGGGGAACATCTAGGAGAGTGGGAGAGAGTGATCAGCACCAGGAAGCTTATACCAGGATCAGGCAATCCCCAGAGGAGGTAAAATATAAAATGCTTAATGAACAGCTTTTTAAAAACTGTTTTACAGACCCAGAAATGGGAGGTCCTGGATCCAAAACTGGCCTCAGTTCACTTCCTCGCTGCGTGTCTCTGGGCAAGTACTTAACCTCCATTGCTTAGCCCTTACCCCACTTCTGCCTTGGAACCAATACACAGGATTGATCCCAAGATAGAAGGTGAGAGGTTAAAAAAAAAAAAGTTTTATGTTTCACTGAGGATTAACTACACTAGCCTCTCAAGGGACTATACCAGTGTCATGTTATTTAATTTTGTCTTAATTATTCTGCTAATGGATCTTGTGCTTAGTTCATTTCATCAAATATGCACTGCCTTCGCTCTTTCAGAGCAAGGACAGATATGTCTGTTCTTCCCTTTGGGATTATTGGAAGATGCTCCTTAGGCAGTGACTTATCTCTTCTCAGTTAGGCAGCTGGTGAAGGATAGAGTATGGAACTTGGAGTTAGAAAGTCAGAGTTCAAACCCTGTCTTGTGACCCTGGTCAAGTCCTTTAATCTCTAGCTGTCTCCCGTTTCTTATCTGTAAAATGGGGATGATAAGAATACCTATGTCACAGGGTTGTTATGAGGATCAAATGAATTCATTAACAAATGTCAAGTGGTATCTAAATGCCAGTTTTTTGTATTGTTTTTATTATTATTATTATTCTCTAAGGCCTTCAGCTCAACTCCCATTCTGAGTGTTTCTCCCCTACTTTTAGCTACCAATAATCAATAGTTCTATTAACCACTTAATACTAATTAGCTCTTCAATCAATTGTTTTTCACTCATGCCATTTGGGATTTTCTTGGCAAAACTACTGGAGCGGTTTGCCATTTCCTTTCCTAGCTCATTTTCCAGATGAGGAAAATGAAGCAAAAGGGGTGACTTACCCAGAGTCACATAGCTAGTAAATGTCTGAGGCTGGATTTGAACTCATAAAGATGAGTCTTCCTGGCTCCAGGTCTAGCACTCTTTCCACTGCATCACCCAGCTGCACAAATTAGCTTTTAGAAAAGATATTTCTTTGAAGATATAGCAAGAACAAAGGTACAAACATTTTTTAACAATACCTGTACCACTTTGGTCTCTGATGAGAGTGAGCTCATATTGAGCAAAAATCTGACATAGCACTGGTCCTTCTATCCAGACCTAGCATCTTTGATTATTGGACTGGGTCCCAAAGATCATTCCATCCTTCATTCTAGGCTGACTATAAAACCCAGCCTGGATTCTGCTTCCTGAATCCCCAGACTCCTGCAGAGCTCAATCTTTTGTCCTTTCAAAACTTATAAGGTCATAGTCTCCAATCAAAGGACTGAGTCAAAGGATGGAAGTCTGTTTTGGTGGAGCTACATCAGTCTTGGAAGAGGAAGGTTCAGGACTTCTCTTTCCCTTATGACATTATCTTTTAGCAATCCTCTTAAGTCTGTCAAATAAACCAAGAATAGAGACCCAGGGAGGGGAAAGACAAGGAGAATGGCCCAGATTCTGGGATTTGCTGGTACCTTTTGAGGGCACTCAAAGTTCTGGCTACACAGGCCATCAAAGAGGCTGCCATTTGCCATGTAGTTAGCAGACCAGAACCAGTTTCAGAACATCTACAGATACTCCTGAGGGTCTCTGAAGTTTTTCAAATACTTGTCACTAGATTCTCTTGGGATCTTGCTTCCTAGCCCCTTGCTTGTGGGAAGTAAGATTAGGAGGCATTCAATGCATGTGCCAGTCCTCTGTTATATTATGTTTATTGTTGTCTATATCAGAATAAACTTCCTATAAGTTAGTCAGCAAGCATTATTAGCACTTCTGTGTGCCAGGCATTTTGCTAAAGCACTGAGAATAAAAAGACCAAAAAACAGTCCTTGCTCTCTTAATGTGCTCACAGTCTAATGGGGAAGACCATAGGCAAACAACCATGTACAAAGAAGTGACAGAGAGAGATAAGATATATATATAACTGTCTCTAGATATGATCTCTATCTATCTATCTCACTACATATACAAAATAAATTGAAGATAAGCAATAGAGAGAATGGAGAGAGAGAGAGAGAGAGAGAGAGAGAGAGAGAGGGAGAGAGAGAGAGAGAACTTGGCAATTGGATATTGGGGTGGTGAGAAAGAAGAGGACATCTAAGATGACATTTACAATTAGGTTTCAAGCCTGGGCAACTGGAAAGATGGTAGTGCCTTCAATTAGAGAGAGGAGATAGGTTGGGGGAAAGACCAATAAGTTCAATTTTTCAAAACTCTTAACTTCCACCTTAAAATAAATGCCATGCATTGGTTCTAAGACAGAAGAGTGATATGGGCTAGGCACTAGGGATTAAATGACTTGCCCACAATTACATAGCAAGGAAGTGTCTAAAGGCTACCTTTGAACCCAGAATCTCCAATCTTGGGGCTTGGATTTCTATCCACTGAGCCACCTAGCTGCCCCCTAAAAAGTTCAATTTTTAATGTGATGAGTTTAAACTATCCATAGGACATCCAGTTTTAGATGTTCAATAGGCAATTAGAGATGGAGGACTATAGGTTAAGAGAGAGATTAGGGCTGAATAAATGGATCTGAAAATCAACAACATAGAGATAACAATTGAATATATGGGAAATGATGAGATCACTAAGAAAATTATATCAAGGGAGAAGAGATGAGGGTCTAGAATACTTTGAGTGACTAGGTGACACAATGGATAGATCACCACCAGGTCTGTAGTCAGGGAGACCTGAAATAAAATGGATATAATAATAGTACCTACATCCCAGGGTTGTTGCAAGGCTCTAATAGTTAACAGTCCTGTTTTTTATAGCATTATATACATGCTAGCTATTTTTATTATTAATATTTATGATAATGATGCTCTAGTTACTATAAGAGAAAAGGAGTTAAATGGAGTAGAGACAGGAACCACTGGCCATCAGGACTTTTAGCTGACATATATAGTGCCCAAGAAGTATCTTGGCTTTATGCATTTGCCATCTTCTTTGAGTATTTCTAAAAGAAATATCACTCTTAGAAGGAAGAAACCTGGGCTCTGGCACTTATTAACTGTAGAGAATTCAGTTCCACAAGCATTTCTCAAATGGATCATAAGATCAATAGATTTAGAGCTGGAAGGTTTAAGAGCTTTAGAGTTTTTAGAGCTTTAAGGTTACCAAGTCCAATCCTTTCTTTTTATAGATGAGGAAAATGAGACTTAAAGAGACCAAGGAACTTGTCCATGGTCACACAGCTAGATAGTTAAGTGTTTAAGTTGAGATTTGAACCCAGGTCTTACAGAATGCAGTGTTTATCTACTATGTTGCCTAGCTAAATGAAATGCCTACTCTGTGTTTGGCACCATCTTAGGAGATGGGGTTACAAAGACAAAAATCAAACAACCCTTGTTGTCTATGAGCTCACATATTACTGGAAGGAAATATCTTGTATACAGATTAAAAAGTAGTCTCCTCTTAGCGGGGAGAGGAAGGGAACAAGCATTTATTAAGCACCTTATATGGGCTATGCACATAGTAGCATGTGCTAGGTGCTTTACAAATACTATCTCACTTGATTTCCTCTATAAAATCAGGCTAAGAATACTGACTTGACCTACCCCTTTGGACATTTATAAGGCCTTTGATTTATAAATCTGAAAGTATTGTACAAATGGGGGTTATCAGTAGGAATAACAGTATGTGGTAGATAATGCTCAGTAAGTGTTTATTGATAGCACTTCTGCCTTTGCTGCTGACGATGATAAATTGAACCTGTCAATTAAAGTAGAGAATTTTTTAAAATTACTTTTGTAGATAATAACCACAGTTCTAATCACTTGCTTTTGAAACCTTTTTCTTTTTTGGATGATTTTTTTTCTTCTAAATGAGCTATTGAAAAGCCAAAGGATTTACCAGAAAGTCTGATAAGTACCCCACTCATATCTATAGCACATTTTCATCAAAATGGATAAACATCTTGAGATTGAGTCATTTGTGTAAGACATCACTGAAGAGAACTTATTCAAGGCTTCTAACAGTTTTCACCCAGAGGGGTCTCACAGGAAGATTTTGTTGTTTCATTCATGTCCAACTCCTCATGACACCATTTGGAGTTTTCTTGGCAAAGATATTGGAATGATGTGCCATTTTCTTCTCCAGCTTATTTTATAGATGAGGAAACTGGATTAAGTGACTTATCCAGGGTCACACAGCTGGTAAGTCTGAAGCCAAATATGAGCTGGGAAGATGAGTCTTCCTGACTCTAGGCCTGGTACTCTGACAGGTTATTGACACCATAAAAACCATTAGAAGTAAACACAGCCTCTGTAGTGTTTGGAACTTGCTTAATGATTGAATTAGGTTGAATATAAGACTTGTAGGATCAAGGATATAGAAATTAGTCCTTAAGACAGGATAAATGCAGTGGCAGCTGGATGGCTCAGTGAATAGAGAGCCAGGCTTGGAGATAGGAGATCCTGGGTTCAAATCTGACCTCAGACACTTCCTAGTTGTGTGACCCTAGGCAAATCACTTAACTCCAGTTGCTTAGCCCTTACTGCTCTTCTGCTTTGGAACCAATACTTAGTAGTGGTTCTAAGATGAAAGGTAAGGGTTAAAAAAAAAGATAGATGAATGCAGATATAAGAATTTGATTCACAAGAAGACTCTAGGCAATTCCTGTTTCCGAAAGAGGAGACGATATCATGGCTTTAGCAGCACTTTATACTTCACATTATTCTAACATTCAAAGATCCCCACTTTTCCTCCTTTGAATTTGCTGAAATAAAAAAATGGTGGTCATTGATGCTTTTGAGGCTTTTTGCACTTCCACTCAATGAAAAACAGATGAATCACTGCCCATATCTTTGTAAGAAATCTAGGGCATCCTCTTAGACTAAGGGAGCCGAGATTGGAACTCGCATGGCCTGGGTTCAGTCCTGAGAGAGCATGGACTCTCAAGAACAGAGTCAGTCTTTTTTTCTTATTGTCTGATTCATTATACCCCTACCCAAAGTAATTCTCTGAGGACAATCAATTACCCCAAACTTAAATTTGACCCATATCTAGGGTTTCCTCAAAAGAAGGAAACAGGTTTCCTTCTTGAAAGAAATGTACTCAGTGTCCAAAGTAGATCAAATAAGGATAGCTATTTATTTCCTCCACCACAAAATAAATGCTTGAAACATAAAGACCCGTAAGTATGCAGTGACAAATACTTAAAGTGCGACACATTAACTTATACCTCCTATTATATTCTCCTGGGAGGTTAATGCATCAAACATTAAAACATGAAGCATTTTATGTTTACTTTGCCACTTAGGACTGATGGGGAAGGGGGAGGGGGGCGGGAAGAGTTTCTTTTCTTTCCAAGATAAGAAGTGAATGGATTATGAGTTAGAAGCTCTGTTTTGGCTAGCTGTTATTCTGCTATTTTGACATCCCTTATACAGACGTCCTTTCTGGGGATACCCATCTTTATTCTACTGACAGAGTTGTGAAACTCACATGAGCTAGTATATGGAGAATATTTTTCAAAGTGATGCATGAATGCAGGATATTATTTCTGTTATTATATATTCAAATGCTCACATCAATAATGTCTTTGTGGTTATAGGTTGGTAACTAGGAATTCTAGAAAGTTAGGCAATTCCAACTGAGTGCAGGAAGAGAGGAGAAAACTGGGGAGACCCAGAGATTCCAGGATATCCTAAGGCCAGTATGGGACACCATCACCATTGATTCTAGGTGTCTCCCATGGTTAAAAGTCTCTAAATATTTGAAGAAAGTTGCCAGTGGAGCAAGTTGGATCCAAAAAGACAGGACACTTTTGGTGATATGATCATCAGGGAGGAGAGGAAGAAAAGCTCAGGGAATGGCAAGGGAATTAAGACATTTTTTCAGGGGTGTAACCTGGAGGACCGTTAAACACAGAGACTGTTGTGGAGACCTACCCATGTTGGTTAACTGAAGAAACCCAAATGTCCAGCCATAGTTATGTGGCTCTGTTCTATTGATCCTGCTCTGCCCAGTTTTCAGGCATGAGAGAAAAAACAAAACAAAACAATAGTAGAGTGTAAGTTATTTCATTTCTTCTCCTCTGCCTTAAAACTTTTAAAAAATGTTATTTCATTTTTCACTTTAATGAACTTTTATTTTATTCTCTCTTCCATTTTAAAACCAAAAAAGTAAAGAAAAGCCCTTGTAACAAATTTATAGGAGTTAGGTGGTTGAGTGGGCCCCACCCATGTAGAGAGACTCATGTGTCTGTTGAGGGAGTCTGTTGCTGTGTGGCTCAACGGAGGCAGAAGAGACAAGTCTAGACTCTTGTTCTCCTTACCCTTCTCCAAGGGAGGTTTCCATTCTTCTACTAGGAAGAAAAATAGGAGGTTAGGGCCTGAGGCCACTCTGCTCTCCTCCAAGAGAGGGGATACCAGGCTAGAAGTATATCTGCTCCCTCAAAGACTGTTAATAGGGAATATAAGGTTCCATCAAACTTCTGATTGCTTTTGGGAGACCCCTAAGCTCTATATCCAAGACTTGACCCCTTCTCTAACTACCAGTTCCACAATGGACAGCATGGATAGCAAAGAAACTCATTTTTCCAAAATCATAGCAAAACAGACATAAGAGAAGGTATAGTGAGGAAAAGATAAACCAGACAATACAGAGTGAAGGAGCTCTCCCATTGGGAAAAAGATAACTCAGTTCAACCTTGATTTCACCCAAGGTAAAACTCTGCAATCTCTAGGAGAGCACACTGGGAGCAGAGACTTAATGAAGACTGCTTGCTCTTCTCATGACTTCTAGGGTCTTTTCCTTCAGCACTTGAAGTGAAGTTGGCCTCTTCCAACCTCTCTCTCAAAGCTGAATATGAATAAAAAAGCTGAAATGCCTCAATAAGACTTGAAGCTTGGCCAGTTCCAAAGGGGACTGGTTCTGAAGCATCCTTAAAGAGGACTCTCTCTTAAAAAGTCCCAAAAGGGATTGGTGAAGGTTGGAGCTCTCTTGTCTCTTGCCACCTCCATCTGTGCCTGACATAGGGTAAAGCCTTCAGCTTCATCAGTAAGGAGAGTCTTTGGGACAGAAATTTCATACACATAGTTGGGCAAAAGAATTTCCCACATAGTCCATGTTGAAGAGTGCACATCTCATTGTGAATCTTATTTCCATTACTTCTCCATCAGGAGGTGGGTATCATAGACATTCTTAAACTTTCCCCATACTTCAGAGGTGCCACTTCCTCTTCAGTACAGCTCAGATGAGAGGATTTGCCTTTTATTTTTAGAACCTTAATTCTAGCAAACCCTTGACAGTGAAATATTTAATGATCAGTGTTAAAAAAGACCTGCCAGAACTGAAAAGTAACCCAAAGTGAAATAATGGAAATTGGTAGTGTACATAAATAGCTGGGCCAGCTTTCCTCTTGTTTGAAATCCTATTTTATTTGCTAGCAATTTTCTTCTGCCTCACACTCTCTCATTATATATCCTTTCATTCAAAATGTTAGTTCTCAATCTTCTTGTAATACAAGAACCATCCACTAATCATTTCTAGGACGGAAACACATATTCCTAAGTGGAGTCCTTTTGTGGAGATGAATTAAACAGACACTGGGTTTGTTTCTAAGATTTCTTGTCTGATGGTTAATGGAATTGCCAATGAAGGAATTTTTTTTATGTCTTAAAAATTACCCAAGACAAATGCTTGACAAAAGCAGCTTTTCCATGTGAACTAAACTTTTTTGGTCACGCACAAGTTTAACTTCTAAAAAACAAAAGAGAAAAATGTGAACCAAATGTCTCTTATATAGATTCTCTTCTGGTCTGTTCATACTGCTAATACCCTAATTCAGAGCATTACGTCTTGCTTGGTTTATTGTAGCAGCTTTCTACTCTCCCTATAGGAGATCTACAGATCTCCCTGCCTCCAGTCTCTTCTTTCTACACTTATATTCTACCTTTACCAAAAAAAAAAAAAAATCTTCCTAATACATAATTCTGACCATGCCATGTATTATTGGCTCAACCTAAATTTGGCTTAGTCTGGAGGCTCACTTTTTTTTTCTTTAATGGTAATGTAGCAAGCATTTGTGAAACATAAAATTCCATTAAAAACTATTTTAATATAATACAATAAAATTACACAATCCAAAATTAAAAGGATAACCAAATGCAAGTTCCTTCTGCAGTCACTAGTCAAGAATTCAAAGAAAATACTGCAGCCAATGGGAACTTAGGAAAAGAACTCAAACTACCTTCCTCTTCATCCCTATTCCCAATTATTTTACTTTAAATAATTATGTGTAAAAAGTAGTATGTTGGAAAATATTTAAGAACCACTTCTTGGGATGTTGGGGAGGAAGGGAAGAAAAAGTACACGGCACATTTTTAAGTTTAATCTGAATTATTAACATTTTCTTCATCATTTTTCTAAGTCTAGACTGCCAAAGTCTAATCTACCAAGCAAATCAAACCATGATTTATATCATTTTTTCATTTCTATGATATAAAAATTCATAGTGAAAATTTAACAATCAGATTCTACTATAAGATGGCTTCAGGAAACCACTATATATAAACCATATGCCACAGGTAAGACTCCAACTTACTTCTCTGAATCTGTAATAGGACACAATAAAAGTCCATTCAATTTGGATACCATGACTGGTTTAGCCATTCCCCAATTGATGGGTACCTCTTTTGTTTCTAGTACTTGGACACAACAAAAAGCATTGTCATAAATATTCTTATACAGGAAGGTCCTTTCCCCTCTGTCTTTGACTTTCTTAGAGTACATGTTTAATAGTAGTACCCTGAGTCACAAGGCATATATGGTTTAGTTATCTTTCAAGGTATGGTTCCAATATGTCCTCCGGAATGGTTGAACACATTCACAGCTCCTTCCTGCAACAGCATACTCTGTGTGTTTTTTTTCCCTATAATCCTCCAACAATAACTATTTTCCTTTTTTGTCATCTTTGCCAAGCTTATGTTTGTGAGGCAGAACATCTGAGTTGTTTTGATCTGTATTTCTCTTATTACTAGTAACTTAGAGCATTTTTTCCCTGTGATTGTTGATAGCTGCCATATCTGCATTTGAGAATTGCCTATTCAAACATAATAGACCATATAAATAACAAAACAGTAAAAAATCACATGATTATAACAATAGATCAGAAAAGGCTTCTAGCAAAATATAACACCCATTACTGTTAAAAACACACACAAAAACATAGGAATGAGCGAACCTTTCCTTAATATGGCAAACAAAATCTGTCTAAAATCATGAGCTAGCATCATACATAATAATGATAAACTAGAAGTCTTTCCATTAAGATCAGTAAGGGTGGTCATTATCACCAATTTTATTTGATATAGTGGTAGATGTACTAGCTATAATAATAAAACAAGAAAATAAATTGAAGGTATGCGTATAGGCAAATAGGAAACTAATCACTTTTTTATAGACAATATGATGGTCTATTTAGAGAACCCTAGAGAGTTGACTAAAAATAAATTAAAGCAATTAATAACTTCAGCAAAGTAGTAGGACATAAAATAAATTTACATAGGTCATTAGCCTGTTTACATATTACTGACAAAACCCAGCAGGAAAAGATAGAGAAAAAAATTTTTCATTCAAAATAACTACAGAATGTGTAGAATACTGGCAAGCTTCCTTACTATTCCTTACTATAACAAACATAACTATTGTGATTACATTACAATAACAATTACCAAACTCTCTTTAAAGAAATAGATTTGAATAATCAGAGAGCTATTAATTGCTCGTAAGCAGGCCAAGTCAATATAATAAAAATGAAAACATTACCTAAGTTAATTTCTTTATTCAGTTCCATGCCCTTCAAACTACAGAATCATTACTTTGTAGAGCTTGAAAAAATAACAAAAGTGATTTGAAAGAACAACAGGCCAATAATCTCTAGGGAAATAATGAAAAAATGAGAAGGAAAGTTGCTTAAGTAGTACCAGATTTCAAACTGTACAACAAAGCAGCAATCACCAAATCCATTTGGTTAAAAAAAAGGTCCATAAGAGGAACAAATTAGGTATATAATCTACAGAAGCAAACAAATAGTAGAATACTATTTGATAAATTCAAAGATCTCAATTGCTAGAGGAAAGACAGCTAAGAAAACTGGACAGCAGTCTAGTAGAAATTATTCTTAAACTAACACCTTATACCATATGTCAAAATAAATTATGAATAAAATCCTAATCTTGATATCAAAGGAGAGAAACAGGCAGCTAGGTGACTCAGTGGATAAAGAGCCAGACTTGGAGATGAGATGTCCTGGGTTTAAATCTAGCCTAAAGCATTTCTTAGCGGTATCATCCTGGGCAATTCACTTAACCCCAATTGCCCTAACCCTCGTTGCTCTTCTGCCTTGGAACCAATATTTAGTATTAAATCTAAGACAGAAGGTAAAGGCTTAAAAAAAAGAAGAAGAAAGGAAGAATTTATCTTTTGAATGCATGAAGTGGGAAGAGTTCATGCTTAACCATGATATGGAGAGGAGCATATAAGATAAAAAGGACTTTTGATTATATAAAATTAAAGAGTTTTGCACAGACAAATCTAGTGTAAAAAAAATGAGAAGGGAAATAGCTAACTTGGAAAAAAAATTGTGACAAATATCTCTGATAATGGTCTCATATCCAAGATATATAAGGAACTGATTCAAAGTTAAAAGAATTAGAGCCATTCTCCAACTGATAAATGTTCAAAGGATACAAACAGGCAGCTCTCAAGGGAAGAAATCCAAGCTATTTTCAGTTATATAAAAAAAAATTCCTCAAATCACTCATAATTCAAGAAATGCAAAGTAAAGTACCTTTGAGGTTCTACGTCATACCAATCAGATGGGCAGTTAGAAGGTATAGTAGATGAAGTGTTATGCTTAATGCATATGCAAAAACCTGAGTTCAAAGCTGACTTCAGACATTAGCTGTGTGTCCCTAGACAAATCACATAACCTCTGTTTGCTTTGGTTTCCTCAACCGTAAAATGGGGATAATAAGTGCATCTGTCTTCATTTGAAGATCAAAAGAGATAATATTTATAAAGAACTGATTACCTATTGCACGTAGTAGTTGTTCTTGAAATGCTTCTTCTTCTGCCTTGCCCTGGATGACAAAAGATAACAAAAGAAGAAAATGATAAATGTTGGAAAGTCTGTGAGCCATTCTGGTTAGCAATTTTGTAACTATGCTCTGAGAATTATCAAACTATGTATACTTGTTGAAACTCAAGTGATAGCAATATGAAGTCTATGCCCCAAAGAAATCAAAGAGAGAGGAAGAGGTCTCATGGTTACAAAATATTTATAGTAGCTCTCTTTATAATGGCAAAGAACTGGAAGCTTAAGGGGGTACCCATCAATTAAGGAGTGGCTAGACTATTACAGAGGTATGTAATGGAATACTATTGTGTTATAAGAAGTGATAAAGGGAGAGGTTCAGAGAAACTGGGAAGATTTGAATGAAAGGTTGCAGAGTAGAATAAGTAGAACAAGAACAATTTACATAATAACAATCACTTCATAAAGAAAAACAATTTGGAACACTTAAGAAGTCTGAATAATGCAACGATCAGCCAAGATTCCATAGGGCCTATTATGAAATATGCTACCCAGGTTCTGACAGAGAGAAATGAACCCGGAGCACAGATTGAAGCATTTATATCGTGGACATGGTCAATGTGGAAATGTGGGGATTTTTTTTTGGCCATATTTGCAATATTTGCATTGCAATTTGCATATTTGATACAAAGATTTTATTTTTCTTTTGAATGAGGTTGGGGACAAAATAGAGGTAGGATGGAAGGGAGGGTAGATTTTCATTAATTGAAAAAATTCAAATAAATTAGGGAGTTCCAATCAATTGGGGAATGACAGAACAAATTACAGTATATGCATGTAATAGAATGCTATTTGTTCTGAAAGAATTCATGAAAGGAATGGTTTCAGAGAAACCTACAGAGGCTTTTATGAAGCGAACAGAACCAGGAGAACAATTTATATAATAACAATATTATAAAGATAAACACTTGAAAGACTTAAAAATTCTAATCAAAACAATGACTAACCACAATTCCATTGGACTCTTTTTTTAACCCTTACATTCTGTCTTAGAATCAGTAATGTGTATTTGTTCCAAAGCAGAAGAGTGGTTAAAGGGTAGGCAATTGGAGTTGAGTGACTTGCTTCAGATCATACATCTAAGAAGTGTCTGAATCCAGATTTGAACTCAGAACTTCCTATCTCCAAGCCTGCCTCTCTATTCACCGAGTCACCTAGCAGCCCCAAGAGGACTGCTGATGAACTGTGCTACCAACTTCTGACAGAAAGGGGATGAACTCAAGGTTCAGAATGTAAGATACTTTATTGGACTGTCAATGTGAACTTGATTTAGTATGTTTATTACAAGGGTTTTATTTTCTTTCTTGCCATTGGAAGTGTGTGTGTGTGGGGGTGGGGGGGAATTGGAGAGAGACAGGGATTAGAGATATGGCTACCAAGGGAAAAAAAGCGGAAGAAATTAAGGGGAAAAAGAATCTTTGAGACTTAAAAACTGCATAGAAAGAAACATCAAAAAAGTTGGTAGAAAACACAGATAAGCTTTATAGCTTTGAAAATATCATGTTGATACTTTTTTTTTTACTTTATTTTTTCCTGGTTTTTTTTTGCTTTGTTTTTTTTTTTACATGACTAATACGGAAATATGTTTTGCATGACAGCACAGGTATAATCTATATCAAATTGCTTACTTTCTCAGTGGGTGAGGAAGGGAATGGAAGGAGGTAGAGAATTTGGAACTCAAAATTTTAAATAACAAATGTTAAAAATTGTTTTTACACATAATTAGAAAAAAACAGAAAAAAAGAAAAGTAAAGTATTATATTGAATGTATTACCTATGTAACTTAGACTTTAAAGGTAGATCATTTGCATAAGATTTTTCTCATTAAAGGAGAGAATGATGACTCAGTGATGCATACTTGTGTAATACAGTACTAGACTCTCTTCTAATGGATTTGGCACCCATAGATTTTGGAAGACTGAAATGTAGTAGAAGCCTGACTCCTCAACACATTTCTGATTTCTAGTTTGCCTCACTGTTTCATATAGAATACTTTTTTAAAAGATGGTGGAGAAGGTCCACAGAGCCAACTGATTTCTACCAAACTACCCTCCAAACAACTGTGATATAACAGTTCAAAATGAGTCCTGGAGTGGCAAAACCCACAAAAGTATGGAGTGAAAGTTTTTCAGCCCAAAACAACTTAGAAAGCTATTAAAATATCTATCACACTGGGGTGGAAGTGGGGCACAGACCAACTCTCAGTCACAGACAGTAAGGTTAGACAACTGCTCAGAAGGGGCATTTCTTTGGCTAGGGATTTCTTTGGCTAGCTCTGGGTGCAAGATTCTGTTGCATTGCCCATACTCAGAACCAGGTCACAGTCCTGGGTTGTGGTCTCAGAGTGAGGAAGAGCTTTAGCACACACCAGCACTTGACTCCACAGGAAAACAAGGGAGTCTAGTCACAGTTCTAAGATGGAAAAGAGTGCTTGTGGTTGCTTACAGACTAGAGCATAGTTGGGAATTATTAAACACACCTCACCTTAGATCATACCACCTTGGAAAAACTGAAAACTTATATAGATCCCCATATCTGGTTATGAAGGGAGTTACACAAAGAACCTAGCTTGGAACAGTGCTCTTTTCACCACAGGAATGAAGCCTACCTGTAGCAGTTTTTTAAGTTAAAAGACAAGAACAAGACCAGAAAAATAAGCAAACAACAAAAAAAAGAAGTTCAACATAAAAAAGTTATTTTGGAGACAGGGAAGACCAAAATACAAACTCAGAGGACAAGAAAAGCTAAAGAGTTCAAGAAAAATAGAAAATTGTCTCAAGCTCAAAAAGGAATTCATAGAAGAGCTCAAAAAGAATTTTTAAAAAATCAAATAAGAGAGTTAAAAAAAATTGGGGAAAGAAAAGAGAGTGATTCAGGAAAGTAATGAAAAAAGAGTAGACAGCTTGTAAAGAGACACGAAAAGTACTGATGAAAATTAATACTTTAAAAAATAGAATAGGCCAATTGGTGAAAGATGCCCAAAAATCCAATGAAAAGAATTCCTTAAAAAGAAGACTTGGCCAAGTGGAAAAGGATAAACAAAAATTCATTAAAAAGAACTCCTTAAAAGGCGGGATTGACCATATGAAAAAAGAGGTTAAAAATTCACTGAGGAAAAGAAAACTCTTTACAAAGGAGAATTGGCTAAATGGAAAAGGAAGTACAAAAGCTCACTCAAGAAAATCATGTCTTAAAACATTAGAATTGGGAAGCTGATGACTTCATGAAAAATTAAGAAACAATCAAAGTAAAAAAAAAGAAAAAAATTGAAGAAAATGTGAAATATCTCATTGGAAATACAACTAACATGGAAAATAGACCCTAGAGAAAGAAGCTAAGAACTATTGGATTACCCGAAAACAATGATTAAAAAAAAAAAAGAGCTTAGACCTCATATTTCAAGAAATTGTCAAGGAAAACTGCCCTAATATTTTAGAATCAGAAAGTAAAATAGAAATTGAAAGAATTCACAGATCACTCCTAAAAGAGATCCCCAAAGAAAAGTCTCAGAAATATTATAGCCAACTTCTAGAATTCCCAGGTAAAGGAGAAAATATTGCAAGGAGCTGAAAAGAAACAATCTAGAATGATGGATTTTTGAAATAGGATAACACAAGATTTAGTAGCTTCTACATTAAGGGATCAGAGGACCTTGAAAATGATATTCTGGAGAATAAAGGAACTAGGATTTCAATCAATAATCACCTACCCGAGGGGGCAGCTGGGTAGCTCACTGGATTGAGAGTCAGGCCTAGAGACAGGAGGTCCTAGGTTCAAATCCAGCCTCAGACACTTCCCAGCTGTGTGACTCTGGGCAAGTCACTTGACCCCCATTGCCCACCCTTACCACTCTTCCACCTATGAGACAATACACAGAAGTTAAGGGTTTAAAAAAAAAAAAGAATCACCTACCCAATAAAGCTAAGCACAATCCTTCAGGAGCAAAAAATGGATATTCAGTGAAATAGAGGACTTTGAAACATTCCTGATGAAAAGGCTAGAGCTGAATGGAAGAGGTGACTCTCAAATGCAAGTTTCAAAAGAAGCATAAAAGGGTAAACAGGAAAGAGAAATCAGAAGTCATTCAATAAGATTAAACTGTTTACATTCAAAGATGCTACTAGTAACTCCTAAGAACTTTATCATTAAGAAGGCCATTAAAAGGAGTACATGTAGAGAAAGGACACCGAGTATGGTTTGAATATTATGGGGATGATATCTTAAAAAACAAAATTAAGGGGTGAGAAAGAGGAATGCACTGGGAGAAGGGGGAAGGGAGAAATGAACTGGATAAATTATCTCACATAAAAGAGACTTGAAAGAGTTTTTACAGTGGGGGAGTGAGAAGGGAAACATTGAATCTTACTCTCATAAGAACTGGCACAGAGAGGGAAGAGCATACACAATTGGGTACGGGAAAGTAGAAGGGAAAGAGGGCAAATTGGGGGATGTGGTGGTCAGAAGCTAAATGCTTTTGAGGGTGGACAGAATGAAAGGAGAAATAAAAGGATAAAAGGGGATGGGGAAATGGGATGAAGAGTAATACACAGTAATAATAATGGTGGAAATAATTTACAAGTCTTTCTAATAAAGGCTTCATTTCTCAAGTAAGTTGAGAAATGAGTCAAATGTATAAGAATACAAGTCATTTCCCAACTGAGCTCAGAAAAACCTGGGAAGTTCAAAAAAGTTCAAAAAAAGGTAAATGGTCAAAGGATATGAACAGGCAATTCTCAGACAAGGTAAGTAAAGTTATCTATAGTCATGTGGGAAAATGCTCTCACTATTAATTAGAGAAATGCAAATTAGAATACCTCTTAAGTACCACCTCGCCAAATTGATTTTATGACAGAAAAGGAAAATAATAACTTGGAGGGGATGTGGGAAAATCGAGACACTAAATGCATTGCTGGGAAAGTTGTAAACTGATTTAGCCATTCTGGAGAGTAATTTGGACCTATGCCCAAAGGCTACAAAACAGTAGCCTTTTGTGTCTTTTGGCATAGCAATACTGTTAACTAGGTTTGTATACTAAAGAGGAAAAAAAAAACAAAAAGGAAAAGGACCTATGAATACAAAAATATTTATAGCTGCTCTTTTTGTGATGGCAAAGAAATGGGTAGTGAGGGAGCATCCATGGATTGGGGAATGGCTGAGTAAATTATAATATATTATTATAATGGAATACTATTGTGCTAGAAGGAATGATGAACAGGAGGAGCTCAGAAAAACCTGGGAAGTTCAAAAAAAGGAAATCTATTTCAATTGACCTAAGAAAAGCAAAAATAGTTTTAGGAAAAGATAAACTATAATCTTGAAATAAGGAGTTCAGTGACATATGTAAACAAATGAAATTAGTAATGTCTTTCTCAACTCTCTAACTCAATTACTATTAAAAGAAGAAAGGACCCTGGAGCTAGAGATCCTATAAGATTATATCAGATTTAAGATTCATTTATCATCTCCTTTCCCAGTAAATAGTAGTGTGAGCGAAGGAAAAGCAAAAAAGACAGCAACAAAAGTAAATATACTTGACTTTTCCATGAACAGAGAATTTTATTGTGACATAACATTGAAGAAGTCAGGAAATTCTTTTGAGTTACTTGTCCTTTGCCATGATCAACATTATGCCTTTTCCTCTAGCTCTGAGAAATAGTTTAATCAAAAGGAATTATTTATAGAATCCAGAGTCAAAGAAACCCACTCATGGCTTTTAGGGGAAAACTAAACCAGTTTAATATTTTCCTGACTTTGAAGTGAGAAAGTGGACAGGCAGTTGGCTCTAAATTCTACATAATTTGAGGATTTAAAATAGAATCTGCTATTTGTTAATAGAATATCACAATTATTCTTACTAGAATCAACTCCATTCTCTACTATTGCATTTTTAATTGTGTCAGAAGAATTTTCTGAGAACTCAAATCCTCCCCCTACCTCAGTTCTCCTTACCCAACTGTATCTCCTCTAAAAACAGGTACATAGACCTCCCAAATTATTTACTCTCTAATTTTAAAAAATCCTTGGTGAGTATTTTTGTTCTCTATATCTATTGGGTAAGAAAAAGGATGAAAGCAGAGATGTTCATCGGTTGACACTATTATATTCATTTATGTACAACATCGAAAACTAGGTTTTAAGATGTCACATATTTTACATTCCAATATGTTGCTGAAATGAGTAGGATCATAAACTTGTAGGTCTAGAATGCAGAAGGCTCTCAAAATCTATCTAGTCCTTCTTCTGTCCTCATTTTACAGATAAAAGAAACTCAGATTGGTGGAAATTTGTTCAAAATCTCAGTTAATAAGGATCATACGTAAGAGAGATTCCAATCTCAGTCTTCAAACTCCAGAGTTTAAACTTTCAACTGGTATTCAGCCACATAATTTATCCAGAATATTTCTTCCCAGTCTGGATTCAAGATATTTAAGTAAGGGAGGAAATTTGTGCAGTGCTTGAGCAACTTTCTAAAGACTTTCTGAAAACTTAGGGCAAGTATGAACCTTGACTTCCTCACTGTGATGAAGCCATTCTCCTTTTAAAATTAAATTTCATTGTAACTGGAAATATCCAGCTGATTAAACCTCTCTTTTGTAATTTTCTTTTCTTTTCTTGGCATCTTTCATTTGGCTCTGTGCTCAAGCTATGGATTTCATTCAAAGCACAAAGAATTAGTGGGTTTTTTTTAACTGTTGAGAAATGAAGGCTGCTTTTTTTAATTTGTCTTCTGAATAACTCCCAAACAGCTGGTGATTGCTCTTCCTTGGTTTCATCCTCTTATTTCAGGGAATGATGGTAGCAGCACCTTCTGCTTTTAATTCAACTGAAGAAATTTTTTTAAAAGGAAGTTTGTGTACTGATCTGCTATTTAATGACTTATTTCCTCAATCAGGAAATTTCATAGCTCAGAAGCAGCAGGTTTTCTATTAACATATTTTTTTTTTACCTAAACCATATTATCAGAAACACCAAGCTATAAAAATGACTTGCTTTGCATTTGTTATTAAGAACTGAGTGAGACCAGAGGTTCCTCTATGGCACAGACAGAGGAAAAGAAAGTTAAGTGATCTACCCACTCTTTGGGTTCTATCCATCACTAAGCAATCAGATGAGAAGCAATTAACTTAATCAACTAGCTGCTTTGGCATCAAGGAGCAGTTTGTCCCCCACTTTTTCCCCACTGGAATGATTACATTTCCCATTGATTTAAATGAAGTAGGCAGAAGGTTTCCTCTGTTTAGCCTTTCTTTCTGTAAAATGGGCATAAAATGTACATCACCTTGATGTCCCCAGAAAAAAAGTTTGTAAAAGTGCTGAGGAAGTATATATAATGTCGATTATGTGCCGGTAGGTACTCTGCTAAGTGTTTTACAATAATTATCTAATTTAATCCCCACAAGAACCCTGGGAGGTAGGTACTGTTATTATCTCCATTTTACAGATGAAGAACAGAGATAGAGGTTGAGTGACCAGGGTCACATAGTCAGCAAGTCTCTGTGATCAGATTCAAATTCAGGTCTTTCTGACTCCAGACCCAGTGCTCTATCTACCTAGCCACGTAGATATCTTTTTTTTTTTTAAGGCAATTGTTTAATAAAAATGCAAAATAGGCAATGGGGGTCAAGTGACTTGCCCAGGGTCACGCAGCTAAGATGTGCCTGAGGCCAAATTTGAACCCAGGACCTCCCATCTCTAGGCCTGGCTCTCAATCCACTGAGCTACCCAGCTGCCCCCACCACCACCTAGACATCTTTAGGAAAGAAGAGAACACTGGCTTTGAATTGGAAAATTTTAGCAGTATCAGATTTTTAACTGTATTATAAAGTAGTAATTATCAAAAATATCTGGTTCTAGCAAAGATATAGAAAGGTGGATTGATGGAACAGAACAGACATACGACAAAGTAAAAAAAAAATTATAGTAATCTTGTATTTGAAAAATATATAGAGAGATCCAGGCTATTGGGCTAAGAAATCATTATTTGGTAAAAATTGCTGAAACAACTAGAAAATACTTTGGTAGAAACTAGATATAGCCCAATATCTCATACTATTCCCTGAGGTAAGAACAAAATGGATACATGATCTAGACATAAAGAAGATATCTCAGGCAAATTAGAAGAACAAGGAACACATTATCTATCAGTTATGAATAGAAAAGGAATTTATGAGTAAACAAGAGACGAGAGCATTGTGAGATACAAAATGGATAATTTTGAGTACATTACAATGAAAAGGTTTTGTAAAAATAAAACAAATGTTGCCAAGATTAAAAGGAAAGCATAAAATTGGAGGAAATTTTTCACAGTCTTTCACACAGAGGTCTCATTGAAAATATAAAGAAAAATTTTGTCAAATTTCTGGGAATAAGAGCCCAACTGATAAATCCCCAATTGATAAATGGGTAAAAGATAGGAATAGACAGTCTTCAGATGAAGAAATCAAAACCACATATAGGCAGATAAAAATGCTCTACATCACTAACTGATTGGGGAAAAGCAAACCAAAGCAATTCTGAGATATCATCTCACACCAATAAGATTGGCTGTAATGACAAAGAGCAAAATGACAGATTCTGGAGAGTTCATGGGAAAGTGGGGACACTTTTGGCGGAACTGTGAACTGGTCCAATCATTTTGGAGAATAATTTGGAATTATTGCCAGAGAGCTATAAAACTGTATATCCTTAGACCCAGATGGGTCTGGTATTGCTGATTCTATTTCCAAAAGTAAACATTTAACATTAGCCTGTGCCTTTTTTTTTTAATTTTAATTTTTAATTTTTTTAATTTTTTTAAAACACTTACCTTTCATCTTGGAGTCAATACTGTGTATTGGCTCCAAGGCAGAAGAGTGGTAAGGGTAGGCAATGGGAGTCAAGTGACTTGCCCAGGGTCACACAGCTGGGAAGTGTCTGAGGTCAGATTTGAATCTAGGACCTCCCATCTCTAGGCCTGGCTCTCAATCCACTGAGCTACCCAGCTGCCCCCCAGCCTGTGCCCTTTTTTTTTGACACCTCAAGACAAACTTTGGATTTTAAAAAGGGAAAAAGGTTTAATATTAAGATTAAAGTACAATCTGCTTCTTACCCCATCCCTGGTTGAATAAGAATCCAAACAAAGCCTGTTCTCTATCTGTTGTCCACGTGGAATCTAGAAGCCCCCAAACTTGTAGCCTAGAAAGTTTTGATGAACCCCTGCTTAGTTAGCTCGAAGGTGAAAGTCCTGGGTTTGACCTTGTTGGGGAGGGTTTCTTCCCTGAGGGAAAGTCCAACTTCACTAGTCTCAGACTAACAGTAGACCTTATTTGAGCTTGAGTAGGGATAATCATTCCTATCGGGACCAAGCCCAAACCGAGTGACCCTGTAGTGTAGTAGGCAGCATGTCAGTCTCATAAGCTGAAGGTCCTGGGTTCAGTCCTCTGAAGGAGGATGTGATATACAGGGAGAGGCTTCTGGAGACAAGAAGAGTCACTTGAGACTGAGACTAGTGAAGAACCATCACTCACAAGGTCAAACCCAGGATTTTCACCTTCAAGCTAAGCAGGGGTCCATTGAACCTTTCTAAGCTACAAGTTTGAGGGCTTCGTTGACACTGTAAATGAGCTACTTATGATAGTGTGGTAGAGGAATGGTCTCCTGACTCCTAATCTGGATGACCCAACTCTCATCCAGTGAGGTCAGAGTCCTCCACTCAGAGGGACTTTGGAAAGGGACATCACTAAAAGCATAAATCAGAGTAGCAAGAGGAATAGGGGCTTTTATCAGTCTAGCTCTCTGAAATGGGCTGCTAAGGAAATGGCCAGTGTTCTCTCTTTTTTTGGTTCAAATCTCACCTCTACTTCTTGCTCCTTGTGTGATCTTGCCACTTAAATCTTTGGGCATGACTCCTTAATACACCTGCAACTTTAACCTTCCTTTCGACTATCTTTTTTTTTTTTAATTTTTATTTTGAATATTTTCCCCTAGTTACATATTTCATGTTCTTTCCCTCTCCCCCAAACCCCCCTAACCCTCCTCAGCTGACGTATAATTCCACTGGGTTTTACATGTATCATTGATCAAGACCTAATTCCATTTTATTGATAGTTGGACTAGAGCAGTGGTTCCCAAACTTTTTTGGCCTACCACCCCCTTTCCAGAAAAAATATTACTTAGCCCCCTGGAAATTAATTTTTTTTAATTTTAATAGCAATTAATAGGAAAGATAAATGCGCCTGTGGCCATCACTGCTCCCCTGGATCACTGCAGCTCCTACCACCCACTTTGGGAATCACTGGACTAGAGTTATCGTTTAGTGTCTACATCCTCAATAATATCTCCATCAGCCCATGTGCCTTTCAACTATCTTGAAAACAGATCATTCTCATGTCATGCAGCCCAATTTACAATATTATTTTTTGCTTTATATGTAGTATTTGTTTTCCTTTCCACCTGAAAGTAAACCTGGAAAGATGATGAAAGTCATGCTGGAAAAATGATCAATGATAGAGAGTTTTCTATCAATTTTTAAATCAAAATAAATGGGTTGTTAGTGTTAAACTTAGTCTGAAATGATTAAAAATCTCTTGGGGAACTTCATCTGGAACACTGGGTTATGGCGTAATAAAGAAATGATATAGGGGCAGCTAGATGGCTCAGGGGATAGAGAGCCAGGCCTAAAGGCAAGAGGTCCTGGGTTCAAATATGACCCCAGATACTTCCTAGCTCTATGACCATGGGTAAGCCACAACCCCAATTGCCTAGCCCTTACCACTCTTCGCCTTGGAACCAATATTTGATAGCTACGCTAAGACAGAAGGTAAAGATTTTTTTAAAAAGTATAGAGTCAGATGGGGTAGATTCAAATTTATCTTACCTGTGTGACCTTAGGCATAATTTTCCTTTGCTGTATCTCAGTCTCTTCCTCTATAATATGTACTTTAACAAAAATGATCCCTAAAATCCCTTCCAGCTTTAAATACTATGAAAACTTAAAATTCCTGACTACCTATGGCAAGATAGAATAGAGATAGCATGGATAAAAGAAACCTGCAAATGAAGATCTCACTCTAGCTATTACCTCCTTCTACACCCAAACCTCTTAGAATTAGTGTATCCTTCTAGATTGATTGAGTTTCACCACTTCCTCAGTTCTCTTCCCAGCCTCTAGCAAAGGACATGAGGGTGAGTCAAAGAGTGGTCAAAAGTCTGGCAGTGGAAGAGAGAAGCAATCAGAGGCAATGAACCTGGATACAAACTAAATAATCAGTGTTTAAATATTGAAATGACATTTATATAATACTTTAAGGTTTCTAAATCCTTGCAGTATCTCTGTAACATTGTGGTTATCTCAGTTTTATAGGTAAGGAATTGGAGGTTCTGAGAGGTCAAATAGTTGCCCATAGTCACTCAGCTGAAGTGTGGGAACTGGAACTCAACCACAGGCTCCTGATTCCAAGTCCAAAGATCTATCCCATGCTGCCAAACAGCCAAAGGATTACTAGCTTTTATATGTTGAGCCTGAGGTGTTTGTCAGCTCTTGGTGACACAGCTATTATCCTGTTCTTTCCATGAATGTATGTAAGCTCCCAGGGAATATATCCTACCTCAAATCCTCTTTGATGCTTTTCCCTGGTTTCTCACTTGCCAGCTATGTTTAACATTCAGGAGAATGCCAGTATTAATATTAATTCTGCAATTGTTACTGGTTGCTAGGTGTTCAATTGCTACTGACTGGGAGAAAAAAAGGATGCATAGAAATAGTTTTATGACACAAAAGAGGAGGTTTTGATTAAGGAGAGAATGAGTGTATATTAGACTTCAAAGGTTGAAGGATCATATTCAGGTTTAGATGCCTTAAAGCTATTTTTCTAACAGAATGACATCACCAAGAGATCTGAAAAGTAATTCTTTTTAAAAATATGTTTTTATTTCAATATTTTATTTTTTAAATTACAAGTAAAAATATTCTTAACATTTGTTTTTAAATTTTTTCAATTAGAAAATTCCTACGTCCCTCTCTCCCTTCCCCCCCTCATTGAGAAGGCAAGCAATTTGATATAGATTGTATAAGTACATCGTGCAAAACCTATTTTCATATTAGTCATATTGTGAAAGAAAATAGACTTTAAAAAAGTAAAGAAAGTTTTTTAAAGTATGTTTCAATCTACATTCAGACCCCATCAGTCCTCTGGAACTGAATAGCATTTTTCATCATAAACACATTGAGATTGTCTTGGATCAATGTATTGCTGAGAATAGCTAAGTCACTCACGCTAATCATCATGCAATATCAACATTGTGAACACACTGTTCTCCTGATTCTGCTCACTTCACTTTGCATCAGTTCATGTAAGTCATTCTAAGTTTTCTGAAAGCATCCTTCTGGTCATCTTTTACAGCACAATAGTATTCCATCACAATCATATACCACAGCTTGTTGAGTCATTCCCCAGTTAATGGGCATCTCCACAAATTCCAATTCTTTGCCACCACAAATGGAGTTGCTATAAATATTTTATACAAAAAGGGTCTTTTTGCTTCTTGGGGGGTATATGTGCAGGAATCTCTAAGATACAGACCTTCTTGGCTCCACCCTCTTCATTTTACTAATCTATTCAACTTCACTTTATCACTACTATGGAAAGTCAAACCAAGTCAATATGCATTTATTAAGACCTAACTGTGTGCCAGGCACCATGTTGAGCATTGGGCACACAAAGAAAACGCAAACATAGTTCCTGCACTCAAAGAGCTCTACTGGAAGGACAATACACAAAAAGCTATATATTTTAATGTATGTATACATATATACACATATGTGATAAATTGGAGATAATTTCAGAGGGAAGGAATTAGGATTGAGGGGGTTTAGGAAAGGCTTCTCACGGAAGGTAGAATTTTAGCTGAGATGCCAAAAGACCAGAGACAATGCAATATCATTTTGATCCTTCATAGACTATAAGTTCCATGAAGGCAGGTACATACTGTCATTGGTTCTTTCTTAGCACCTAATACCTATTCTATTGCAAAATTCATTTAATAAGTATTTATTTAATTTAGTTGATCTTAAAAAAAACAACATGAAAAGTTGTCCTAGAAACAATAGACCAATGAGTTTGATATTCATTTCCAGCACTAAGAGCAAGCATGGATTCATTAAGAATATGAGGCTAAATTAATCCAATTTTCATTTTTGATAGGTTCCTAGCCTGCTAGAGTAGGAAAATGTCAAAGATATGATGTATCTTTATTTTAGCAAGGCACTTGACAATGTTTTTCATGATATCTCTGTGAATAACATAGAGAAATGTAGTCTGTATAATATCTACAGATACGTGGCTAGTTGAACCTAATTGAACAGTTTTACCTGACACCAAAATCAGCCTTGGAACATGTGGGCTAAGTGGGCTTCAGGTGCATTACAGAGAGCTATGGGTGGGCTCTACCAAGCTGGCTCTACCAAGCTGGTCCAGAAGCAGCCCTAGCCAGGTAGGTATGAAAAGGCTCTTATGCCTTTTCTGCTATTTTAATAGGACTCCCTTAGCTTTGCTGCAAGGAAGAAGAGGTGGGCTGTTGAGCTCTGAAGCTGATGTTTGTGACTTTTTGCCTATGTTATTGGCAACCAGGAGTCAGGGGTAGGGTGTTATGGGCCTAGACACCCATAGATTTGAGGAAGCATGAGTTATGAGCACTCCCACAACTCTAGTAGCAACTATTGTGAGAAAAGAAACTTTGGCCAGGAACAAGTAGGGTTAACTTTGCCTCAAGTGGATTATCTGAGACACAGCTATGAACCCTTTGGGCAAAGAAAAAATAAAAACAAATTTTAGTTTAGCAGAGAGTTCCTGAGTCCCGTGGGAAGCTTCTTCTTGGTGAGCTATATTCTCATTTATTTTCCTGAACTTGTTAACTGCCTGGGGAACTGCTTTTCCTGGGAGGTATGTGAATATATTTTTATTAAATGGATTGTTTGTTTGAATCCTCAGGCTCTGAATGATCCATTGAGTGAGCTAGACAAAGAAAAACAACCCAAAAAGCAGCCAGAATCCGTTCTTCAAACTGGGACAGCAACCGATACTGCCAAGGTAGGGCAACCTGCTGACTCTGTACTAAGTCCAAGGCTAAAATCTCCAAATCTGGATTAGAAAGAATAGAGAATGGACATGACCTGAGATGTGACCTTCAGATCATTGAAGGAAGAAGAAATATGACAGTCTTGAAGGATTATGCTTACAGGATTTGACATTGAGCTCTTGCTCCTTGGTCTATCTTTAGTTCTTGCTTTATGGTTTTGTTTTGGTGGTTAGGCATTTTCAGTTGTGTCTGACTTTTTGTGACCCCATTTGGGGTTTCCATGGCACAGGTACTAAATTGGATTGCCATTTCCTTCTCCAACTCATCTCATTTCAAGGATGAGGAAACTGTGGCAGAGTTAAGCGATTTGCCCATGGTCATATAGGTAGTAAATATCTGAGGTCAGATCTGAACTCAGGAAGATGAATCTTCTGGACTCCAGGCTGAGCAATCTATCCATTGTGCTACTTAACTGGCCTCTTCTTTCATGGTAACTCAGAAAATCCAAGATCAGGCCAGTATACACGTCAGAGCAGCCTTAGTATTTTGTAGGGAAAGATGGTGTTCCACTCAAATAAATCTGATTGGCCTCCCACTTAACCCAGGGAAGTATTAATCAGCTAGGAAACCAGAGATTTCTAGACATAAAAGTTTCAGATAATGGGAAATTCCAGCTAAAGAGCAGGGCAGAAGGAAGAGAGTGCCAGGCAGGACAAAAGGAGGACATAACTAGTACATATAAAGTTTGTTGAAGGGAGAAAATTTAGACCTGAAAAACCATTGTTTTGGGATGTGTTTTCTCCTCAGCTACATCAATCTAAGGGAAAAGATCCTAATAAATAAAAATGTCCAAAATGTAATGGATTGTTTCTGGGCAGATTTAGTTTTCTTCTCTAGAGGTCTTCAAGCAAAGACCTCTTGTTAGGAATATTTTACACAGTATTCATGAGTAATTCGAGTGCCTCAGAAATATGGTGAAATTCATGACAAGAGTTGAAGTTCCACGAGTCCGAAAGGAACTTCTTTCTTGATTACAGTCACAAGACTGAGCTCCAAGCAGAAGTTTGGGGTGGGACAGTGAAAAGCTAGAGTGGCTAGGAATGGGCAGTTTTTCAAGTGAGCTGTACATGAAATTCTGTTGGAGTCTGGGTTTACAGTGGAGAGCATGGTAATTTCCAGAAGAGGTATAATAGTTGGAGGAACAGAGAGAGACATTATGGCAGGTGTTTTGAGTAGTGGCTAACAATGGAGTTTTTAACGTAGTTAGAACTTTTCCCAGCTTCTTTGCCTATTCAAACTCCTGGGAAGGGGTTTGTGGCTGAAATGGACTGGTTTGGCTGGTGCTGCTCCATAAAATGGACAAAAAGGCAATTAAAAACATAACTATCTTCTCTGATGCCTATTGTTACAAACACTTTCCACATGCTTTTTGCTATTTCTATTTCTTGAATTTTGTCTCCTTTAAAGTATGAGCAGTAATAAGTGATCTGCATACACTAGTGAAGGTAGTGGAGGATACCAGTAACTAGATTATTGTACACAGAACTAAATAGGTAAAAGAGGGAATGGCCAGATAGATGTTTCTCCAGAATGCTAAGATTCTCTTTCCCTCCTTAGTGAATAGTTAATTGTCTTGTTTTTTTAGTAATAATTCTTAAGTACCTGAGAAGAATAAACTATACGACTTGTGATTATACATCCTTAGGTTAATGGAGTCATTGATGTTTCAAATTCATGTAGCTTGGAGCCACACATATCTCAGAGAAACTCTAGCTTCCAAAGTGAGGTGATAGAGGCCACCTGATAGGAGGAGGAAAGTGTGGTCTGAGAGAAGGGGAAAGGAAGGGATTGGCTGAAACCTCAGTGGTGGGAGAGGAAAGAAAGAACAATTTCCTTTCTTTCACTTTCCATCTAAACTTCCACATCTTGCTGGATAATGACAACTGGTGGTTACACACACTGTGGATAAATAAGGATTGGAATAGTTGATCTCTTTGGTCCCTGGAGATTCTGATTTCCACTTCAATCTCTTCCAATTCTATTTTCTCTGACCTTGCTCCTGAAACAAATTCTGGTTTCCAATTTTGTTACTGGCTTCTGACATCATCATTCAGCTGAAACTGCTCTTCCCATATTTGCCAGTGATCTTAATTGCCAAATTTAATGGTCCCTTCTCAGTGCTCATCCTTCTAGACTTCTCTGCAGAATATTATTCTTTGGATCACCTTCTGCTCTTGGAAACTCTTTTCTCTGGGTTTTCATGACATGACTCTTTCCTGGTTCTCCTGTCTATCTGACTGCTACTTCTCAATCTGCTTTGTGGGTTCTTCACAACTAGGTCACACCCACTAATTGTGGGTGTTTCCCAAAGTTCTGTCTTGGGTCCCATTTCATTTCTACATTATCTCATTTGATGATCTCCTCAGATCCAATGACTTCAATTATCTTTATGCAGAGGATTTGAGTATATAGATATATGTCTATATGTGTGTATATATAAATATATGTATGTATGTATGTATGTATTCCTCTTCCAGCTTCAGTCACACATTTCCAATTGCTTTTGGATGCTTTAAACTAGATAGATCTCAGAAGCATCTCAGACTCTACATATCCAAAACAGAACTCATTCATACGATCCATACACTCAGACTTTCCTAGTTTTTTTTTAAACCCTTACCTTCTGTCTCAGAATCAATACTGTGTATTGGTTCCAAGGCAGAAGAGTCATAAGAGCTAGGCAATAGGAGTTAAGTGACTTGCTCAGCATCACACAGCTAGGAAGTGTCTGAAACTAAATTTGAACCCAGGACCTCCCATCTCTAGACCTGGCTCTCAATTCATTGAGCCACCTAGCTGCCCCCTTCCTTAGGCACTACCCCCAAGTAGTGAACCTGCCCTTCTACAACAGCCTTCTGTGACTTGTGGTGGCGTATCATCTCCGAGAAACATCCCTGTTTGATAGCTTAAGTAGGTCCATAAGCCATTCAAAACTGCTTTCCATCTCATGGGTTAAAATCGTTCTAGAAGTTTATTCAGCTCCTTCCCCTCTTGTTATCTGAAATTCAGGTTCAATCACCCTGGGAGCTCTCTTCTACAGGAATGGAATCAGAATTGTGACCCAAAACAGAAGAAGCTGGGTCTCTTTCCCTGGATCTTGAGTTCATTTTTATCACAAGGTTATTTTCTATCATCACTGACAATGGCATCCTGCTGCCTTTTCCTATTTATTCCCCAAATATAAAGAAAAGAAAAGAAAAGAAAAACTTGACTCTGAATCTGAGCATATTCATCTCACAAACCAACTTTCACAAGTCATTCAATTGAAAGAAGCAGAATTACTTTTTTGTAATTATGTCTCAGATGAATAAAAGGCAGTGATAAAAATTGTGCTATTCCTCGAAAATTCTCACAAATAATGTCATTGCCATTAAAATTCATTATGTGGTGCTTTCACTCAAGTTTTCACAGCATTTTAAGGTTTATGAAGCACTTTGCTTATTTGGACCTTCTAAGGCAAATAATAATAGCATTCTACACACACACACACACACACACACACACACACACACACACACACACACATACAAGTGTGTTATGGGCCCACTTTCCAGGGAAGAAAGCTGAAGCTGAGCAAAGGAGGAGATGGCTTGCTTATGTTCTCCTAGCTTTAAGTGCCAGAGCCATATTCACAGTGAGGTCCCCTGCTAAATTTCAACATCCCTTTCCCTATATCACCACAAACATTCTACCGAGTTTGTCTCTTTCCCCACTTTACCCAATAACCTTCCTGAGGACAAGACTTCTTATATTTGCATGTTTAATAGCCCCGAATCCATTCCAATTCTTTTTCTACCTCATTATTAGCACCATAAATTGTTTCATTATGGAAGTGGGGGAGAATGGTCACTCACCTTTATTGGGGCAACTGGGTGACTCGGAGGATAGAGAGCCAGACCTGGAGATGGGTGGTCAAATAAGATCTCAGACACTTCTTAGCTGCATGACCCTGGACAAGTCACTTAACCCCAATTTCCTAGCCCTTCCTGCTCTTCTGCCTTGGAACCAATACTTAGTTTCCATTCTAAAACAGAAAATAAGGGTTTTAAAAATAAATAAATACATAAATAAATAGATAGATGGATGGATAGATAGATAAATGAATGAATGAATGAATGAATGCTCTACTGAGGATGAGTGAGGTCACTTCACTTTTTTTCCCCTGGGGGAGTAGTGGGGGAGGTGGTACAAAGAAGGAAATACATGGTGCCTACCCTCAAGGAACCAGCAGTTTCCCTGGACAGTCTGGAAAAATGAGTAGAGTCCCGAACCTATAAGAAGACCCAAGTTCAAATCTTTCCTCAAAAACTTCTTTGCCGTGTCTTGGGCAAGTTGCTCAATCCTGAATATGAAAAATGGGGACAATAAAAATTGTAGAATTTAACATTCAGGCTTGTGAGGATAAAATGAGACCATATGAAGTAATTTACAAACTGTAAAAGGCTGTGTAAATTAATGCCAGTTGCTGTTACAATCTAGTTGAAGAAATTGTATTGAGTAAAATCAAATGATTAATCACAAGGTTCCTTCCAAAACTTCTAATATGGTGGTGTCTAACTCAAATAGAAACAAAAGCTACCAAACCATAGATAAAGGATCCAAGTGGGTGCATATTGACTTACAAAAGCATATATTAACATCATCTATGTTTTATTGTATTTTTATTTATTTTGTTAAATATTTCCCAATTACATTTTAATCAGCTTTCAGAAGCACTCAGGAGTGTTGTGGGTCGTATGTTTAGTGTTGTTGTTGTTGAGTTGTTTCAGTCATGTCTGACTCTGCATGTTTCCTTTTTTGGGGTTTTCTTGGCAAAGACTCTAGAGTAGTTTGCCATTTCCTTCTCCAGTTAATTTCACAGATGAAGAAACTGAAGAAAACAAGGTAAGTGACTTGTGTGGGGTCTCATAGCTAGTAAGTGTCTGAGACCTGATTTGAACTCATGAAGATGATGTCTTCCTGATTCTCAGCCCAGCTCTCTGTCTACTGCTACCTACCTGCCCCATGTGTTTGATACTTCTACTCTGAAGTTTCTTGCCTCCTCCTCTTTGTAATTCACTCCAAATTTATTCTGATTTCATGTCAGTTATGTGAGAAGGCTTTTTTTCTTCTTTGGTTTGCCAATCCGGTTCACTTGTCTTTCTTGAAAACTATAATAATATTTGTCTTTCTCCAGTCTCCTAGTAACTATTCCAATTCTCCATAATCTTTCAAATATTATCAATCACATCTGCCAGTTCTTTTGGAACCTAGAGATATAGTTTGCCTAGGCCAAGTTTAATTGCCTGGGACATCAATATCCTACTATCTATTTTTGTTCCATTATTTACAGTACCAAGGTCATTCTCCTTGCCAGAGAAAACACAAGCAAAATAAACACGAGCAACCATCTTTTCTCTATTGTCAGTTATCAATACCCCATCCAAGCAGCAGTCCCAACCCTCCTTTGAACTTTCTCTTTGCCCCTTTCTCCCTCAAAAAAACCTCTTATTTTTCCTTTGCTTAATTTAGTCTCAACTCATTCTGAGCTTTTGTATTTCTGACAATATTTTTACAGGAATGCCTCGTTTCTCATATTTTCCTCTATTGCTTGCACTTGTTTCTGTCTTCTGTAAATATTTTTTCCTGGTTGGGAAGTTCCCTGTGCATCAATATCATTTCTTCAAATAACTTCTGTTCTTCTGAATTATTTATTTGAATTGTTTCCCTTTTGTGACTTCTGAAATACATTTTTTCAAGTTTTCCATCCCTACATGGTTGATTTTTTATTCTTCCCCTGAAAGACTGGAAGTCTATTTCCCCCAAATCTAGTGTGCACATCAGACACGCCTAGTTTTTATCTCCTCTATTACAAATCCTAAGATGTAGTAGTGACTTACTTCACCCAAGCTTTCTACTATTTCCACCCCAGCAGCCAGATCCTCCCTGTTAGTGAGACTCAGATCTAGAATAGAATTTCCTCTGATTGGCACCTCGGCCTTTTGAAGGATTGAATTATAATCTAAACAAATCAAGAAGTTAACTGGACTGCTTTTACCAGAGAAAGTGCACCAATGATCTCTGGATTGTTGAAGTCTTCTATACCTACTAGATCATAACTTTGTGCCAGGCTTGTGATCTCTTTCCCAAACTTTTCACCTATTTCTTTTTTAGGTTGGTAGTGAAAAGCTATATAAATACCAGGTGTTACAATCTAGTTGAAGAAATTACACTCAGCAAAATCAAATGATGAGTTCCACCAAGGGTTTCCTTTCAAATCCTCTAATATGGTGGTGTCTAACTCAAATAAGTTGAGTCAGAGTATGACAAAATCACTTCTGTTCCTCCCATCACTGGTCCTCAGCCTACTGTTATTCACCCTACTTCCTCCATCTGATTCTTAGATTTCTTCATCTGAATATACCTTCTTAATCTTTCTCATCCCCTCTCCTTGTTATTCATCCTATTTCTTGGAAATAAGGTGTAACTATGTAGAGTCAAAAATGAAACTACCAGGTTTCATCCTACCAAATTTCAGTGATATCTATGAAGTTAAATTTAATTCCTTGTGTTTGAACCCCTAGTTTAATTTTGCTGCCTAAACTTTGGGCAATAGTGTCATAGATTTGCTATTGGTTCCTCTTAGTCAGGGAACTTTTGTCTCTTGTGAACTTAGGTATGCCAAATGCTATTCTTTCTTTGTGTAGCTACTCTTTAGAATGTAGCTTGATAGAAGCATAAGCAATTTTCTTTTTCCCTTACCCCATCCCTTTTGATTAGATTTGCAAGACATGAGGAAAATACATTCTTTTCTTTCTTTTTTTAAATTTTAAACCCTTAACTTCTGTGCATTGACTCATAGGTGGAAGAGTGGTAAGGGTAGGCAATGGGGGTCAAGTGACTTGCCCAGGGTCACACAGCTGGGAAGTGTCTGAGGCCGGATTTGAACCCAGGACCTCCTGTCTCTAGGCCTGGCTCTCAATCCACTGAGCTACCCAGCTGCCCCTGAAAATACATTCTTACTGAGGTTAATGAAATATATACTCCATCCCTGACCGGGAATTTGTTATTCTCGCATTCTAAACTGTGGCAGAGAAACCCAAAACCCATTCTTAAACCCCACTGTCTTAGCCAGCTGTTCACTTCCCAGATCAAATTTTCTCTTCTACATCTCTTGCCTTACATGGATAATAGGGAAGAAAACATTCCTTGACCTCCCTGTTGTTTTTAGTTTCTTGCCCAAGACTTTGTAATCTTTGGCAAAACTTTTAGGTTCCTTCTGGCGGTATCATTTATGCTTCATCCCCACCCCTACCCCCATCACTTATAATGAGTAGCAGTCATTTGTTTTGATAAGTCTTTGGATGTTCTGGCATGTCCTGGATCCATGCCCCAGGAAGACACAACAGATCTCTTTACTGCCTTAAGCAGTTAGATTTGTTTAGACCTTCTCATTTAGACCTTGCTGTTTTAGTTTCCTCACTTATAAAATTGGGATAATTGCATCTACCTCATAGGGCTCCTGTGAAGATCAAATGAGATAATGTATGCAGTGCTTCTTAAATCTCAAAATACTATATATTTAAATCTCAAAATACTATCAATTTCTATTTATAAACATTATTGTTATTTACATTTTTGCTATTTGCTTCGTAAATTATTCTGTATAAATTTTCTCATCTCAACATCATTGCCACTGCACGTTTTAAGGTGACTTTCCCCCCTACTTTTCAGCTCCCAAACCAATTGAGCCTCCCTTCTACTCTTAGCTCTTCTCTGATAAATACAAGTATCTGATATATTAGTAGAGAGAATGGGCCTGAAAAAAAGTTTGCCTAAATCTGTGAGGAAAATGAATTTCAATCCCAGTCACTAGTGTATTATTCTTGTAAAGGCTGGTTATGAATCGATCTTCCTTTTCCAAAGTTGTAAGAAGTGGAGAGCTTTGAAGTTAGAATTGTAATTGTGGAGGCATAAAAAAAGTTGTATCTATAGCCATCATATAGACACTTATCTCAAGATGCCCATCTCTGGGTCCTTCAGAGCAATAACTATAACAATTGAGAATGGATCAGAAGCAACGTCAATGTCCTGACTCATTTACTCCTAGTAAGTCTAATACACTTCAGTGAAAGTCTATTGCTCATGACATAACATACACTCAGAGAAGCTGGAAAAGGTTCAAGACCATTAAAATAAAATGCCAACTATTGCCGCTGCTCAAATATTCTCCTACTTCTAATTTCAAGCACAAACACCTAAGATTGTAATTGTGTTATTCTCTCTGATAGCTGGTCTATCTAAGCAAAATGCTTGGGTATTATGGACCATTTGAGCTAAGGGAGGCCAGAAGATAAATGAGCCACATAAAACATGTCATTTTTTTTACTAGCCCGTTCAATATTTGCGCTCCATCTATCGCTTAAGATGTTAAAATTTATTCAAAGACTAAAGCAACTGAATTGTCTTCCCTGAGCTGGATTGAACAAGAGGTAGGGGGAAAAGCATAAACCTGATCTGAATTTAAGAATTAGAGATAGAGGGGGAAATCGTCACATCAATTCTCTTGGAATTGTTTTCCATCTTAAATATTATATCAAAGTGGTCATTTAGCTTCTTTTTAAAATCAGAGGATGATCATGGCTTTAGAGCAGGAAGAAACCTTGTGGGTCACCTAGTTCAGCTGCCTCATTTTACAGGTGAACAAGCAGAGACTTGGAGAAAATAAATTTGTCCGGTGACACAGAAGTAGCAAGTGGCAGAGTCCAAATTGGAACTGAGGTCATAGAATTATAAAATCACAGATTTAGAACTGGTCTTCTGACTCTAAATCCTAAGTACTAAGTCAAAAAGTTATAAGAACACACATGGCATCCAACTTAGACCTAGCTGTCTTAGGAAAACCTATAAGAAAGAAAAATATTTCTTACCTGTCTATAGAACATATAATTTCTTCATATATATCTGGAGAGGCCCATCCTTGGATCATTCAAATTCTAAACAGTTTAGGTAAATTTGAGAACCACAGATTAAAAAAAAAAAAGTATATCTAGCCCCAAATATTTAATCTGAGGGAAAACACTAGTCAGTGGTACCAGGGGCAAGGTATTTCTGCTAAGGCAGAAAAAAAATGCCACTAGGATTTCCCTTTTTGGCAGTTTTCTGCTAAAATCATCAAATTTTTCTTTAACTGCAAGGGTTCACATAGTCTATGGTCCAACCACACTGGCCTTCTGCTCCCGACACATGATATATTATCTTCTGTCTCTGTGGCTTCATACAGACTGTCCCCAAAGCTTGGAGTACACTCCCTCCTCACTTCTGCAGTTTAGAATTCCTAGTTTCCTTTCAAAGTTGAGTTAAAATGCCACTTCCTACATGAGACCTATTCTTATCCTCTCAAACTGGTAGTCCCCTCGGCTCCTGAAATTATGTTGTTTTTATTTTGTATATGTCTTGAATATACTATTGTGGATATTTGTTTCCTCTGATTAAAATATGAGATCTGTAAGGGCAAAGGAAGTCTTGGTATCCCCCATACACAGCACAGTGCCTGACATATAGGATGTGGTTGTTTGATTGATACAGTCTTAAAATAAGACCAATGAGTCATTCATAACCTTTCAGATTTCAGCTAAGTCACATTTGCAGCTGTTCAATTGATAAATACCAGAAAATGAATTGTTAATCTTCTAAATATTACCCACCCAGCATTTGGTACTCCGACAGGCTGCCCTTTCCCTAACCCCAATTATCTTGACCCTAGATGTTGATGGCTCACAAGTAACACAACAGAATGAAGGTTCTCAAAGAAAACTTGGAATGCCAGTTTCCCTACTCCACTTCAAGTCTTGCTTCAACCTGAGAAAGACCTTATCAGTTCAGTGCAAACCTCTGTCGTGCACTGGGCTTCTAAAACAACTCTGCCCAGCAGTAGAAATGAACATCAAATGTCTGAATGTTGAAAGGCATGTGTGGGTTGTTTCAATTCCAGAAACAAAAGAAATTTTCATCAAAAACGTTCACAAGATCTCAGTAACCAAGTTTACTTAGCAATGGAAAACTCTGCCAACTTCAGAAAACAGAGACCACCTTTGAGAAAGTCCTGGGAGATCAGGCAAGTGACGTCCCAAGTTATGGATTGCAGAAGATGATAATGTGGGCTGGGATGTCTAGTTAACATTCCGTGCAGGGAGGGGCTTCTTGATGAGGTCCCCCTCCGCACACAAAGGCTTTGACTCTCCTGTAGCAGCAATTCAAACTGTCACACAGTATGAAAAAAAAAATCCCAATCAAGTTCCATTCTTTAATAGAAAGCAATACTGTAGTTTAAATTAGCAAGGCACTGCTGAACCACTATTTAAAATTTTGTGTTTGCACTGACATCCCAAGAAAGGGGGGACATTTTTTTTTGTTTAATTGCACTGTCAGTGTAGAACGCTTTCACTTAAACCCATTCTGAGTTAGACCTTTTAATAGAAAGTGACAATTTAAATGGCAATGATAGCAGTAAATGGTGCTTAAAGTCATTACTAAACTGATGTCGCAGTTGGCTCCAGACCAGTTTGTTAAAGCAAAAGAAAAGGTGTTGGGGGAAGGGAGGAAAGAAACTAGGTGGTGAATCATTAATTCCCTTGATATTCATGGTAATAACATTAAGCTGGGAGAAACTCATCTGGCTCGGCAATAGATGTAATGTGAAATTCTATGGTAACTCACAATCTCATTGTAACTTTACACTAATTAACATCTACTGGGAGCAGTTTTATTGCACGGATTTCCCCCACCCACCCATCCACCCCCTTACGTTGTTGTCTCCGGGGCACCGCTTATGCGGGAAGAGCGGACGTTTTTATTTAGCATTTTGAGCTTTCAAGTTCCGTTGTGTAGGTTCCTTTAGGATTCTCTTTATTCTTTGTTCCAAAGAAGCCAAATGCTTTCTGTTCCTCGATTGCAATTTTTTTTGGATTTCAGTAAGACTTCCCTCAAAGGCCGCTCCAAAGAAGACAATTGCCCGCGAGCTACTGATGGGGAAAATAATGAATTTGCCTAAAATTTCTCCTATTGCTTTTTAGATGAGGGTTGTCTGGATTTGGAACCGGAAGACCACATTTAAAGCGGCACTCTGCCACCTACTATGCGATGTGATCTGGTTCTTCCTCTCTGGAGTGGTTTCCTCATCTATAAAATGGCAGCTCAGGCTAGCTGGTCGCTCAGGTCCTTCTCAGCAATAGATCCGATTTTATGAACCGGTTCCCCTCCCTCAGCCTGACAATTTATGATAGCTTCCTCCCCCAGCCCATTTCACAGGCAAAGTCTAGGTGCTTCTAAAAGTATACTTCACAAACTTCAGCTCTTAATAGTTGGCCAGAGGGAAAAAAAATTAGGTCAGAGTAAGGGCATTTACTGGGATGGCATAGTAAGATTTATGGTAGAGCGTCACAAGGCCAACTAGATCCTGGGTTGAAATCTGATCCCTGGTACTTCTAGCAGTGTGACCCTGGGTAAGTCACTTAACCTCCATTGCCGCTCCTTACTGCTTTTCTGCCTTGGAACTGATACTTAGTATTGATTCTAAGGCAGAAGAAAAGAGTTGGTTTTTTTTTTTTTAAATAAATAAAGGTGGTCAATGTCTCCTACTATCATGGTGATGGCAAACCTATGGCACGTGTGTCAGCACTGACACATAGCCATTTTCAATGACACATGGCTGCATACAGAGAAGTATGGGGCCGCATGCCAGGGATAAAACATTTGCTGTAGTGTAGTGTAGACACACTGTGCACTATAGACGACAATTCTACCTTTTTTGGTTTATTAAATAGTTATATGTTACAATTATACATTTTTGTTGTTTAAACTCTAAGTATCACAAAATTATGGTTTTTTTCTCGAAGTGACACGCCACCCGAGTCATGCTCGGTTTTTTGGCAAATTTTGACACACCAAGCGCAAAAGGTTGCCCATCACTGTACTACCATATGGCTTCTCCTGCCAGATACCCTTGTTGATGGAGGGGGAATGGGGAGAAGAAAAATTGTTTCCTCCAGCACAGCAGATGTTGGGAGGGGAAAGGCTATTGAAGTCTAGAAATGAAATAAATGCATCATAAAAACAAATTCTGGGATCTCATGAACAATTCCTTAAGCAAACAATCGACAGGACCAAGACAATATTTTCAAAAAGACTTGAGATCAATTCAGCAAGCATGTATGAGGAACTATGCTGTATGGAAAAAAATACTGGGCTTGGAGGTAGGGAAACCTGAGTTCAAATTTACCTCTGAAAGTGCTGTGTTTAATTTACAAGTGATTTCACCTCTAGATGTCTGAGGTGATAACAGTATGCATCTATTGCGTTTGGTTCTTCCAAATAATGTCATTGTCTACTGTTTCCAACTACAGGCTCCTCCTTACACGTTGGCCACTGAATTGAGGATTTGTTTCCTGACATTTTTAAAAACGTTTTTTTTTTTAAACTCTTACCTTTCATCTTAGAATCCATACTGTATTTTGGTTCCAAGGCAGAAGAGTGGTAAAGGCTATGTAATGAGAGTTAAGTGACTTGCCCAAGATCACACAGCTAGGAAGTATCTGAGGCCACATTTGAACCCAGAACCTCATGCCTGGTTCTCAATTCACTGAGCCACCTAGTTGTCCCCTGTCTCCAGACTTTCTACAAAGATCCAAACCTCTTTCCAAATCCCTGCCCACTACCATAATTAATCATGTTAGAAAAGGAGTTGGGGGCTGCTAGATTTTCTTTTTCACAAAAAGGAAATAGGTTCCTAAGTAACAATCATTAAGAGTAAGCAATTGGGGAACAAGTTCTTTATAAAGGGACCTAAGAACTAAGATGTCTATGATGGGTAACAGAATTGGTTTCTGACCCTAGGCCTACTTTCTCCAGAAGGGATACGTAGTCCACAAACTCAGTGGAGCTTTTATCTAATGCCTCCTGTAAAAGGGGAGGAGAAAAGCAAAGCTCCCTTCAGTCACTCTACAATCTCACCAGCATGATTCATCAGTCCATGGCCAGAGAGAAGGCTTATCTTTAACTTTCAATTGCCTTCAAGGTGATAGGAGTCACCAGCTTTTTAAATATATAATAAATTCCTATGGATTACTTTCAAAGCTCTCCTGGCTGTCTGGGCTTCCTTCTGACCTTCCTTCTGTTTTCTTGTGTGCATTTAAATAACCCTCTTATTTTTGGCATCACGATTATGTCTCCCTTCCCTCATCACTCCCTCTCCTTTTCCCAATTAACTGAGAGACAAAAGGAAAAACTAATTTTTAAAAATTCTTGTAACAAATGAACATGATCAAGAACATTGTTCCAAATTCCTCTCTAAAATGGGTGGATCAGTTGACAACTCCACCCACAGTGCATCAGTGTCCCAATTTTCCCACATCCCCTCCAACATTTGTCATTTTCCTTTTTCATCATATTAGCCAGTCTGATAGGTGAGGTAGTGCCCAAGAGTTATTTTAATTTGCATTGCTTTAAACAATAGTTATTTAAAGCATTCTTTCATATGATTATAGATAGCTTTGAGTTGATCTGAAAACTGCCTGTTAATAACCTTTGAACATTTATCAATTGGGGGATGATATATTCATATAAATTGACTCAGTTCTCTATTGGAGAAATGAAGTCTTTATCAAAGAAACTTGCTGTAAATATCTTTTCCCAGTTTTCTGCTTTCCTTCTAATCTTTTTGGCATTGTTTTTCTATGCATTAGCATCTATGAAATAATCTTGGTGCCTCTCTCCATTAATCAGTGCCTCCTAATGGATCTCACTACTTTCAAACTCTCCACCCTCCAATCCATCCTTCTTTGTGTCTTTCTAATATGCAAGCCCATTTATTTCAGCCCACTGCTAGAAATCCCTCTTAAATTGAATTTTTGATATAAGGCCAATTCCTAGACTTTATATTCAAGGTCCTTCACTATCAGGCTCCAGGCTTTCTATCCAACCTTCTTTTATGTTACTCCTCTTCGTACTCTATTACAAGCCATCCAAATTGGACTACTAGCATTCTGTGAACAAAATATGCCATCTCCTACCTTTCAGAATGCTCATCTTACTTCAACACTCAGCTCAAGGATTACCTCCCATGCATAGACTTCCTTCACAGTTTTCTACAACCCTGCTAAAAGTGTTCTCTCCCTCCTACTAAAGCACTGTTTAAATTTCTCCTTTTCCCTCGTCTCTCTTTGCATTGTATTATACTTGACAGAGTCTCTATTGGATTATAAATATCCCCTACCTAAACTCACTAAAATGTAATATAATTGAAAAGAGGCACTGTTTTGTTTTCATCTCTGTTTCTGGTGTCTGACATTAATAAAGGCTTAAGAAATGATTAATTAAACTGGCATTTTTAGGGAATAGCGAGTTATCTAGTTTTGAGCACATGGAGGAGAATAGTGTGCAATGCAGTCTTAGAAAATGTCTTAGGAGAGTCAGAGTGGGGACAAGTTCTGAAAGTAGTAAAAAGAATAAAGAAAGGAGAGGGAAATCCCCTGACAAACATTACCTACTTATCAATTTTTGCCAGGCCTAGTTCTAAAACCATATTACCATGAGTACAAAAAATTGTTTGTGTTCCAAAACTGTTAGGTGGTAAAGAACATTTAGGAGAGCCTAAGAACATGTTTCTACTTTATTCATTTTATATTGCATTCTAATGAACTAATCCATCCCTTAATTGCCATAGTTCTTATTTAGTCAGTTTGTTTAATGTCCGTGCTCACTGAATTTTCAGTATATTCTGGTTAAGTATCTGAGGATTTCCTTTTCATTTGAGCTGATCAATTCAAGACGCTATGCTTCAAATAATTCATAACAAGAGAACTGAATCAGTTCTCCATATTTCTTAAATACAGGCCTTTATCAGAGGACCTTCCTGCAAACCCCCCCCCTCACTATTGCCCTTTCATACTTAATTTTTCCTGCGCATTTATCTGGTCTCCAAAATGAAACTTTCAGCCTAAAAACTGCCTCTTACGCTCTGCTCTACTGCAGGGCTGTGCATAAAAGAGGTATTTGATGAATATTTATTCACTGATTGATTAATTAACTACTCCAACTTTTCTTAGTTCTTCAGATGATGGGAGGGGGGCGGGGCAAGAGTCTGAAGTCTTCTTCCCATTCTAGCAGGTCTGACAGCCAGGGAAAGCTCATTCCAATCCCACTAGAAATACCGTCCATTCCCACGAGGTATGCTATGATGTTTACTTCTCTAACAGTACCAGAAGCTCAACTCAACTGAACATGAAAATAGACACAAGGTGAAAAAAAAAAGTTTTTTAATCACTTGCCCAAAAGAGGAGATGATAACTTAGCAACTGCTTTCAAGGGACCTTTTCCCACTTCTTCAGGATACACCTATGAGAACTGGAAAACTATAAATCATTTGAGAGTATAGTATCTTAGTATGATTTCAGGTCAATCCAGCAAACATATATTGAATACTTTCTGTATATTCTGTATATACATGAAAAATGTCAGGACCCTTGACCTCATGGGGCTTATCTAATGGGAGATTCAGCATAGACCAAGGATTCCATAAAGTAGAATGTGATAATAAAAACAAAAGAGACATCCAGGAAAAAATACTAAAAAAATTTGAGAGAGAAAAAAAGTTTCAAATTCAGGGGCAAAGGAGATCACTTTGTGTAAGTATTCATTGCATTTTCATGGAAGATATGGTACTTTAAGAAAAGAAAGAGAAAAGCAATGAAGGAAAAGAAGGATTTCAACAGATGGAGATTGGAAGGAACTCTATTCCAACCATAGGGATAGTGGACAAGGGCAGGAGAGGATCCCAAACAAAATATACCATATATTTCATTCATGCATAAAAATACATGAAATCAAACTTTAAAAGCGAAATGTGGGCAAAACATCGAGGGTCTTAAATGGTTGGCTAAGGAATTTATATTTTATCCTCTAGATCAGTGATGGATGGGCAAACTAAGGCCTACCGTCCAGATGGGGGGGGGGGGGGTAGGGAGGGCCTGAAATGTTCTATCCGGCTGTGAGACATTATTCCTTATCTGACAAATACAATGAGTAGGATACAATACAATGAAACTTCAAAAGAGTTTCCTTAGAAACAGACCGACAAATGAGCATTTCCTTTCCTTTGGCCCCCTCTTTAAAATGTTTGCCCATCACTGGCCTAGACCTTACCACTCTTTTGCCTTAGAACCAATACCTAGTATTGATTCTAAGATGGAAGGTAAGGGTTTAAAAAAAAAAAAGACATGAGTTCAAATTTGACTTCATACACATAAATTATATGATCGTAGGCAAATTACTTAATCTCTATCTCTTCTCAGTTTCCTCATAAAATATGGCACCTACCTCACAGGGATGTTATGAGAAACAAATGAGATGCCATAAGCAAAGTACTTTGAAAACCTTAAGATACACACACACACACACACACACACACACACACACACACAAATATAAATGCGAGGCATTATTACTGCTGAGTTTTACCCCACAATTCCTCCAAATAGTACTATAAAATGTACCAGACTGGATCCTGATTGGGAAATTCAAGAAAAAAATCAGAGCGAGTCATTTTTCCAGCCTAGATCAGCAAAGGGAGACAGACAAAGAGTCTTGTAGACACTGGGAACAGGAAGAGCTTTTCCAAGTGTTCCAGCACAGGCAAGGGTTGAATAAATAGCACAGCAAAAGGAGGTCCTAAATCCATCAAAGTTTTGATCAGTGACAGAAGAGGAGCCAACTGGAAGCTCTGTTGCTTACTATTCAGTTTCATGTCACTGACCCAGGGCTAAATGATGAGGGAAACTGCACTTAGGGGTAAAAATGGGGATAGAAGGCAGCTAGGTGGCTCAGTGGATTGAGATCCAGACTTGGAGATGGGTAGTCCTGGGTTCAAATGTGACCTCAAAACTTCCTAGCTATGTGACCCTAAGAAAGCCACTCAATTCCCATTGCCTTAGCTCTTACCACTCTTCTGTCTTGGAACCAACACACTGTATTGGATTGTAAGATGGAAGGTAAGGGTTTAAAAGAAACAATAAAAGCACCCCCACCCCCACCCCCCAGGTGGTTGTGAGGATTTTCAAAACATTTAGCACATAGTAGATGTTTAATTTTCTGCAAGAGGAGATATAGCAATGCTCCTGAGCTAGCTAAAAGAGTAAGCTAACTTGAAAGAGATATAGATGACTGATTTCCAGTCCTCATTTGAGAATAGTTTTCCTTGGAAGGAGAGCAGAAGAGGGAACACAAAATACTCGAAAGGAACCAAGGAGGCACAATGGACTAGTGTGGGGAGAAAAGTCCGGCTGCTGGAGAGAGGAAGGCCTGAACTCGTCCCTTTGGTTGTGCACTTTTGCCCAAGACTGATGTTAGATGTGAAGTTAGTCATCGTCACCAGTTATGTCCATTCATCCAGTGAATTTGCTAAGAGAGCAAGGGCGAGTAGTAGATGCCTAGTAGATGAGAAAGGCCTTTACTTACAGCGTTCTTGCCCTCATGCCCTGGATGAAAACACAGTTGAACAAAAAGAGTGTTTGACTGGTGACTAGATCTGCCCGAACACCCCCATATGCCCGTAGGCATAGCATCTCACCTTTAAGGGCTTTAGCTTTAGCTTTGACCCCTGAGGTCCAACTCACCTCTGATAGGCTAGGACCTTAAGGCAGAATAGCTGCAGAAGTCCAAATCTTGCACAACCACCTTAGCCTGATTCATGTGTGTGCGATGCTGTTTACTTCAGATACAGAGACCCGAATTGCTAGTTAAGTAAGCTTTCGAGCAACTTAACTATGGCTTTGGTGTGAGGAACTTTCACCTGTTCTTATGCAGTACTGCCACCCAGTGGGCAAGATTTTCAGAGAGCCGTGATGTTAGTCAGTCCAGATTACAGTATTGTATTTGCAGTGTCTCGAACTGGAACTTCTTAATCTTATCCTGGACATGCACATTTGAGCGTGGTAGCAGATTTTAAGAGTTTCGCTGGGATCCACCTTTATATATTACAGAATACAAATACCAGGAAAAAAATTCTAAGATCATACACTTCTCTGGGGAAAAGAAGCTCTAATCGAACCTATCCATACAGTCAAATATTTTTTTCAATGTCAACTATATGCAAAGTATTGATCCACAATAAAGAGCACTGATTGCTTCCGTTTTCTTACGTCCCACTCATTTCTCCTCCCCTTTCAATTTGTCTTTAAATTCCACCAAAACTGCTCTCTCAGTGGTTACCATCTCAGATGTTAAAAGCCAGTCCTCATCTTTCTTCATCTCTTTCCAGCTTTTGGCAGTGCTGGCCTTCATTTCCGCCCGATACTCTCTCCTCTCTAGGTTTCCCATGACACTGACACCTCTAGATTCTTTTCCTACCTGTCTAACCACTCCTTTGGCAAAGTCTACTTTGCAAGATCATCCTCTTTCTCTAATGAATGAAGTGTGAGCAGCAATCCCTAAGATTCTGGCTTCCATTCTTGCTCTTGAAGCCTATTGGATTCAGTTATCATCTCTGTTCTCATGACTCTCAAAACTATAATATCGAGTCCTAACTTCTCTACCTCCCTCCTAAAGTCCAGTCTCATGTTATCAAAAGAATTGCTGGGCATTTCTATTTGGATTTCCAATGGATATCTCAAATACAAGTCTAAGAAGGGAAGGAAACAAGTATTTATAAAGCACCTATTATGTACTTAGAACTGCACTAGTTTTTTTACAGTTATTACCTCATTTGATCTTCACAACTATGGTGGTTGGTAGATGCTATTATCATTCCCATTTTACAGATAAGGTAAACAGAGGTTAAGTAATTTGCCCAAGGTCACATAGCTGACAAGAATCTGAGACCAGATTTTAACTGGTCTTGACTCAAGGCCATGAACTCTATTCACGATTCCACCTATCTGTTCTAAGTAAAAGAATAACTCATTATACTTTCCCCCCAAACTACTCCCCCTCCAAACTTTCCTATTTCTCTTAAGGACACCATCAGTCTTCCAGTCACTGAGGTTTGCTCCTAGTAGACATCCTTCACTCTTTCTCCTGTCTTGCTTCTCACAGCCAAAGGTTGCCAAATCTCATAAATTTTGCCTCCAACAACATATCTCGAATCCATCCTGTTTTGCCCACTCATTCAACCTCAACCTTAGGTCACACCCTCATAACTTTTCTCCTGCATTAATACAATTGCCTCAAAAATAGCTTTTATTGATATTTTCCATTTCTTATATCATCATATTTATCCTAAGTATTTTCTTCCCATTCCTTTCCATCCCTACCAAAAAGCCACTGTATATGAAAAATAATATAGTTCAAAGAGGAAAAAAGTTCGAATAAGTGATCGATATGTTGAAAAAAATCTGAAAATATGTGCAATGTGTAATCCCAATGGACATCCCACCTCCACAAAAGGGTAGGTTAGGGGTATCCTCTCAGTAGCACAATGGATAGACCTGAGTTCAAATCAATCCTCAGACACTTAGCTGTGAGATCGTGGTCAGGTAACTTAACCCCTATTTATCTCTTCATCTATAAAATTAGTATAATAATATAGTATTGTTGTGAAGACCAAATAAGATGATAGTTGTAAAGCAATTGGCACAGTGCCTGCCACATAGTAAGCATTATATAAATATTAGCTATTATCTTGTCATTTAAGTCCTGTTTGATCTTTATAAGTTTCCTGCATTTACTTTTTTTTTTTACTTTTTTTTTAAATTTTAAACCCTTAACTTCTGTGTATTGACTTATAGGTGGAAGAGCGGTAAGGGTGGGCAATGGGGGTCAAGTGACTTGCCCAGGGTCACACAGCTGGGAAGTGTCTGAGGCCAGATTTGAACCTAGGGCCTCCCGTCTCTAGGCCTGGCTCTCAATCCACTGAGCTACCCAGCTGTCCCCTCCTGCATTTACTTTTGATTTTTTGGTCAGATGTTGTTGTTACATGTATGTTGGTGTAGCTATTGTGGATAGTATTTTCTTGGCTCTGCTTACTTCACTCTGAATCAGTTTATATAGAACCCCACACTTCTCTGTATTCAACACACATATCTTTTTTCAAAATAGTTATATTCCATTACGTTCATGTACTACAATTTGCTTAGTTTTCCCCATTGATGAACATCTACTTTGTTTACCATTCATAACTATCACACAAAGTGATGTTCTAAATGTTTTAGAGAACTTGGGGACTTTTTCCTTATCAAAGGCTTCCCTTGGGGTATAAGCCTAATAAAGGAGACTTTGGTCCAAAAGTTATGGACATTTTAGTCACTTTATTTGCATAATTCTAAATTGTTTTCCATAACAGTTGTACCAGCAATTGTTTCCTCTTTTCAAAAAAACACTTTTGTCTTCTGTCTTTGATCAATACTAAGTATGAGTTCCAAGGATAAGGACTAAGCAATTAGGGTTAGGTGACTTGCCCAGAGTCACACAGCTAGGAAGTATCTAGGGCCAAATATGAACCCTGGATGTCCTATATCTAGGCCTGGCACTCCACTTATTGTTCTATCTAGCTTCCCCCAGCAATTGTTTCTTTCTTTTTTTTTTTAAACCCTTAACTTCTGTGTATTGGCTCCTTGGTGGAAGAGTGGTAAGGGTGGGCAATGGGGGTCAAGTGACTTGCCCAGGGTCACACAGCCGAGAAGTGTCTGAGGCCGGATTTGAACCTAGGGCCTCCCATTTCTAGGCCTGGCTCTCAATCCACCGAGCTACCCAGCTGCCCCCCAGTAATTGTATCTTAATAGATTTTTTTGTTTCCAGGTTCTTTCCTCTCTAATCTATTCTCCACATGGGTGCCGAATCAATATTCTTGAACTACAAATCTTGTGATGTCACCCTCACTCCCACCCTGCTTTTAGCCTTAAAAGTCTTCAATAGCTGCTATTGCTTCTAGAATAAAAATTTTAAACTCTTATCCTACCACAATATACCTCTAGCCTCCCCTCATGGACATTTCACATTGCTCCTCTTCATTCATTCTACTCTCTGGTTGAACCATGCTATTTGCTTTTCTCTAAACCAGTTCACCAGTGACTGTACTTGGGAAGAGTTAACCATGCCACTTGGCACTCCTTTGAATTTTGTAGCTCCATTTTTATCCTAAACATTTTCTGCACTGCCTTGGTTCTCAAATCCCTCCCCGCCACTTCCTTCTTTCTACCTCTAGTTTGCCAAGAAAACTCCATATGTGGTTGCAAAGCTTCAGACTTAACCAAAATGACTCAGTGACAACCATAACAAATAGATTTAAGAAAATATTAACAATACGAAGGAAATTTAAAAGTATGTATGCATACATCACCTCTGCTTTTAAAGGTTTATCATCACACTCCTGTTTTGCTCTACAAATGCTGCTTAAACTTAGCAAAACTTCAGTAAATGACTTAAGGAATGAGGTCATCACCAAATTAGAGTCTGGGAACTCTAAGAAACAATAATTAATAATAATAATAAATTACTGGTATTTCTATAGTACATTAAAGTTTTCCATGTGCTTTATAACTATTATTTCATTTGAGCCGCTATACTTCTACCCTCCCTCTATAATTACTCTGTTATTTTGTATAAATAAATCTATGCAGTGCAGTTCCTTCTGGAACATTCTCCCAACTCCCAATTCAGACTTTGTGTTCTTCAAGGAATGGCTACTACAAATTCAAGGTAGTCTGTGGGTCTGCACTACTAAAACTATAGCCCACAACCCCCCACCACTTCATTAATAATAATAACTAATGTTTATATACCACTATATGCCCAGCACTGTCCTCAGTGCTTTATAATCATTATCTCTTGTGATCCTCACAACAACTACAGGAGGTAGGTACTATTATTATCCCCATCTTACAGATGAAGAAACTAAGGCAAACTGAAGTTAAATAAATGGCTTGTCTAGGGTCACAGAATTAATGTCTGAATCAATGTCTCAAGTCATCCCCAGTTGACACATTTAGCTCAAATCAGATCTGTTACTGAAGACTAGTAATAAACTATTATCCCATAAATCTGGGTATACCCTATCCCCAAAATACAGAATCAAAAGATCTTGCAGAAAGAGATTATCAATCAAGGCAATTCACTAGTTCTTGATTTTGCTATAACTCTCATTCATAACACAAACCACACAGATTCTATTTTTGGAATAGCCTCAAGCGACAGATAATCTGACAATCTTCAGCATGTTAACTGGAGCCTTGTTGAGATTTACAGATGTATCACTGAAATTTTGGCAGAGATATAGAAGCTCCTGAACACTTCAGGTAAGATATATATTTTTTAGGACAGGAAGACTAAAGCCTACTTGCCAAAAGAGTAGAAAGAGAATCAGTTGGACAGAAAGCAATGGAAAATATACGATAAGAATATAACCAAAAAGATGTCACACTATTTGCTTTAAGTAATCCTTAGCAAGTAAAAAAACCTTAAGAAAATGATAAATGATACATAACTAAAAGTAAAGTCACAAGCCAAGACAGAAACAGTGAATGAGATTAAAAAAAAAACTCATAAAATAACATCAGAGGATTTATTCGTAGGAATAGGATCGTAGGAAGCATCCCTCACCTCAACCTTGTTGTTGTTCAGTCATATTCAATTCTTCATGACCCTATCGACTTCTCCATGGAGCTTTCTGGGAAAAGATACTAGAGTGTGTAAGTTGGTGATTCAACCAGTAAATAAGGTTGGTTAACTTCAAGTCTTAACTTGATGATTCCTCCCAGGCACAGAGAGCAAGATGGCTCTTCTCTGTCCTGAGACTCTTAGAAACTCTTGATTTTATCAACAACAAGTTTAGTATAAATAATAATTGGGTTAGGTAAAGAAGGAGGGCTAGTAAAGTCCCTATCACTAATAATTATCTACCTTTCCCAGAACCCCACTAATCCTTATGAATCTCTTTGGTGTCCAACAAGGTTGGACCTACTCTATCTCCCTCTCTATCTCTATTTCCCAAAACCTCCCTGATTCTAGCTGCTTATCTCTAAGCCATTCCAGAACAGGTTTGGTTGATGAATAGAGTAAGTTGCTGAATCAAGGAAAGAAGACTCTAATGGGCTGTCACTTCAGATACAGGCTATGCCTGTGGAATCAGTCTCTCAGATCACTTCACTCAAGATGACTTTCTTCTCCAGGTAGATCAAACAGTTGTTACATAAATTAGGCACTGCTGGCAACACTCTCATACAGGACAGGAGACAAAATCACTACATAGGATACTTCACACTAGAATAAGAGGATCACCCGAAAGTATAGGAGCTCAGTACTCAAGCACTGCTTCTCAGGTTCTCCCCCTTAGGGCTGTCCCAAAGTTCTGAGTCAAACTGCCAGCTTCTCATCCAGCCTTTTCTCAAAATTCCATTCCATGCATACTCTTATATTTATATCTCTTTGCATTTTCCCATTCTTCAAGTGGTTTGCCATTTCCTTATCCAATCTGTCTCCATTTTATAGATGAGGAACTGAGGCAACTAAAGGTTAAGTGACTTACCCAAGGTCACACAGATAGTATGTGCCCAAGGCCAAAAGTAATGAGCATAAACAAACTCACTCACTTGTAATTCAGAGTCCGGTTATAAGGATCCCTGACCACTCTGCCTTCCACTGCAGTGACCTAGACTGAAGCCCCTACCCCTACTCCAAAAGACAGAAGACAGTGATTTTGCCTAGACAAAGAAATGGGAAAATTACTGGGTGGAGAGGAATGGGGAGATTAGGACAACATGGGACATAATGTGGAGACATAGACTAGAGAGGGAAATTTCCATGGATTAAGAGCATAAGGGAAAGTGCTCTGGAAATGTAGATGGGGCCAATCCTCTCCCCACAAAATTTATCTTTAGTATGGATGGATACTGACTCAGTCCATTCATAATCAAAGAAGAGGCTTAGAATGTCCAGCGGACTAGTCTTGGGAGGCTGTGCAGCCATGGAGGAGGGAGAAGCCTAGGAGTAGGAAAAGGAAAACAGAGGCAAAATGAAGAATGTAAAACAAAGGGAGAAGAAACCTAAAAAATCTAGGATTCAAGAGAGAATCCGTGAATAAAAACAGCACATGAATAAATAAGAGAGGAAATTATGTCAAAGGAAAAATGAACAAAACTTCAAATAAGACTCCAGGACACCAGAAATAAGTATTATACCATGAATTAAAATTACCTAATAAAAATAGAATATTCTGTGCACTCCTTAGAGATTATGGAACAAAATATTTTTAAAAAATAACTTTCCCTTAGATATTATTCATTTTTAAAATTCATTTAATTAAAAATTATAATTTCCAATTAAGAGGCTGCCCATTAATTTGGGAATGGCTGAACAAATTGTGGTATATGATTGTGATGAAATACTATTGTATTATGAGGAATGATGAACAGGATGATTTCAGAAAGAATTGGAAAGACAGAGGGCAACTGAGTGGCTCAGAGAATTGAGAGCCAGACCTAGAAGCAGGAGGTCTTAGGTTCAAATCTGGCCTGAGATACTTCCTAGCTGTGTGACCCTGGGCAAGTCACTTAACCCCCATGACCTAAACCTTACTGTTCTTCTGCCTTGGAATCAATACATAGTATTGAGTCTAAGACGGAAGGTAAGAGTTTATTAAAAAAAAAAAAAGAGTTGGAAAGATATATATGAACTGATGCAGAGTTCATATTCAGAGAAATAAGCAGAACTAGGAAAACACTGTACACAGTAATAGCAATATTGTGGAATGATCAACTATTAATAGACTTAGCTATTACTGACAATATAATGATCCAAGACAAATCTGAGGAACTTATGACAAAGAATGCTATCCACCTCCAGAGAAAGAGCTGTTGCAGTCAGAACGCAGATTAAAACATTCAATTTTTCAGTTGTTTATTTGGATTTATGCTTTGAGGTTTGGGTTTTATATGATTACTCACTTACAAAAATGGACAATATAGAAACATGTTTTACATTATAATACATGTATAACACACACTGGGATGGGGAAGGGAAGAGAGAGAGGGAGATAAATTCAGTTATGTAACTTAGGAAAACTTGTGTGGAAATTTTTTATAACATGTAATTGGTAAAAAAAAAATTTTCTTAAAGTTTTAACTTCCAAATTTTTTTCTTCCAGCTCCTTTCCTACCCATTGAGAAAGTGATATGATATCAACTATACCTGTGAAATCATGCAAAACATATTTCCATATGAGGCATGTTGCAAGAAAATTTTTTAATAAAGTGAAAAAAATTATGCTTTAATTTGCATCCACAGTTTATCTCTCTGGAAGTGGATAGCATTTTTTAAATCAAATGTCCTTCAGAATTGATTTGGATCATTGTATTAGTCAAAGTAACTAAGACTTTCACCGTTGATCATAATTACAATATTGCTGTTACTATTGTTCTCCTGGTTCTACTACTTTACTTTGTATCAGTATATATGTCTTCCCAAGTTTTTCTGAAACCATACTTCTCATTATATTACATCGTATTCCATCAAAATCATATACTACAACTTGTTCAGCCACTCCCCAATTGGTAGACATTCTCTCAATTTTCAATTCTTTGCCACCACAAAAAGAACTACTGTAGATATTTGTGCACATATAGATCCTTTTCCTTTTTTCTTTGATGTCTTTGGGATGATAATCTAATGATATTGCTGGATCAAATTGTTTTATAGGCCTTTGGGCACATCTAAATTGTTCTCCAGAAATATTAGATTAGCTCACAATTTCATAAACCAAGCATTAGCATCCCTATTTTTTTCACATCCCCTCCAGTATTCATCATTTTCCTTTGCTGTCATGTTAGCCAATCTTCTAAATATGAGGTGGTAACTTCACAGTTGTTTTAACTTGCATTTCTCTAAACTAAATTTAACTAAGTTCTCTATATATTTGAGAAATAAGGACTTTATCAGAGAAAGTTACTATAAATTTTTCCCTTTTTTTCTGCTTTCCTTCTAATTTTGACTGCTTTGGTTTTGTTTGCTCAAAACTTTTTCAGTTTCATGTAATCAGTTACCCATTATAATTCCTCTCTTTCTCTTGACTGGTGATAAACTCTTCCTTTATCTGTAGATCTAAGAGGTAAAATTTTCCATCTTCCCCAAACTTGCTTATGACATTAACTTTTATATCTAAATCATGTGCCCATTTTGACATTATTTTGATATACACTATGAAATGTTAGTCTATGCCTACTTTTTTTTAACTGTTTTCCAGTTTCCCCAGTAATTTTTGACTAATAGTGAGTTCTTGCCCCAAAATCTTGGATCTTGGGCTTATCAAATATTAGATGTAAGGGTGAAGATGTATTCTGTCCTGATTATGCCAACTGTAGGGTGGCAGACCATCTGAGAGAAACCTGAGATACCAAAGAAAAAAGGGCAATCCATGCCAGCATGGAAGTAAATATACTCTGCATAGATTTATTAGAGTTTATTTGGTTAGTTGGGTCAGCAGGACTGCATAGAGGATTCTTGCACCTCTTTTAGATTAGATATATAGAAATAGAATAAATGAGGCATAATGCCAGGGATGGCCCAGGGTCATGTGCAAGTTTTCCTATTGGAGGCAGCAGAGGAGCTCAATATTGTACTACTTTGGAAACATACTCCACAACAGCAATACAAGCACAAATGGGAAAATGACATAAGTAGGAAAGCAAGACATAACTAACAAGAGAATTCCCAAAATTGTTACAATTTCCTATCACCTACCTTAAAGGAAATGAAAAAAGAGTCAATAGCATTTGGTGATTAGTGGAAGAACTGAATTTCATTCATTTCAGGCCAACTGAATTTCCAAACTAAGTTCATAGACAAAGAAACAAAGTTTAGGCGATCTTACAACACATTGGGGGTGAATAGAATTAATTCAAAAGTGGAGTCAGAATTATTTGATTTTCTCAATTTTCCCCCTTTTGTCAGTGGGGGACCTGTCACAATTTTCCCTGACCAGTTAATGTAAGAACAACAAGACTGATTAATCACAGCACAAGCCACAGCAAGACTATCTAAAATTATAGGCTAATTTTAGAAATGAAGTTCACATGACACCATACAGTGAAACAAAATGCCAAAGTAATACAATAATGACCATCAACAGTAACTAACATGAAGTCTTTTTACATTTTAATAACTCATTAACAAAAACCATTTAATCAACACATTTTATCTTGGCTCTCAAATATCCCATGTAATCATCTGATCTTTGAAAACGTCTTCTCTTGGACATTCTGGAAATAGGTGTCATTCTCTGGGCAACTTTGAAGTGGTCTCTTCTTCAGGAGATTGCCTTCTCTAATTTCATATTCATTGTAAAGACTCCTTAGATGTTCCTGCTAAAATCTTTTATAAAACAGATCTCAATACAACTCATACAGTCTCTCAAATTTACTTCTCCAATAATAGTTAATATGGTAAAAAAAAAACTAGCTCCAATCTTGTGGTTCCGACCTTGTTAACAATAGAGTTATAAGAAGAACGTCAAATTAGTAACTCATAGTTTAATTGAAATTTCAAAGAATTTAAGTTTTCACATGCTCCATTATCATATACATTTAAAATATAGGATTAAAAAAAATAAAAAATAAAAATAAAATATAGGATTGTCTGATCTTGTTGCTTTCTTAAAATTTTCCATTTCAATTCATTCCAGTTCCATTAGGAGGATCAGATATTATTAAGAAATTAATCCTATATATAAAAATATAGGTAACAGCATTCTTTGAAGGTAAGTGCTTTCCACCCCTAAGTTCAATCTTTACACATAAATTTTCTTACAAGAGAATGACTTTACTCCAATTATTATGAAAGACCTGGGATGGAATGTGTAAATGCACTAATTCTTTTTTTAAAACTCCTAACTTCTGCCTTAGAATCAATACTAAGCCTCACTTCCATGCAGAAGAGTTACAGATTTGGGGTTAGAGACTTGCCCAGAGTCACACAGCTGGAAAGTGACTGAAGTCAAATTTGAACTCAAGACTTTCTGTCTCCAAGCCCATCATTCTATCCACTGAGCCACCTAGCCACCCCAAGAAATTAATTCTTAAATTGTGGTATCTGATGGTATTGTGCTGAAAGGAATAACGAACTGGAAGATTTCTATGTGAACTGGAAAAACTTCCAGGAATTGATGCAGAGTGAAAGAAGCAGAACTAGGAGAACATTGTAAACAGTGACTGATACATTATGGCATGATTGAATATAATAGACTTTTTTACTAGCAGCAAAGCAATGATCCAGGACAATTCTGAGGGACTTATGAGAAAGAATGCTATCCACATCCTGAGAAAGAACTGTGGGAGCAGAAATGCATTAGAAAAATATGTAATCAATCATGTAATGTGATAGGGATATTATTGGGGTTTTGATGTTAAAGGATCATGCTACTACAGATATGAATAACATGGAAATTTTTAATAATAATATATGTATAACCCAGTGGAACAGCTTGTCAGCTACAGGAGAGGGGAGGAAAGAACAGCAGGGGAAAGTGGGGGATCATGCATCATGTAACCGTAGAAAAATATTCTAAATAAATAAATAAACAAGAATGAGACTTAGGGACTTAACCTTATATATAACTATATAACTATCAGCAGGCAGAAGACAAATCCAACTACTAATTTACTTGGTTGTTTGGGATATGTAATGATTATACATTTAGATTGAAAACTGTAAGATCTTACATAATTGCATTGTGTTCATATCTTCTACTGAACCACTTTTTTTGATTATAAAAATTTGCTGTAAAGGGAAAAAAGCAGGATATGATTATGACAGCAACAAAGCTATCATTTAGCCTAAGCCTAAAGACCCATCACATCCAAATAAAGCATCCTTAACTCTGTTTGATTTCAGTAAGAATCTCACTCACAACCAATCCTGCAGTAACAATTCCACTTCATAGCCAGAGTCAGGATTAACCAGGTGGGAGACATTCCTGTTCAAAAAGGATTTTCAACACAATGGAGAAACTGAGTCAAGAGGATTATACCTTCAGCAATGCCTTGGTTGTCCCACTGGCTTTCCCCCCTAGATTATAAGTTTCCACACCTGCAATTTAAGAACACATTCCCTCTGAGTATCATGTGGCAATTCTTTGAAATGGTGAATTACTGACTTAATGAGCCATTGGGCAATTATACCTGAATTCAAAACTAAGAATAATATCAATTACAATCCCAAGAGATTTTACTTCAAATAGTAAGTTTCACTAATCACAATTTAGAACTCTTTTTATCCTTTGACCATTTATTAATTGTGGAATGCTTTGTATTCTTATTAATTTTATTCCATTCTTTATATACTGAAGGAATGAGGCCATTGTCAGAGATATTATAAAAATTTTCTCCCCACTTTGTTGTTTCCCTTTTAATCTTGGTTTTGTTGGTTTTGTTTATCCAAAACCTTTTTAATTTTGTGTAATCAAAATTATTTCATTTTTCATTATGTCCTCTCTTTCTTGTTTAGTCATATATTCTTCATTCATTCATAAGTTTGATGGGTAAACTTTTCTGTGTTTTCTTAATTTGTTTATAGTATCAGCCTTTATTTCTAGATCAAGTATCTATTTTAACTTTATCTTGGTGTATGGTGTGATATATTGGTCTGTGCCTAGTTTCTGCCATATTGTTTTTCAATTTTCACAGCAGTTTTTGTCTTCCCCCAATAGCTTGAATCTTTGGGTTTATCAAACACTAGGTTTCTATTTAAAAACTGTGTATTGATTTCCTAGCCTGTTCCATTGATTCACTGCTCTATTTAGCCAATGCCAAATTATTTTGATGATTACAGTTTTATAGTGTGAGGGTTAAAAATTTTTTTGGTAGGAGTTTGAACAAAAGCCAGTGCACTGTTTATTAAATGCAAAACACTTAGTTTATTATTAGGAAAATATGGATAGGAAATAGGAAGGAATAAAGTGAGAGTAATCTTATAATAGTTTGTAACCATACCCCAGATCCCAATCCTAACTAAATTTTTCTAAGTTAACACACATATGTTATAAACAATCCTGTAACTCAGTAATCCAATTTTCATAACCCAAAGTTTCTTCACAGGGCTATTGACCTTGCCCAAACAGATGGTTTTAAGAAACCTGGCAATTTCATAGAAAAGGGAATCCCACAAGGTGTTTGGGTTTTTTCTCTTTTTTACCTTTTCCCCCCACCAATTTTTCCCCTTTTCCCCATAATTGTTCCTATCCTTACCTCTCATTTATTCTATGTAGTTTATATTCTCTGTGAAGTCATAGGAAGCCACATTCTGGCTCCCATGATAGACTACATTACTACCGTCATCTACTGCTCTGTACCATGTACCTAATCTATTCCATTGATCCACTGGTCTACTTCTTAGCTATGTTAACTTAGAAAAAACACAGAACTATTAAATAGTCATAAAGCCACTCTTTAATCAAGGGAAAGAGGGAACAGGGCTACTTAGCCTCTTATGCAGAGCTGCACCTTATGCAGAGTCCAGGATTGAACACTGCTTCGCTCTGATCCCTGACCCCCTGGGAGTGACACCCCCGCTAGATGACCACTCCAAGGAACAAAGGAAATTGGGGAACTTATATACCATTTGGGAAGATCCAGGGGCTGGGAAAGATGATTGACATTATACCAGTAAGGATGGGATTTACAATCAAGCTTGGGAAAAGAATCATAGCTAGAGGCTAGGGGGTAAGGGAAAGGGGCTGCTTACACAGTGGATACTAAAGGATAATCCCTGCCCAGATGTATCTTCCTGGGAAGGGTCTTTGATACAATGGGCAAGACCACCTAAGACAAAAGGGTATTTAGCATTTACCCTGGGGTCCATTATTCAGTCTGCAACTGCTAGCCTGAGATTCCCTTAAGGGTAGATTCTCATGGGAACAGGGAACAAGCACAAGCTTTGGGGGTCTCCAACCTACAAGCTATTTCTAAAACTTGGGGTTCATCAGATCTCACTAAGCCACAAATTTGGGGTCTTTAGATTCCCCGACGATAGCTAGTATCAGATTGTTTTAATGATTACTGCTTTATAATACAATTTGTAATTTGGTACGACTAAACTATATTCCTTTACATTTTTCATTGATTCTTTTGTCATTTGTTCTTCCAGATTAATTTTATTATTTTTTCTAGACCTATAAAATAATTCTTTGGTTGATTGGAATGGCACTGAATAAGTTAATTAATTTTGGTGGAATTTTTATTTTTTGTCATGTTGGTTCGACTTACCTATGAGCAATGACTATTTCTCCTGTTGTTTAGACTTGTCTTTATTTATGTTAAAAGTGTTTTGTAATTTTCTTCATGTAGTTGATGGATTTGTCTAGGCAGGTAGACTTCCAAGTATTTTATATTACCTCCTGTTATTTTAAAATGGAATTTCTCTTTCTATCTTTTTCTGCTGCATTTTATTCATAATGTTGGTTGATTGTTGTCCTTTGTATTCAAAGAGGACCAAAATAATATGAGTGGGTGGTGTCTTTTGACTTGCACATAAAATGAATTTAAGTGAGGCAGAGTTGCATTAAGTTGTTAGCCTCACTCTCTCTATTAAAGTCCAGTGGCAAGACAAGAGTCAGGACTGGCAATAGCCTGGGATGCAATGTTTGACTTCTCTTCAATGTCTAGACAAGCTCTAAACATTCTACAAAACCTACTTCCATTGCCTTCTTGGCCATTGAAACAAATTGTTCTCATCTACCCCTTCACATGCCTAGAGTAGCCATTGTCTTAAGGTACCAATGGGTTTGAGGTCTGTCAGTAACCCTCAACCTAGGTTTGCCTACCTGCCAAAGTGTGGCTGCTGCACATCTATAGCTTTCTTGGAGCCCTAGGTGAGAGCTGTGTGACACATGGACACTGGAGGAAGCAGCCCTGAGAAGAGCTGAACAAATCCTCACACCAGAAATATGAGTCTTCCCTGAACACTCCATGCCCCCTTTTGGTAATATATAGAAATGCTGATGATTTGTGTGGGTTTGTTTTCTATCCTGCAATTTTGCTAAAGTTGTTTATTATTTTATAGGATTCTCTAAATATATCATCATATTGTCTGCTTCAATAACTCTTATCTAAAAAATTGCATGGGTGTTCTTCTTCCCCTTGCCTCAGTTTTTCAAATTTCTGCCAGGCATTTGGTCTTTTTGCAAATGATCTCATTGCTTTGATAAGATCAGCCCTGCATCTTAACAAGTATCTTATGTTAGTGTGTTGAGTGAAATCCAAGTCCTGATGCACCAGTGGCCATGACTCTAAATTGGGATTCATCCTAGTTTCATTGAGGAATTTTTCCTTTTCTGAGGGAGAGTAAAATTCCCCCAAAAGAAATTCGACATCATCGAAACTAGGGTTGAAAAGAGTGAACACCTGTTTTAATTCTTTCAAACTCTTGTAAGGTTTTTCGTAGAACTTGGGAAAACGCCTTTTCAAAACTTCCATGTCACTAGGAGTGAATGCCTTGTATATTTTGACATGCACCACCCTTCCCAAGGCTGCACAATAGTCCTGTCCACTATTGGAAGTACAGAGACCACTACATTTTGAATAGGTTGCTCTTTCTTGGTTTCCTTTTGCCCCAAAAATTTAGATTCCACTATTTCTAGCTGTAAGATCGTGTGCTTATCGAGTTCTTTGCCTTCACGGATTTGTTTTAACACCTGGAACAGTAGTTTGATGTTCTCTACTAGTTCCTTGCATTCATTATCGGGTTTTGGAGAAGATGCCTTGTAATAATTGAACAGATGAGTCAGAACCGCTTTTGAGATTGTCATAAAGTGCCATAGAGACAGAATAATTGCCACAGCCGTGGGTATGAAGCATATACACTCAGCTAATGTAAAGGCAAACCATTTATAATAATCATAAATTTCAATCAATTGCTGTATTAAATTTGGTACCTTTATCAGCCAAAATGTATATAGTCCCTGCATAAAAGACCAAATCAGTAAGGAAAGACTGCCTAACACGAAAGTTATTTTTGCAAAATTCATTTTCTTTTGATTCAGAAGATTGTAGGTTTTTGTTTGACTGTGCTCGCCAGATGTTATGGGTGAATTTGGGAAAGGTGTCAGGTTAAAAGGGATTTTGAAGGGATGTTGTCAGGGACTTGCTAGGTAGATAATATGAGTTGCAGGTAGGATGTAATAGTGAAATTCAGGATATAATATGAGGCTGAAGTCAGGGAGTATAACACTGAAGGTAACAAAGATCTTCAGGGAGAGGATGAATTAATTTAAACAGGCAAAGAGCAGTAGGGCTTATAGACCAGGACTTAGACTAAAGACAAACTGAGGGAAATAGACCGATTGAAATTAACTACAGGCTTTAGTTAATTTCACAGGAAGGGACTTGTTTTGAAGTTGCACCTGCCTTCAAGATGGATATCCAGTTTCTCTTCAAGCCCAGAGTATGTTAGTTCTATTTCTCTTCTTTCCTTTTCTTACTAATTAACTGACAAAGTAACCAACAGGTCTGTTTAAACACAAAAGGGGTTTATTGTCTTCTCAGGTTAAAATGTCAGGAAAAGGGGATTAAAGGAAGCCCTAACAGTTGTTTAAAGAAACCTCAGGTGGGGGAAGGGAAGCAGAGATGGGGTTTGAGTAAGGTCCTGCCTTAACTCAGCTCTCAAAGTGATGATGGCTACCAAACCTCTCTAAATAAAGTACTGCCAGAGTATAGCTAAACCCTCACAGATTTGAAACTACCCTCTGATTCACTCCTCACAGACATTTAGGTAAGGGAAGGAAGGTAGGGAAATGAGGTAGAGTATGGAGATACAAAGGGTTTATCTAAATTAATAAATCTCAAATAAATACTCCAAAGCTAGGCTAAGTTTCAATCTCAAACAGGAGAAGAAGCAGCTCAGCTGGTCCTAGTTCTCTCTCTCCGAGGTCCCAGGCCCAACTGAAACTTTCTTCCAAGATTCTAAACTCCTAACTGACAATAGAACTCAGCCAAAGCCTGTAAAAACTGCTCTGACTCCCTCTCTCTGTACTACAAGAGTAATAGTTTTGTTTCCTCTTTCTTATTCCTCTAATTTCTTTTTCTTGTCTTGTTGCTACATATATTACATTTCTAATACAATATTGAATTGCCATGATTATAATGGACATCTTTACCTCACCCTTGATCTTATTAGGAAGGCATCTAGTTTATCTTGTTTGAGATAATATTTTTGTTTTTAGGTAAATCCTACTTAACATTTTAAGAAAAGCTCCATCTTACCCATTCATGCTTTCTAGTGTTTTTAATAGAAAAGGATATTATATTTTGTCAAGTTTTTCTACATCTACTAAAATAAAATCATGTCATTTTTATTGTTTAGGATCAATTATGCTGACAGTTTTCCTAATATTGAACCAGTCCTCCATTCTTGGTATAATTCCCACCTATTCAAAGTTTGTTATTAATATTTTATTTAAACATTTTACATTAATATTCATTAGGTAAATTGGTCTAAGGTTTTCTTAAGATGTTTTTGCTCTCAGGTGTAAGTATCAAAACCATATTTCTGTTGTAGAAGGAATTTGGTAAGACTCTTTATTGTTTTAAACAATTTATATAGTATTGGAATTGGAATTAATTGTTCTTTATATGTTTGGCAGAATTCACTTGTAAAATCTATCTGGTTCTAGGGATTTTTTCTTAGAGAGCTCACTCATGGCTTGTTCAATGTCTTTTTCTAAGACAGAGTTACTTAAGGTTTCTATTTTTTCTTCTGTTAATCTGGAAAATTTGTATTTTTGTAAGTATTCATCCATTTCACTTAGATTATCACTTTTACTGCCACATGATTGGGCAAAATATTTCCTAATAATTGCTTTAATTTCATTTTCATTGGTGATGCATGCATACTGCTAATTTAGTTTTTTAAAAAGGCAAATTAACCAATGTTTTATCTGTTTTATTGCTTTTTATCATAAAACCAGCTCCCTTATTTATTAGTTTAATGGATTATTTCCTTTCAGTTTATTAATCTCTTCTTTGTTTTTCAGGATACCTATTTTGGTGTTTAATTGGGGATTTTTAATTTTTTCTTTTTGTAGTTTTAAAAAATTGCATGCTCAATTCATTGATCTACTTTTTCTCTTTTTTACTAGTATAAGCATTTAGAGATATAAAATTTCTCCTAAATACTTATTTGGATGCTGCATCTCACACATTGTTTTTAGGTTTTATCATTATTGTCATCATTTTTAATGAAATTGTTGATTGTTCCTATGATTTATTCTTCAAACCATTCATTCTTTAGGATTAATTTATTTAGCTTCCAATATTTTTTTTTAAACCCTTACCTCCCATCTTGGAGTCAATACTGTGTATTGGCTCCAAGGCAGAAGAGTGGTAAAGGCTAGGCAATGGGGGTCAAGTGATTTGCTCAAGGTCACACAGCTGGGAAGTGTCTGAGGTCAAATTTGAACCCAGGACCTCCCATCTCTAGGCCTGGCTCTCAATCCACTGAGCCACCCAGCTGCCCCCGTTTCCAATAATTTTTAATCTGTACTTGTAAGTCCTTTTACTGAATGTAATTTTAATTGCATTAAGCTTCAAAATGGGGTATATTTAATATTTTTGCTTTCTGCACTTATTCGTTAGATTTTTATGCTCAATACATGGATTATTTTTGTCAATATGCCATATATAGCTGAGAAAAAGTTATACTCCTTTCTCTTCCCATTCAATTTTCTCCAAAGATCTATCTTATCTGACTTTTCTAAAATTCTATTCATCTCTCTAACTTTGTTATTTTATGGTTAGATTTATCTAATTTTTAGAGGGGAAAGTTGAGGCCCTCCACTAATATAGTTTTGGTTTTTTTTTAAACCCTTATCTCTTCCATCTTGGAGTCAATACTGTGTATTGGCTCCAAGGCAGAAGAGTGGTAAGGGTAGGCAATGGGGGTCAAGTGACTTGCCCAGGGTCACATAGCTGGGAAGTGTCTGAGGCCAGATTTGAACCTAGGACCTCCCGTCTCTAGGCCTGGCTCTCAGTCCACTGAGCTACCCAGCTGCCCCCCACTAATATAGTTTTAATCTTTATTTCTTCCTGTAACTCTTTTAACTTTTCTTTTAAGAACTTGGATGCTCTGCCATTTGACACATATAGGTTTAATATTGATATTATTTCATTATCTATAGTGCCCTTAAGCAAAAAGTGGTTTCCCTGCTTATCTCTTTTAATTAGTTCTATTGTTGCTTTCGCTTTATTTGATATCCTGGTTGCTACCTCTGCCTTTTTTTTTTTTTTTAACCCTTACCTTCCGTCTTGGAGTCAATTCTGTGTATTGGCTCCAAGGCAGAAGAGTGGTAAGGGTAGGCAATGGGGGTCAAGTGACTTTCCCAGGGTCACACAGCTGGGAAGTGTCTGAGGCCAGATTTGAACCTAGGACCTCCCATCTCTAGGCCTGTCTCTCAATCCACTGAGCTATCCAGCTGCCCCATGCCTTTTTTTTTTTTTTAACCTCAGTTTGTAAGGATGTAGGGGAAGGAGAAGAATCTTGGGGGAACAGAATTTTTGCAAGAGAGGAGCATGAGACAAGAACGGCAGTTGAAGGACAGCAGAGGATTCTGGGAAGAATTTCAAAGGACCAGGTCTTTGGTTTGGGGAGCTCGAGGGGAGCAGAGGTGAAAGAAGGAGCTCTGAGTGAACTGAGGTCTATCCTGAGGACTTTCCCTTCTGGAATCAAAGTCCTAACACCCTGTTCTTTGCCTGCGGACATTTTCTCAAGTCCAAGACCCTTTCATCCTGTCCTTTGAGGAATTTCTGGACTCCATCTGGGAACAGATCCCCAACACCCCCACCTCCAGTCCTTGCCTTACAGAGAGACCCTAATCCACTGAACTATAGATATAGCTAATAGATTAGCTATAGAATTAGAGGGTTGAGAAGGAGAAGCTTGGGTTGGAGACTGAATTCTCCCCTGAGTGAAGGACCTTGGATTAGAGATTAGGGCGACCTACTTCCTCAGACCACCCTTATCAATCACCTTTACCAATCACCCAGATACTCTTATTAAAAACCTTTGAAAGTCAGATAGCTTTCCAAGTTTATTGAGAAAAAAAGAAGGGAAGGAGGTACCACAGCTTTGCCTGGCTGAATCCATCTTTGAGCCAGAAACAACCCGCCCCCCACCCCCACCCCTGGTGTCCTCAACCAGATCAAAGTTTATGTGAACCCTGATTCTGGCCAACATTGAACAGGGTCACTACATACCCCTTCCTGAGTAGAAGCCTTCCCTCCAACCTGTGTGGGCCAGCACACTTGCCCTGAACATCCATCAACTGAGGGAAACCCTCTTCAAGTATCCCCTAGTATTAGTGGCTCCATAAGAGTGGGAAGAGAGAGTTTCCACACTGACCCATCTCTCTTCCTCACATGTTCTCCTTCCATCTGGGCCACAAATACAAGCTGAAGCATAATAGATTCTACCTCAGCTCTTTTTTTTTTTAAACCCTTAACTTCTATGTATTGGCTCCTTGGTGGAAGAGTGGTAAGGGTGGGCAATGGGGGTCAAGTGACTTGCCCAGGGTCACACAGCTGGGAAGTGTCTGAGGCCAGATTTGAACCTAGGACCTCCCATCTCTAGGCCTGACTCTCAATCCACTGAGCTACCCATCTGCCCCCTCAGCTCCTTTTTTAATTGTGTATATCTTCCTTTTTCAAGTCTATTTCTTATAGATAATATATTATTCATTCTGGTTTCAAGTACATTCTGCTATCCATTTAATTTAAAGGTGAATTCATCCTTTTCATATTCACAGTTGTGATTACTATATATTTCCTTCCATCTTATTTTCTTTTATCTTTCTTTTTCTCTCATCTCTCCTCAAGTGTGTTTTTCTTTTGACTGCTATCTCCCTTGATCTCCCCTCCCTTTTAACACTCTCTCTCTTCCCCTGCTCCTTTTCCCCCTACTTTCCTCTTGGATAAAATAGATTTCTATATCCAACTATTTGTGATTATATATTCTTCCTTCTTGAAACATTTCAAATGAGAATGAGGTTCAAGGATTGCTTGCTACCTCACCATACACATTTTCCTCTCCATGATAAAAAGCTCTTTTTGTGTGCTTTTTTATGCAAAATTATTTTCCCCATTTTTCTTCACCCATCCCCTTTCTACTAGTGCATCTCTCTTTCTCAACCTTCCATATTTTTTTTTGGATCATCCCAGCAGAATCAGCCTATACTTGTGCTCTCAGTTTATGTAGATTTCTTTTAACTGCCTCAACAATGATAAAGTTCTTGGGAGTTATACATATCATCTTCTCATACAGGTATTTTAACAGTTTAATCTTACTGAATACCTTATGATTTCTCTTTTCATGTTTATCTTTGTATGCTTTTCTTGGATCTTGTGTGTTGTAAGGGTGAAAAAGGGGTTTTATGGGTTCAGTATATTAAAGATGGTCACCAGAGGATTGAACTATTATCAATCCTGAATTAAGAATAATCCCAAATCAAAATTGACTTTTATGGAAGTTTATTTACCTGAGAGAAGAGAGAGAGGAATAAATTAGGATCTATCTCACTAATTAATCCAGGTAGATCTTAACTCTCAGCCGAGGGTTAAAGGGCCTGAGACCCAGAGGTGAATGGAGCAAACTTCATTCACAGAGTCTATAAAAGGAAGTTTCTTAATAGAAGTTCAGGGAAGATTCAGTCTTTAAACCCACCACATGCAACAGTCTTGGTCATGAACCAGCAAAGCTCCCTCAGGTCCCCTTCATCAAACCAGAAGCTGCCTCGCTCACTCAACTCCATCTTTTATAGAGGTCACATATGCATCACTTCCAGTGCCTTCCCCTAGTCTGCGTCCAATCACAATAGACGCTTTCTCATAGAAAGCATAGGAGGTGGTCCGTTGATTCTGATTCATTACTCACTCTAGCACAGGTGTGTTAGGACTTCCCAGAATTGGAAGGTGCTCTCACCTTTGGTGATTAAATCTAAATATGGGCAGTGTAGAGTTAATCTAATTATCACAGTGTCAGTGTCAAATTTTTTATTCAGCTCTGGTCTTTTCATCAAGAATGCTTAAAAAATATCTATTTCATTAAATATCCATTTCCCCCCACCCTGAAGGATCATACTTTGTTTTACCAGGTAGGTCATCCTTAGTTCCTAAGAGTTTTCATTCTGGCATCTCTATTTTAGGAGGTGATTGATAAATTCTCTTAATTTCTATTTTATCCTCTCATTCTAAGATATTGGGGCATTTTTCTTCCATAATTCTTGAAATATGATGCCTAGGGTCTTTTTTTTTAATCGTGGTTTCAAGTAGTCCAATAAGTCTTAAATCATTTCTTCTCAATTTATTTTCCAGTTCCTTGTTTTTTCTGATGAGCTATTTCACATTTTAATTAATTAATTTATTTTAAACCCTTAACTTCTGTGTATTGGCTCATAGATGGAAGAGTGGTAAGGGTGGGCAATGTGAAGTGACTTGCCCAGGGTCACACAGCTGTGAAGTGTCTGAGGCCGGATTTGAACCTAAGACCTCCCGTCTCTAGGCCTGACTCTCCATCCACTGAGCTACCCAGATACCCCCTATTGTTTCTTGATATATTATGGAATCTTTAGCTTCTTCTTGCTCAGTTTGATATTTTTAAAGAACTGTTTTCTTTGTTGAATTTTTGTACTTCTTTTTCTATTTGGCCATTTCTGTTTTTTAAGTTCTTCAGTATTTTTTTGTACCTCTTTTGCCAAGATGGTAATTCTCTTTTCATAATCTTATTGCATCATTCTCATTTACTTGTCCAGTTTTCCCACTATCATTCTTATCTCTTTCTTTAGCTCTTCTAGAAATTCTTTATTGAGCTTGTGTTCAATTTACTTTTTTTCCTTTGGGGTTTTACTTATATCTGTTTTCACATTTCTTCTGAGTTTGTGTCTTCATCTTCCCTGTCACCCATAGTAGATTTTTATGGCCATATTCTTTGTTTTTGTTGTTTTTTGCTCATTTTTCCCATACTATTTTGTGACTTTGAATAACATGTAAAAGTTGAATTCTGATTCCCTAGAGGTGGAGAAAACCTGTCCTAAGTTCCAGGCTTTTTCATACTGCTATTTTTAGAATTCATTCTGGAGGGTCTGTATGGTTTTTGGTGCTTCCAAGATTGTGTGGTCCAAGGAGAAGTGTGATCACTAATCTTCTGGTCTGTGCTCTGGCTTTCACCCAGGAAAGATCCTTGCTCACCTGTAGCTATAAGTGCTAGCATTCATCATTGCCCTAGAAGTAAAACCAGAACACCTATTCCCCTGTAGCAATGATCATTCCTCTCTGCCCTGGAACTGTGACCCAGAACTTTATCTTGGTAATGTACTTGCCAAACTGTCCCCAGTTATGCACCTTGTACCAGCTCAGATAATCTCTTTCAGAAAAATCTCTTTCCAATCTCCTTATTTTCTCTGGGCTGAAAGCTCTTGAAACTTATGTTGCTACTGTCATAACTATCCTTAAGGCCCACCACTTGTGTTGTCACTGCATGGGCCCTAGGGTAGCCTCCATCCCAGTATCATAGCCTTCTTCTGCCACCTTTTTAGGTTGAGCTGGAAAAATGTCTCACCCTGACTCTTTTTTGACCAGGCTTCTCCAGAGCTTGATTTGAAATGTTAATTTAAAGTTATTTAGAGGGGAACATTTGGAGAATTGAGGTAGGTTGTTACCTCTATTCTGCCACCACCCACAACTCAACATTTTTTAAAAGAACTCAAATTTAAAAAAAAAGAAATTAGAACAAGATTGGTTGGAAATCAGAACTTTCCAAACAGATTTTCTTTAAACAATCAGCAGATTAGGAAAAACTAAATACAGGGAGGAATCTCTCCAAAGAGTTAGAAGCTCTGGAAAAAGAAGGGAAGAGATTTGGAAGATAATAATACTGGTTGGAAGAAAATTTAGCAAGAGAGAATCAAAATATAACAATCATTAAAAAAATAAATTCTATACAATTCAAAGTGACTGACAAGATGCAGAAAGGTATTTTACAGGTCACAGGTTTCATAGCAGAACATGACAAAGAGGTAAAACAAGAAGTAAAACCATGATGGTGGAAAGAAGAGAAATAATACAGCCAAGCATCTATCCACAAAGCTTCTCTAAATAGATGTAGGAACTGTATCAACTCAAAACTTGCCAGAGAAACTCAGGGAAAAAAGTCACAGTGAGTCCTTCATCTTAGAAAGACAGAGGTATAAGGACACTGGAATAGAGTTGGGCAAAAACACACCATTAGCAGAGCACTCCAGAACAGAGGGAGAAGCTATTTATTAGGGCAAAAATATGTTCCAGAACTATACTGGGGCGGGGTTAAGATGGCAGCAGAGTAAAAAGCTTAACCTCTCCTAACTGAAACATATAGGACTCCTCAAGGGGACATAAAAACAAATCCAGATGAACTAAGGGACCCCACAACAGGGTACAGCATTGAAGGTACATGGAATCAGGGCATTTCTATTCTATAAGGGGGTGAAATAGCTCTACTAAAACACAAGCTGAGCACCCCCTCACCCCCACACCCACTTACAGTAACAAAGCCAGTGCAAAAGAGTTAGAGCAAGCTTGGGGCACCCATTAAGTCCTTGGCAGCTACCTGGGGTCACCAGGGCCTGTTCCTGAGAGCAGCAAGACTTAAGATCCCAAGAGGCTAAAGAATGTGTGGACTTTGAACACAGTCCCTGAGTGCAGGTGCGGTCTCAGCTGCAGACACGGATTCTGAGCTCAGGCTCGGACCTTGGGTAGGGACCCAGCACAGAGGGGGTGTATGACTGTGGAAGCAGTGCCCTGAGACTGTTAAAGGAGCTTCAGGCAGAGGAACAAGCAAGGGGACCACTAGGAGGCTTGACCCTGAGAACAACTAGACCTGAGACCTCCGGAGCCCAAAGAGCACAGAAAGACCCTGGGTGTGAGGATAAAGCTGAGGGGGAACTCAGCTCACAATGGCAAGCCAGAAACAAGAACCCCAGAAGAGAAAGATCAAGAAGAAATTTTTAACACTGGACAGCTTTTACACAGAAAAAATCCAGACAACAGAGCAAACAGCAGAGGAGAACAAACAAGTAATCAAATCCAAACCTTCCCCAAAAAATGAAAACTGGTCACAAGCTATTGAAGAGTTCAAACCTGAGATTATGAGAAAGATGGTAGAGATCTGGCAAGAAAATAACAGTTTAAAAGGCAGAATTTCGCAATTAGAAAGTGAGGCTCAGAAATCAAATGAATTGATAAGCAAATCGAAGACCAGAAATGACCAGCTAGAAGCCTTGAAGAACCAAACAGACCAGATTCAAAAGGAAAACCAAAAGATTATAGCTGAAAACCAGTCTCTAAAGGCTAGAATTGGGCAATTAGAAAAAGATGCCCCCAAATCAAAAGAACTGATAAGCAAATTGGAGACCAAAATCAAACAGCTGGAAAACAGGATAGACCAAATTGAAAAGGAAAATCAAAAGAATATAGCAGAAAACCATTCTCTAAAGACAAGAATTGGGCAAGTAGAAGCCAATGATCTCTCAAGACAAGAAGAACAAATAAAGCAAAGTCAAAAGACTGATAAAATAGAAGGAAACATGAAATATCTCAATGAGAAAGTGACAGATCAAGAAAACAGGTCTATAAGAGATAATTTGAGAATCATTGGTCTTCCTGAAAAAGCAGAAATTAATAGAAATTTGGACTCCATACTAAAGGAAATTATTCAGCAAAATTGCCCTGAAGTTCTACAAGAGGGCAATATAGACATTGAAAGGATCCATAGATTGCCCTCTACACTTAACCCTGAAAAGACAACTCCCAGGAATATAATAGCCAAATTCAAGAGCTTCCAAGTAAAAGAAAAAATTTACAAGAAGCCAGAAAGAGACAATTCAGATATCAAGGAGCACCAATCAGGATCACACAGGATCTAGCAGCCTCCACACTACAAGACCACAAGGCTTGGAATATGATATTCAGAAAGGCAAGAGAACTGGGTCTACAACCAAGGATCACCTACCCATCAAAACTGACTATATACTTCCAGGGGAAAGTATGGGCATTCAACAAGATAGAAGATTTCCAAGTATTTGCACAGAAAAGACCAGGACTAAATGAAAAGTCTGATCTCAAACCACAAAAACCAAGAGAAACATGAAAAGGTAAATAAGAAACAAAGGGAAAAGAAAGAAAACTCTTATTTTTAAATTTGCTTCTTTAAGGGCTCCAATAAGATCTAATTATTTGTATTCCTATATGGAGAAATGTTATGTGTAATTCTCTGTAGTGAACTCTATTCACTATTATAATATCCACTATTATAGTAATTAGAAGAATTATTCAAAGGGAGAGGTTGGAGTACTAAATGGCGTAAGATGATAAGGGAGTGGGTGGGAAAGAGGGGGGGTGAATAGTAGAGAACACCAAGAGAAACTTGAATGAATAAGAAAAATAGGATATTCTCTTACACACAAAGAGGGCATGGGAAGGGGAGGGGATGAATAGTATTATAAGAAGGTGAGGAAGAGAGCATTAAGAGGTAATATTTAAACCTTACTCTCAGTGGAATTAACCCTGAGAGAGAAGAGTAGCTATATCCATTGAGATATAGAACTCTATCTAACCCTACTGAGAAAGTCAGAAGGGATAAACCAAGGGGAGCAGAGGAGTGAGGAGGTCAAAAAAGGGAGGGGAGGAGAAGGGAGAGGGAATTCATTAAGCCTTAAAAATAAAAAGAGGGGAATAACAAGGGAGGGGTTAGAAAGGATAGTAAATCAAGGGAGGGGACAAGGGTGAGTGGTTTAAAACAAATCACTGGTTTAAAAGGAAATAGCCTAAGAAGAAAGGGTAGAACTAAGAGAGGATACCAAAATGTTGGGGAATACACAACTGATAATTATAACTCTGAATGTGAAGGGGATGATTGATTATACTAAATTAAAAAGCTTTTGTACAAACAAAAAATAATGCAACCAAAATCAGAAGGGAAACAACAAATTGGGAAAAAATCTTTATAATAAAAAACTCTGACAGGGGTCTAATTACTCAAATATACAAGGAGTTAAATCAATTGTATAAAAAATCAAGCCATTCCCCAATCATTAAATGGGCAAAGGACATGAATAGGCAATTTTCAGATAAAGAAATCAAAACTATCAATAAGCACATGAGAAAGTGCTCTAAATCTCTAATAATTAGAAAAATGCAAATTAAAACAATGCTGAGGTATCACCTCACACCTAGCAGATTGGCTAAATGATAGTAGGGGAGAGTAATGAATATTGGAGGGGATGTGGCCAAATTGGGACATTAATGCATTGCTGGTGGAGTTGTGAACTGATCCAACCATTCTGGATGGCAATTTGGTACTACGCTCAAAGGGCTATAAAAGATTGCCTGCCCTTTGATCCAGCTATACCATTGTTGGGTCTGTACCCCAAAGAGATCATAGATAAACAGACTTGTACAAAAATATTTATAGCCGTGATTTTAGTGGTGGCAAAAAACTGGAAAATGAGGGTATGCCCTTCTATTGGGGAATGGCTGAACAAACTGTGGTATATGCTGGTGATGGAATATTATTGCACTAAAAGGAATAATAAACTGGAGGAATTCCATGTGAACTGGAAAGACCTCCAGGAATTGATGCAGAGTGAAAGGAGCTGAGCCAAAAGAACATTGTACACAGAGACCAATACACTGTGGTAAAATAGAATGTAATGGACTTCTGTACTAGAAGCAATGCAATGATCCATAACAATTCTGAGGGACTTATGGAAAAGAACCCTGCCCACATTCAGAGGAAGAACTACAGGAGAGGAAACATAGAAGAAAAGCAACTACTTGAACACATGGGTTCAGGCGGACATGATTGGGGATGTAGACCCAAAACTACCACACCAATGCAACTATCAACAATTTGGAAATAAGTCTTGTTCGATGACACATGTTAAAACCAGTGGAAATGTGTATCGGCTATGGGGGGAGAGAGGGAGGTTGGAGGGTGAAGCAGAAAATAAGGGTATGAATCATGTAACCATGTTAACTTTTCTAAAAAATAAAAATTACTATGAAAAATACTAAAAAAAAAAAAAAAAGAACTCTACTGGGGCCCCTCAAATTCATACCAACACATGCTAATGGATATAGGTGCCAGTGGGCAGCTCTGCCTCTCTCTATCCAGTTCCAGATCATAGACTCAGAAGACCGAATGAGGAGACCTGAAACAAACCAACCTGGTAGTGGTGTCCCTAGGTAGGAAAGCCCTATGCAGTGCATTTAGAAAAGGGAAATTTCAGCAACAAGCAGGAGTAGTTTGGCTCAGACCCCAGAAACAGATTGGAATTTCACTTCCAGCATTTAACCTGCAGAGAAATAACCAGGGCAAGAATCCCAAACCAAAGGGTAGTCTACAGTTTTATCACTCTCAATTAGCAGAACTTTTTAGCTGACTAATAAGGGTTAAGTCTAGTAGCAATTTATTATTGCTTTGATCAAAACTCAAGTCAGAAACTTACATTTAATAATTTTAGTTTTTTAATAAGAGTTTTAATAAAAGTTAAAATGTTTTTATAAATAAGAATGATAGCATTTGAGAAAAAGATTGGAAAAGAATTAGAAAGGGAATTAACAGCTTAATAAGAGGTACAAAATGTTGCCCAAAGAACAAATCCCTAAAAATTAAAAAAGAAGTCAATGACTCCATGAAACAAGAAATATTAAAATGAAGGCAAAGAGCTAAAAAATAAAATTGAAGTATCCCATAGTATATTATCCAACAGCAAAAACAACCAACCTGGAAAAAAGATTGGGAAGAAAAAAAAAGTCATACTTTCTGAATGCCAAGGCAGCCATCACTATAAATGATCAGAGAATTTGAGATATAATATTCCAGGAGACAAAGAAATGAGTTTATAGCCAAAAAGAACAACCAGTTGGATGGATCTTTACTGAAATAGAGAACTTCTAAGCATTCTTGAAGAAAAGCCTAGTGTGATATAAGATCTTTGAGGTGTGTGAAAGAGAAGTTAAACTGTTTTTGTTTATTTTAACTGAATCAATCAATCAAGAAGGGGGAAGGGGAGTCCCCACCCACCCCCAGTCCTAAAAGACCACAAGCACTACCTCGCCTGGGCAAATTGGGAGACTATGATTGGTTCCTGAGATGTGATAGACAAGACCACAGTGAAAGGAACTAGAAACCAGAGAGGCAAGAAGTGACATGGAGAAAACTGCTTATAAAAGCTAGCTGAGGGGATTCTGATTTATTCTGCTGTGTTGATGGCTCTTGCTGAAAGAGGGATTCTGCTGTGATGGAGGAATTCTGAGTTGGTGGCTTAAGGAATTTGGCTTTGGTAACTCATTTGGGTTGAGGAGATCCTGGTGGAGACATTGGCCTTTCAGTTCTTCTCCTGCCTTTGGTGGGATGCTCTCTTCCGTGAGGCACTCAGATCCAGACTTAGTTAATTTAGCTAGGCCAGTGATGAGCAAACTACAGTTGGAGGGCCAGATGCAGTCCCCTGAAATTTTCTATTTGGCACCACATTATTCCTAATCTGACAAATACAATGAATAGGATACAATTCAATGAAACTTCGAAAGAGTTGCCTTAGAAACAGACTGACAGATGAGCATTTCCTTTCCTTTGGCTCCCTCTTTAAAAAGTTTTCCCATCACTGAGCTAGGCAATTCTACCTCCTTCCTACATTTCCCCCTTTACTATCTCTACTTTGTTGTAATAAAGCTACTAAAGCTACTAACAGACTTTTGACTTAAGAGTTAATTATTATAAACAGCAACCACAACAATTTTTAAATTCTTATATTTGTCAAACTCATTTTAATTATTGCAAGTGCAAACAGAGGACTTAAGGGAAAATTAAAAAGGTAAACAGGAATGCTTTGTAATGACCCAGAAAGAGAAGGTTAAAGTGGGAGAGAGAGAGAGAGTTGTCAGTGTGGTGACTCTCTCCACTACACACCCCTGGGGTCAAAATTACTGAGGAGACTTTAAGGGAGTATCACCCCAATACTGGGCAACCTAGATGAACATGCCGCCCCTCAAGAGTTGAGGAGAAGGCTTTCCTACAAGAGGAGGTAGGTGGTATCCCAATCCGGTCTTGTTTAAGATTGGGATTCACATAACCCTCCCCCCCAACCCCCATGGGTGGTCTGACTCAAAGATGGAGTCAGCCAGACCGAGCTGGTTTTACTCTCCCAGGTACTCAAGAATGCTATCTGGCTGCTAATTAAATTTTATTATTAACAATCAGGGTGTTGTAGAAAGGGGTGAGGACAGAGGGATTGGGGGTACCCTCTCCAATTAGCCCTATGGGGTCCTTCACTTAGGGATGAACCAAGACAGTTCCAACCACTAAGCTTATTCCCTGCTTCCCCTTGCTATTCTTATTCCTAGTCTTCTTCTATAATTATAGTTTATCAAAAAAAGGTCTTTCTGAAAGGACGGGTAAAGAATGAGGGAGTCAGAGATCTGCTCCCAATGGAGTCCAAATCTTGGTCAACAGGTTGATATAGTCTTGAAGGATGAGCAATGTCTGAATAGCTGTGAACTGGGAATCAGGATTTCAATCTCCAAGGGAAAGATCCTGGAGACAGCCTTTGGTGGGATCAGAACTGGTTTCTCCACCTCTCTCCTTCCAGTCCCAAACCTGAAGACCCCTTCTCCTCCCAGGAAAATTCCCAGCATCCCTTCTGGTTCCAACTGCCAACAAGCATCTCCTCCTCCTCTGGGTCAACATTTTCTCCACTCAAAATTCCATCCTTACAGCTTGGTGATAGTTGACTAAACAAAATAAAATGCTTATATTCTTTTTTTTTTTTTAATTTTAAACCCTTAACTTCTGTGTATTGACTTATAGTTGGAAGATTGGTAAGGGTAGGCAATGGGGGTCAAGTGACTTGCCCAGGGTCACACAGAAATGCTTATATTATAATATGGATAGATGATACATATGTATACCCTCTGAGCCCTATCATCATCTAGGGTCATAAAAGCTTGGGAATAGGGCAGGCCAATTATGTTTCAATGCTTTTAAGAGAAGAATGAAAGGAAAAGGGAAGAGCAATACACTGAATAGGGGATGTGAAAGGAAGATTAGGGAAAATTATATCACATAATAAAGTGCACAAGTAGAAATCCATACAAATAAGGAGGAAGGGTTGGAGGAGTCCTCGACACTTCAGCCTCACTCATCTGAACTGATTAAAGGAAAGAAGAACATACTGTAAAAGGAAATTCTTTGTTCTCTCTAAGTTTACTCTTGGAAAGGGAATCCTTTATTCCCTTTTTCTATTTTGAGTTAACACTAATTAACCCCTACTTAGATTGTGAAGACAGGATTAACTCTCCTTTGCCTACTTTTGAATTGAATCAACAAAAGATTGAACACCCTACTTAGTACTAGGGGAGAAGCTAGCAAGGTAATTAGAGAATTCAGTCACTTACTTAGAGAGCTCCACCTTTTAAACTCAGTCCCAAACTTGTGAATTCTATGATCACAGTTTACACCCTCAGAAACTCAATCAGCCAGGAATCTGTGAGCCCTTTTGATGAGTATTCACCTCTCCAGAAGGTAAGAAGTGGTTTCCCACAAGCAGCTCTAGACAATTTGGAAACTGTGATTGGCCCCTGTAAAGAGGGGCAGGGATGAGAGGTCACCATAAAAATCCATGAATCCCAAAGCTTGGGTCAGTCTTATGGAGATAATCTCCTGACTGGAGAGAGTCTTCAAGGGAGCTTAGCTGGAGGCTGCAGATTTGGATCGTAGGCTTAGAGCTCAGCTTCAACTTGGACTCTGACTCCTGGACTATTCCGTGAGGTGAGTGAAAGGCTGACTCCTTCATAGTTTCTGGAGAGACCAGCCTCCATCTTGGAGGAGGCCTCATGATTACTCACTACTGGCCTTCCTGGTTGAAAGCTATTTAATCTCTACCTGTATTAAAATAGGATAACCTTTTTTTTTTTTTGAAAAATTTCCCATGGTTATATGATTCATGTTCTTACTCTACCCTCTACCCTTCCAACCCCCCCCCCATAGCCAACACACATTTCCATTGTTTTTAACATGTATCATCGATCAAGACATATTTCCATATTATTGTTAGTAGCACTGGGGTGGTCATTTAGAGTCTACATCCCAAATCATGTCCTCATCAACCCATGTGTTCAAGTAGTTGTTTTCTTCTGTGTTTCCACTCCTATAGTTCTTCCTCTGAATGTGGCTTGCATTCTTTTCCATAAGTCCCTCAGAATTGTCCTGGGTCATTGCATTGCTGCTAGTACAGAAGTCCATTACTTTCGATTTTACCATAGTATATCAGTCTCTGGGTACAATGTTCTCCTAGTTCTGCTCCTGTCGCTCTGCATCAATTCCTAGAGATCATTCCAGTTCACATGGAATTCCTCCAGTTTATTATTCCTTTGAGCACAGTAATATTTCATCACTAGAACATACCACAATTTGTTCAGCCATTCCCCAGTTGAAGGGCATACCCTCATTTTCCATAGGATAACTTTTCTATCCCCTTCACATTTCTCTACTTTATTGTTTCCTCTCTATTTTGTAAATAAATTTCTGACTCAAGATATAATAAATATTGGTGATCACATAATTTCATAAAATTATTGTCCAACCATTAATTTTCACCTTTACATTTCACACATACACAAAGAGTTGAATACAGAAATACATTTCATTCAGATAGGGAAATAAGGAAAGGGAAAATTGAGGACAGGGAATTAGGGTAGATTAAGGGATATATTAGCCTTAAGCAAAATAAACTAAGTATGTACAAAAATATTTATAGCTCTTTTGAGGTGGCAAAGAATGCCGATCTGAAGAGGTATCCATAAATTGTGGAATAGATGAACACAAGTTATAGGATATAAATGTAATGCAATACTATTGTGTTGTAAGAAATTACAAAGAGGACAAATGGGAACACTCAAATGATTTAATGCTGAGGGAAGGCAACAGAACTAAGTGAACAATTTAACAACAGCAATATGGTAAAAACAACATGAAAGAATTAAAAACTTTTGTCAGCTTAATGACCAATCATTATTGCAGAAGACCAATGATAAGAGATACTGCCCATCTCCTAACAGAAATGAAGGACTCAGAATATAGAATAAGACAATTTGTTTTGCACATAGCCAATGTGGAAATTATTTTGATTTGAGTGTAAGAAGAGACATATTTGTGCTTATTGAAATATGTATATATGTATATATATATGATTATATATATATAATTTTTTAGAAATAGAAAAAAGTTCAAGAAAACTGCCTATCACTTTTGAATACAGATAGCAAATCCATAGATTGCTAGAAAACTAAGAAAACAAACAGATCACCAAGCTTTTACAAATAAAAAATTAATCTTGGAGACTTTTTACTAATTTTATAAGCATTTATTAGTAAAGAGAAGGAAAGAGAGAAATAAGATTTCCAGCCTTTCTAACTTAAGGTAAAACTGAGTCTGGATCCTAGCCTAAAATGGGTCCCTCCAAGCTGCTGCTTCCCAGAGATAAGAGATAAGATGCAAATCTCCAGGACAGAGAAAGAGTCAGACCAGCCAGAGATTTGGGAGCAAAGAGAGTAACTGCTTCCTGTACTGGCTTTTTAAATCTAAGCTCCTCCCCCAGATCCTTCTATTGGCCAACAGTTTACATTCATCATGCCATCTGGCCTCCATGGTGCCATCATGTCAGACTATCAGGTCTATGTCTGTGTCAGGCTATCAGATATGTGACTCTGACTGCCATGGTGAGTCCTTTCCAGAAGTGGACTGGGTTGGAGGTCCCCCAGATATTTAATTCACACATATGGGAAAAAAATTTTAACTGTGTTTCAAATACCAAATCATATAGTGATTGAATTTCACTATTTCAATATGAACCAAAAAAAAAATGTTGTAAACAGTCAAGAGAAAGAAATATGAAGGCAAAACAATTTGAATAATACTGAATTATTTTGCAGTAAAAAAAATTGGGAATTTAATACATTGTTCAAAAAATCACTTTGCCCCATTGCAACTAAGCTGCAATGGACAATTCTTATTGCAACCCAAACAACATACTAGAAATGAGCCAATGAAAAAGAGGCATCTTGAAGCATTTCTGCTAAACCCCACCCCTATTCTCAACCAAGCAGAGAAGATTAGATTATTTAACTTTCAAATACTCTCAAACAAGAGAGAAAAAAAAGACAGGAAAATAATTATAATAATTTTTTAAGCCCTTACTAAGGCCAAAGAGCAATAAGGGATAGGCAATGGGGATTAAGTGACTTGCCTGGGATCACATAGCTAGGAAGTTTCCAAGGCCAGATTTGAACCCAGGACCTTCTATCTCTAGGCCTGGCTTTCAATCCACTGAGCCACCTAGTTGCCCCCAATAATTATAATTATTAAGAAAATATTGAGTAGTAAAATAAATTCTCTCTTTATAGCCTGTAGGGGAATAATCCTGGTTTTTCAAAAGTATATTAGCATATTTTATTAGCATAGTTTTTACATTTATATTTCCAGATCACCTCCACTCCTTAATAGCTCTCTTGTAACTAACACAAACAATAGTGGCCCCATCTGAAATATCCAACTTCTCTATTTTTAAAGGTTTTTTTGATATAAATCTATTTCTATTACTTCCATTCTCCAACCCATTAAAAAAAAGAGAAAAAAGAAATAAATTCCTTGTAATAAATATGCAGTCAAGCAAAACAAATTCCCCTTTTTGACTGTATTAAAAATATATATATGTATATATATGTATATATATATGTCCCATTCATCCTAAATCCATCACCTAAGGTCAGGAGGTGGATAATATGTTTTATCATCAATCTTCTTGAGTTATAGATGGTTGTTTTATTGACCAATTATTATTGCTTTCAAAATTGTCTTTAAAATATTATTATTGCATGAATTTTTCTCCTCATTACATTCTTCATTAATCTTTAAACGTTCAAAATTGTTCATTTTTATAATATTGATAGTTATATATAAATTATTCTTCTGGTTCTTCTTACTTTATTTTGAATTAGTTCATGCAAGTCTTTCCATAACCCTTCAAAATGATTTATTTTACACTTTTTACAGCACAAAAGTCTTCTATTACATTCATATGATATAATTTATTCAGCTATTCTTCAATTGATGGTTATCTAGTTTTTTGTTATGAGCTTTAAAAAAATTGATCTGTGGAATAAAAGAAATAACAAAGAGGGATAATCAAGGGATAAAATGGAATTAAAGGTTAAAGATTTTAGGAATATTTAAAGAATTAGAAGTGAAGGAGGAAGAGCTGAATTAGTACACCATGGATTCAATACCCTTACTCACTTAAGTAAATCAAGTTCTTTTGTGGAAAGGAACAGAAAAAGTAGTTACAGAAATGGGGAAAGAGAAGATATGTGATAGAGTAGGTGATGGACCATTTTAAATTCATAAGTGAAAAATGAAAGAATAGCAATTTCCTTAGTCTTTCAACAAATATAGGTACTTTGAAAGAATAGAATGAAAGAAATGGAGGGGAGTTATTGAGATGGAAAGGTTACAAAGTATGTCTGGCTGTAGAAGGGAAAATGAAAGATTACTATTAAAAAGCATTCTCATAGTGGGAAAGGGACATTAATCTATAGTAAAAGACAGGGATCTTATAATGGGTTTCCTCTGGGGGAATGGACATTAGCACATCCCCCATAGAAGACCATATATCTAAATAGTACCACATCCCAGGAAAAGTGGCATATCAATTACAAAGGCCAGCCAGAACCCAGAGTGAAAGGGGAAGTATATTACTAGAGATAGGATAACATGACCTTAGGACCAGAGAAGGATCTGGATGAGGGAAAGGTACAAAACTAGGTCTTATGATACAGAACACAGAATTTATTCCTATGATTCAAAATATCCTCCATTAGACATTGCTTCATTAATGAATTGATATTTCTTTTTTTTTTAAACCCTTATTTTCCATCTTAGAATCAATACTGCATATCGGTTCCCTGGTAGAAGAGCAGTATGGGCTAGGCAATGGGTTTAAGGGAATGAATTAATATTTCTAAGAGGGAAGCATGACAAAAAATGGAGAAGATAAGAATAATATCTATAAAAGCAATAACAAAAATTATATAGAAAAGGAAGTTCAAATTTCATACTTAAGCTTTGCTTTCATGAGGGACACAGATAAGTTATTCAAATGGAGAAAGGGAAGAAGTGACCGAGAGAAGCAGATGGAAAGAACAATTAAGGTATAGTCCATGAATCATAAAATAAAATTCAGAATAAATGGAAGGGGAAAAGAAATAATTAGAAGGGAAAGCATAGTAAAACTCAGAAAAATGTACAACAAAAGATGAGAATTAAAATATGAGATTGGGGGGGGGGGGGAGAGAACCACATGCTTGTGTTGGGGTGGGGAAAGATAAGGGTCCAAAAAAGGGAGAGAAATAGTTAAGTGTGTACAACTTTTAAATAATATAAATAAATCACATGAAGAAGGGTTCTAAATCCCTCCTGATTAGAGAAATTCAAATCAAAGCAATGCTGAGGTACCACCTCATGCCTAGCAGATTGGCCAATGTGACAGTAAAGGAAAATAATAAATGTTGGAGGGGACATGGTAAAATTGGGACATTAATACACTGCTGGTGGAGCTGTGAATTGATCCAACCAATCTGGAAGGCAATTTGGAACTATGTCCAAAGGGCTTTAAAAGAATGCATATCCTTTGATCCATCAATACCACTACTAGGTTTGTAACCTAAAGAGATATTAATGAAAAATGTTTGTTCAAAAATATTCATAGCCATGCTCTTTGTGGTGGCAAAAAAACTGGAAAATGATTGGGTGTCCCTTGATTGCAGAATGGCTGAACAAATTGTGGTATATGATGGTGATGGAATATTACTGCGCTGTAAGGAATGAGAACTGGAAGATTTCTATATGAACTGGAAGAATCTCCAGGAATTGATGCAGAGTGAAATGAACAGGACCAAATGAACATTATACACAGAAAGTGAAACACTGTGGAACAATCCAATGTAATGGACTCTGCTACTACAAGACAATCCCAAGGTACTTATGAGAAAGAATGATGTTTACATCAAGAGACAGATCTGTGGGAGTAGAAACGCAGAAGAAAATCATTTGTTTATATGGATCATTGTTTATATATATCATTTGTTTATATGGATATATGATTAGGGGTTTAGTTTTTAAAGATTGCTCTATTGCAAAAATGAACAATATGGAAATAGGTGTAAGTGATAACATTTGTATAACCCAGTGGAAGCTTATTGGATCTGGGACAGGGGAAGGAAAGAAAATGAAACATGGAAACATGGAAAAATGTTTTTAAAATTAAAAACATTTTAAATAATATAAATAAGCTGAAAGGATTCTTGATTAAGCAAATGAGATTAATTGTAGGAGGGAGATAAAGTCTAGGGGAATTATACTAGGATAATATTTAATGTAGGCAAAACTAATCTAAGTGACAAAATACTGATTTTAAAAATAAAGGCAAATCAAGTCCAACTTTTTTTTAAATAAAGGCAATGCTTTCTACCTCAAAAAAAAAGGCAAAAATCAATATAAAGTAAAGCCTCATACAAATCCAGCAAGTTTAATTTTAAATGTGAATATGTTAAACAATAAAAGTAAATAGATGACAATAAAACAAAATTTGTGTGATTATCATGACCATACTTGTCCCTGTTGAAAATTTGAGAAGTTTCTCCTTCCTTCCTTCTTTCTGGATATAGAATATTTCCTTCCATATGCTATTAAAATCAGTTGGTATTGTTGATTTTTTTCTCTTTAAGAAAATCTTTGTTACAAGGGATGGCTTACTAAGAACAGGAGAGGAAAGGGATATGTTCAGCAATAAAGGTGAAGTAAAAGCAAATTATACCTGTACTTTCACAGGAGAGGGGGGCATATTTCTCTATGACATCAAGAAACCAGACATGAGTGAGTGGACAGATTCCCTTGATGCTCTGGCCTCAAGTCTGAAAGTTGAGAAATTTATTAAGAAATCTATAGTGTATTTATATAGAGTGGCAAGGCAGAAAGCTGATTCAAATTTCTGTCACTTTTTGTGGTCACTGATAGAAGACCAAGTGACCATCATTAAATGTCTAACAGATCATGTCATTAACTTAAAGTGCCTGGGACTGCCATGTTTTAAGACTGGAGAGTACATCTTTGACAAGCACACCCTAGGAGAAAGCTGCAAAATCCCATACTGAGACCCTAAGGCGTTAAACAAAGATCACAGACAATTGTTGAATAATGTCCCTGCAGCTCTTCCCTCTCAGCACTAAGAATAAATTTTGGGGTGTCTAAAAAAAAAAGATCAGAGAAAGAACAAAGGAGAGATACAATCATTGATCTATCAAAGCCTCAAAGGAGAAAGGCAAATAACATCAGATGAGCTGAGTTCCATTTTTTAAAATAAAGTTTTATTTTCCAGATTATATACCAATACAATTTTTAACATTCATTTTCTTCTTCTCATCCCCCTTCTCCCCTCTCCCCAAGAAGGCAGTTAATATGATATAGGTTGTACATATATTATCATATAATATAGATTTCTCTATTCATCATGTCGGGAAATAAGACATATATTGTTCACACTAGAGAAAAATTCATGAAGGAAATAAAATGAAAAATGGTATGTTTCAGTCTGCATTTGGACTATATCTGTTCCTTATATACCAGTGAATATCCCTTTTTGTCATGAGTCCCTTGGAGTTCTCCTGGATCCTTGCCATGTTGATAATAGTTAAGTCATTCACAGTTGATCATCATTATTGTTCTTACTGTGTACAACATTCTCCTGGTTCTGCTCACTTCACTTTGCATCATTTCATATAAGTCTTTCCAGGTTTTTCGTGATCATCTTATTTGTCATTTGTTATGGCACAATAGTATTATGCCACTACAAGTATATATCACAACTCGTTCAGCCATTTCCCAGTTGATGGACATGCTTTCTGTTTCTAGTTCTTTGCCACCATAAAAAAAAAAAAAGATCTGTTGTAAATATTTTTGTACAAGTAGGTCTTTTCCCTCTATCTTTAATCTCTTTTGGATACAGACCTAGTAGCAGTATTGCTTGGTCAAAGAGTATGCAGAGTTTTATGGCCCCAAGCTGGCTTTTGTAGTGTTCCACTGAACAATAAGAATAGGATAAGCCAGTAGGCACAATCTTGATATGAAGGTCCAATAATATCTCCCTAGATAAAGCACACATTTCTTATAATCTGAAGAATCGTGTCATAGCAGAAAGAATGGGCTGAAAGCTATTTCTTTGGCATAGTTAGCCAAGTCTATTGCCTCTGCAGAAATTGGTAGTGTCTGTGTTAAGTTACCTTAACTAACATTTGCAAAGATTATGTGTGTCTGTGTATATGTGTGTGATGTGCCTCCTAGAGACTGAAGCACATCCTCACTGATTCTCCTACACACTGCATGTCTATTCTGTATTTCACCTGCCAGGCTGTAGAAAATGAAGACTGGAGTTTCAAGAAAATAGAAAACATTTTGAACAGTTGCTATGGAATACAATAAAGACTCAATCAGAAATTAATTAAAAGTTTGAAGAACAGTGGTGAGGACCCAAATTGGGTTAAATAACATGAATTTATGCTGAATTGAATTAGTGCCTTTTGTTATTTTCTCCATTAATAGGTGTCCAGGAATAGATTAGAGATTGAGTGGATTGCTAACAATTTAAAAATGGAAGAAAGTAGACTGTTGAATGTTATAAATTAGGTTCTCAGATCGGCACAAAAACTTATTAATACTGTTAAAAGGATTTTCTTAATCCCCTCTGTCTCCTTAAGAGGCTAGAGAGCAGGGTTTCTAAGTAGATCAGAACTGACTGGAGTTGGGGAGCCAGAGCTGAAGATTCTGTTACCAGGGAGACCAGGACTGAGGAGAGGAAGTAGCTGGCCCTCTGACAGGAAGTGAGGGGGATAGTTGGTCAGTGAAGGGAAAAGAAATCAGCCCCTGAGGGAAGGTCTTTTGCCTCTGGGCTCTCAAGAGAGCAGGAGTTCTGTCTCTGAGGCAAGGGGCTACTGGCAGTTAGCCACTGATAGTTGGGTTGCTATAGAAATTGATTGAAGGAGTGAGTGAGTGGTGGCTGTCTATTATTTTAGGGAGTTAGGTAGCTAGTGAATAATTTATAGAGTAGATAGACTTGGAGTGCCAGGCAGAATAAACTGTCCTCAGAAGACAGTTAGAGATAGGTTTAGGAAATTTTAGGCAGTTATTAGGAATTTTAGGTAGGGTTTAAGATTAAATATCTCTCTTTCCTCTTTTCTGTCTTTCTATCTGTACTTCTTTCTTAAATTAAAGTTTTTATTAAAACTGCTCTCCTCACTTTGTCGAACTCCTCAATTTAACTCTTACAATACAAAATATAATTTAAGTTCAATATAATTTAAATCTAACAATGCATGATAATGTTCTTCATATGGGAAAAGACATTCCAAGTTCCAGTAGATACTAGAAATATTATATCCCATTCCCACCATCCCCAAAGTAGGCCTAGGGATAAGAGGACATTGCCTCCTTTTGTACCCAAAGGTTAAATAAAGATTACCCTCCATAACAACCTTTAGAAGGCCACAAGTGAAATCAGAGGGAGGGAGGATTTAAGGAATTTTCTTCTGGTTTTGGTGGGTCCCGGTGGGGATTTTTTCTTAGGGAGTTCTTTGATGGCTTGTTCAATTTCTTTTTCTGATATGGGATTATTTAAGTATTCTATTTCCTCTTTTGTAAATCTAGGCAATTTATTTAACCCATTTCACCTAGATTGTCATATTTATGGTCATATAATTGGTCAAAACAGTTCTTAATAATTGCCTTAATTTCCTCTTCATTAGAGGTGAGATCACCCTTTTCATTCATGATAATGTTAATTTGATTCTCTTCCTTCTTTTTAAAATTAGATTAACCAAGACTTTTTTTTATTTTATTTGTTTTTCAAAGTACCAGCTCCTAGTCTTATTTGTTAGTTCAATAGTTCTTTTACTTTCAATTTTATTGATTTCTCCTTTGATACTTAAGATTTCCAATTCGGTCTATATCTAAGGATTTTTAATTTGTTGTTTTTCTAGTTTTTTTTTAATTGCATGCTCAATTTATTGATCTCCTCTTTCTCTTTTTTGTTGATATAAGCTCTCAGGGATATACCCTCTTTCCCCGAAAATAAGATGGTGTCTTATATTAATTTTTGCTCCAAAATATGCCCTATATCTTATTTTCAGGGGATGTCTTATTTTTTTTGCAATGAAGAAGAATTCACATTTATTGCTGAACCAAAAGGGTTTTGGTCCTTGTTTGTAAGGCATGCTGATTTAGGACGTTCTTTTATGTGAAACTTCCCAGATCCCAGATCGCCAGTGACACATGCACAGGTTCTCCTCAGGTAAGGGCTGGATGCATCCGAGCAAGCTGCCAGCTACATGCCTTCTAGCATCTACGGTAGCTGGCGCAGGCACATTATTAGTGGTCGGGTATATTTTATTAGTAATTTAGGGGTTTCAGGTAGTTTGGGATCCCCAGGGGAGGGAAATAAGGTGGTCCTGGTCACCAGTCAAGCTAAACTGCAGGCAGAAATAAATTAATGACCCCTTCAGCAGCCCCCTCCCCCCAAAAGTTTAAATAAATTATAAATAACTTACCACTCCAAAGCAGGCAAATACAGTGCAGCACCAGAAACAGCATCTGGGCAGCATGTGCATCAGTGTAACACCACCAGGGGGGAAACCACAGCGAGTTTTGAAAGTTCCGCCTCTGCATTGAAGACTGTCAGGTGCAGTCAGATGCAACCGGAACATACATTCTTCCTGTGTTGCAGCCTGGACATCATGGGCTGCTGCACAGAGCATCGGGAGCTGCCAAACAGCCTTCGCCTACCTTATAATCACCCGGCCCACTGCAGATCAACAAAGCCAACCAGGAGCAGACCTGCAAGGTAAAGGGTGACCCAGCAATGTGGGACTATGGTATGTCTTATTTGGGGGGGGGGGTGCCTTATATTAGGCAACCCCCCCTGAAATTGCTGCCATGTCTTATTTTCGGAGTACATCTTATTTTCGGGGAAACATGGTACATTTTCCCCTGCATGCTGCTTTGGCTGTATCTCATAGATTTTGGTATGTTGTCTCCTCATTGCTATTCTCTTCAATGAAATCAGTAATTGTTTCTATAATTTGTTCTTTAACACACTTGTTTTGAAGAATTAGAGTAATTAATTTCCAATTAATTTTTAGTTTGCCTCTCAACAAGCACTTACTAATTATAATTTTATCACATTATGTTCTGAAAGTTACATTTATTATTTCTACTTTTCTGCATTTGTTTGTGATGTTTTTATATCCTAGTACATGGTCAGTCTTTGTGTATATACCATGTGCTGCTGAAAAGAAGGTATATTCCTGGGGCAGCTGGGTAGCTCAGTGGATTGAGAGTCAGGCCTAGAGACTGGAGGTCCTGGGTTCAAATCTGACCTCAGACACTTCCCAGCTGTGTGACCCTTGGCAAGTCACTTGACCCCCATTGCCTACACTTACCACTCTTCTGCCTAGGAGCCAATACATAGAAGTTAAGGGTTTAAAAAAAAAACAACAAAAAAAATGATCAACAATACTCCTGAATGTCTAAGGGGAGTCAGATGAAAGCATAATGAGAAATACAAATAAATAAAAATACAGTAGAACCTAGATAATGTCAATACATGTTTTAAAAAAAGGTATATTCCTTTTTATCCCTATTCACTTTTCTTCAGATATCTCTTAACTCTAATTTTTCTAATATTTCATTCACTTCTCTTCCTTATATATTTTCAAGTTTGATTTATCTAAATCTGATAGGGGAAGGTTGAGGTCTCCCACTAGTGTGGTCTTACTATTTCCTCCTTCAGCTCCAATAGTTTCTCTTTTAAAAATCTGGATACTATACCATTTGGTGCATATATGTTGAGTACTGATATTTCTTCATTGTCTACACTGCCTTTTATCAGGATATGATTACCTCCCTTATCTCTTTTAATCAGATCTATTTTGCTTTAGCTTTGTCAGAGATCACAATTGCTACTCCTGTCTCCTTTTTCTCAGTTGATAATCAATAAATTCTGCTCCAGCCTCTTACTTTTACCCCATGTGTGTCTACCTGAATCATATGTGTTTCTTGTAAACAACATATGGTGAGATTTTGGTTTTTAATTCACTCTGATATCTACTTCTGTTTTATGGGTGAGTTCATCCCATTCACATTCCCAATTATGATTACCATCTCTGTATTCCCCATCATTTTTATTTCCTCTCTTAATACTGCCCTTTCTCCTTTCATTCTTTCCCTTCACACCAGTGTTTTGCTTTTAATCAGTTCCCCTTTCGCCTCATTTTACTCCCCTTCCCACCATCTCCCTTCTTATTCCCCTCCTACTTCTCTTTAAGGTCTTTTAATCAACCCCCCTCAACTTCTACATCCCTTATATTATTCCCTTCTCCACACTCCCCTTCCTTATTCCCCTTCTACTTGTCTATGAAGTAAGATAGGATTCGATACCCCAATAAATGTGGCTATTCTTCCCTCTCTGAACCAATCCCACTGAGAGGAAGGTTTAAGTATTACCTTTCACCACCCTCATCCACCTCTTCTTTTTTTTAAACCCTTACCTTCCATCTTAGAATCAATACTAAGTATTAGTTCCAAGGCAGAAGAGTGGTAAGGGCTAGGCAATGGGGGTTAAGTGACTTCCCAAGGTCACACATCTAGGAAGTATCTGAGGTCAGATTTGAACCTAGGACCTCCAGTCTTTGGCCCTGGTGGTGCCCTCTTCATTCTCCCCTTCTTGTAATAGTATCCTCCACCCTCCACCCCATGCCTCTTTATGTGTTATAATTTAACCCCATTTTACCTCCTCCTTTGCATTTCTCTTGGTACAATCTTCTTTTTTTCCCCTAAATTTTTTTTACATATCATCCTAAAGAACTTAATATCCCACCCTCTTCCTATGTATATTTTTTTCTATATACTATGATAATGATAACAATTTTTAAGAGTTATAGATATCATTTTTCCATATAGGATGGAATCCCTTAAATTTTTTCCTTTTCTTATTTACCTTTTTATGATTCTCTTGATTTCTGGATTTGGACAACAAACTTTCTGCTTAATTCTGGTCTTTTCTTCAGAAATGCTTGGAAATCTTCTATTTTATTAAATGCCCATACTTTCCCCTAAAAGTATATAGTCAGTTTTGATGAGTAGATGACTCTCCATTGTAGACCCAGTTCTCTTGCCCTCTGGAATTTCATATTCCAAGCTTTGTGGTCCTTCAGAGTGGAAGCTACCAAATCTTTTGTGATCCTGACTGGGGTTCCATGATATCTGAATTGTTTCTTTCAGGCTGTTCTCCTTGGCCTGGAAGCCCTTGAACTTGGCTATAATATACCTGGGAGTTGTCATTTGGGGATTTAATGCAAGAAGTAATTTGTGGATTCTTTAAATGTCTATTTTGCCCTCTTGTTCAAGAATATCAGAGCAGTTTTCTTGGATATGATGTCTAGGCTTTTTTTTTTTTTGGGTCATTACTTTCATGTAATCCAGTAATTCTCAAATCCTTTTTCCTGGATCTATTTTCCAGATCAGATCTTTTTTCAATGAGAAATTTCATGTTCTCTTCTATTTTCTTATTCCTTTGATTTTGTTTTATTATTTCTTGATTTCTCATGAAATCATTAGCTTCTACTTGTCCAATTTAAGGTCATATTTGAATCCAACTCTTCATGGCTGCTGACTCAGCATTCCATTCACCTCAGTGCCTGTGCTAAATATAAGCAAGGCAGATACACTATCATTGAGATTTGTGGGGGAAGGAGTCTATAGCAAGGAAAAAATAATCAGGATAGGCTTCTCATAAGAGTTGGAGCTTAATCTGAGCCTCTAAGGAAACTAAGAATTCTCAGAGACAAGAGTGTGGAGAGATTGCAGAGTTTACAATGAAAACCTGGGGAATAGAAAGTCCATCATCACAGTATGGAAAAGGGAAATGGGGTTCTAAAAATGAAGAATAGCAAGAAGGCCAGGTTGGCTGAATTATAGTGAGTATAAAGGGGAACATTTTGTCCTAAGACTGGAAAGACATTGAGTATGTCCAGATCTTTGTTGTGAGGAAAATCAACTTGGCAGGGAAGAGGGAGACAAGTCAGGGAAGTCAAGGGGGAGACTATTGCAATATGACAGGTGAGAGGTAATGAGGGTATGAAAGAAGGTAGTGACATGAAAGTGGAAAAAAATTGATTAAAATGGATACCGGTGAACAAACTAAGATTGTCTTTGTGGCACAGAAAATCTATGCTTTTGAGGTTCATGGGCTATGTTAGCAATTGTGCAAAAATTATATATACATCAGGAATAAATTAATGAATGATGTGATTATTGGCACCCACCACTCTTTTGTCCATTACTACCATTACAGTAGAACTAGAAGGGGGCCATATAGGACTGGGTGTTGTCATGGGATGCCATGGTCAAAAAATTCATGACTCTTATAGTCACCCTTTTAATAATTAGCTTTCCCCTATTTAGCTAGACTGGACTTTGGATAATATGAGGTCCTTTATATCATGAGGACTATAACCATACTCGGAGCCTTTGGACAAACTTGACAGAGTGTATATTCTTTAGACATTCCCTCCAAGTCATAAATTAGGCAAGGATTCTTATGGAAAAGAACTATCTATGCTTATTTAGAAAGATTCAACCTATGCAAAAAAATAAACTTATAAATATGACATGATACTTTCTTTTGCAAGAGACAAAAAAATTTTACAAGGCAAAAAGCTTCATGAAATAACATTGGAGAACTGAATTAGAGTTCCCACCTAGCATTTTCACTCCTAGAAATGGAAGAATGTGTAATTTTTTTGCTCAATTATATTTTTTAAAAGGGAGGGCTTCCATTTAGCAATGATATTTGATATACGGTGATATTGATGCAAGAATGAAAATAAAGAATAGAATGTCAATGAAATATTTAAAATTATTCAGAGGAAAATAGAGAGAAGTTCAAAAGGGCACATAGACAAGAAGAGCAGTTTTTAAAATATCAATATATTTTCATATGTAACTATATGTTATTATAAATTTAATATATACTTTAAAAAAAGCACTCCTTGAATATAAAAATTCATGGTTTTATGTATAATGTTATTGTTGGGTTGTTTTTTAGTCATGTCCAACTCTTGATAACTACATTTGGGATTTTCTTGGCAAAGATAATGGAGTGATTTGACATTTCCCTCTGCAGCTCATTTTATAGATAAGGAAACTAAGGCAAACAGGATTAAGTGACTTGCCCAGGGTCACATAGCTATTAAGTGTCCGAAGCCAGATTTAAACTCAGGAAGATGTCTTCCTAATTCTAGACCCAGAACTCTATTCATTGTATTACCTAGCTGCCCCAAATGTAAGGTACATTCTCTTTAAGATCCTTTTCATAAGGAGTAGTTAGTTGATAAAAAGGGCATCAAAAGTTTTTAGTGTGAAGGACAATATTTATATTTATTATCAAAGAATACATGGATGATATTGCCACTACAGAGCATATCTAAATATAAGTAGAAAAAGAACTTTGTTTTAATATAAACTACTGAAATAAGTAGATGAAAGAAGACATTGCAAATAGGAATTCTGACATTTTAGGAGAAAAAAATATGTATAGGTCTGAGGGCTAGAACTTTTTTATTAACAACGTGACATGATGCCTTCCTTGTGTGAAAACAATTTAACGTTATAAAACTGTGATGGCAAACCTATGGCATGCATGCCAAAAAGGAAGCACAGAGACCTCTCTGTGTCTGCAAAGTCTGCGGTTGCCTATTAGAGTTGGTTACTAGAAAGCCAGAGGGACTCAGGGTAGAGCTGTTCTCCTCTCCCTCTCCATGCATCTGAGGATATTCCTCACTTCACCCACCCCTCTGCCTAGCAGTCCAATGGGAGAGCTTCCTCCCTCTCCTGTCTGGGGTAAGGGTGTGTGTGGAAATGTGGGGGGTCCCTCACATGCTATATGAGAGTGTGGTGCAGATGGCAGTCTATTGAATCTGTGGTGAAGGTGATTCCTGTGGTGGGATTGGAGAGGAGCTAGGTTTGAAAGGAGCATAGCTCACAGTATTGCACAGAGCTGGAGGGGAGCAGAGCTGGAGGGGAGCTGGGGCCACTCTCCTTCCTCTTTCCACATGCACCTCTCATCACTTACATTAAATTGAAAAGTCTTATACAAACAAAATCAATGCAACCAAAATTAGAAGGGAAGCAATACATTGGGGAAAAAATCTTTATAACAAAAAACTCTGAAAAAGGCCTAATTTCTCAAATTTATAAGGAGCTATATTAATTGTACAAAAAAATCAAGCCATTCCCCAATTGATAAATGGGCAAGGGACATGAATAGGCAGTTTTCAGATAAAGAAATCAAAACTATCAATAAGCACATGTTATATTCAATAATCTGGGAAGAGATGGATGCTACCTTGACTGACAGGTGAGAGACTCGGAATGTTCCCAGGTGCCATGAGACAGGGGCAAACATCAGTTGGCCCCATCCTATATATACCCCTCAGAGCCACTTTGGAGGGAGGTCTCTGGACTGAAAGGTCTCTGGACTCTGAAGTCTCTGAACTCAGAGGCTGAGAACTGGAGATCACAGATCTCTGCAAACCTCTGTGGTTAAATCTGGGCAGTGGGTGGCTGGAAGGGTGGTTGAAGGGTGGAAAGGGTGGTTTAAGAAGAAGAGGGTAGGAATAAACCTGAATCTATTTCCTGATAGACTGTGAGAGCTAGTGAGTCATCAACACTAGTAGTGAGAGAGCTGAGAGAATAAAGACCATCAATACATCTACAGCAATAGCCTTCCCTATTCTCTGGCTTGGCTGTGGCCAGGTCCAGCCAGAGATAAAGGGAGAGAGTGAAATCTCAAGCCTCCACCAGATTAATAGCCTCCAGTCCTGATTGTTAATTAGTCTAATAGATAATAAATCAATAGAGTTTCCAATCCCCAATCCTTGACCTTGTTATCCTTTCCCTACTTATAGATAAAGAGTACCTCAACAACAAGTACCTTCTTGAGCAGTCTTTCTATCATGGACCTTGGGAAGGGAGTCAAATGCAGTCAGATCCTGAATGTTATCCAAGGCAGATCAATAGCCCAATACCAATTTATCCAACTCCAGGTTGGACCTGGAAAGGTTACCCATCTATCTAACCTCTCAAGGGTCCTTACTTGGGCAGTTGTTAAAGAATCCCTGACAGGTTATCAACCAAGTCTATTAAAGAGAAGGGGATAACTTACAGCAGCAGCCAGGGTGATAGGAGTAGGTGTTCCTCCCACCAATTGCAGCTGAGGAGATTATAGACAGATACACATCATCACCATCATTATACATCTATATCTCGATCCCTTGTACTCTTTATTTCTATAACACACATGAAAAAGTGTTCTGAATCTTTCCTAATTAGAGAAATGCAAATCAAAACAACTCTGAGGTACCACCCCACACCTAGCAGATTGGCCAATATGACAGTAAAGGAAAGTAATATATGTTGGAGGAGTTGTGGTAAAATTGGAATACTAATGCATTGCTGGTGGAGTTGTGAATTGCTCCAACCTTTCTGGAAGGCAACTTGGAACTATACCCAAAGGGCTTTAAAAGACTGCCTGCCTTTTGATCCAGCCATACCACTGTTGGGTTTGTAACCCAAAGAGATAATTGTGAAAGGCAAATCTTTATTCTCTTTGTATATTTTGAGTTAATCAATCAAGAAACCCCTACTTAACACTTTTTAGCCATCAAGTAAGAGAATTCACAATTCACTTACTTAGAGCTCCACCATTTTAACGAATCAGTCAGAAATGTGTGAATCCTTTGATAAGAGTTTACACCATCAGAGGAACAGAGGTGGATCCCATAGACACTGCCCCCCCTCCCCCGGGCAGTGCTAGGCAATTTGGAAGCTGTGATTGGTCCCTGTGAAGAGGGGAAGGGAGAGGAAGTGACATGGAAAAAGGACTATAAAAAGTCTAGAACTTCCTGTCCTCAGGCTTTCTTCTCCTTTGGTCTTCTTCTTTGGAGGTCTTCTCCTTTGGACTTCTCCTCAGGACATCTGGTTTGGAGAGAGTCTTTCCTTGGCTCTTTGGCGAGGAGACTCTCCTGGAGGAGGATTCTGCTGGGCTGAAGCTTTCTGCACTGGAGGCTTGCTGAGTGAATGACTGGAGCTAAAGGAAGAGGTTTGCATTGGTGGAAACCTTGTTAAAGACACCATTGTGACTCCTGTCTTAAGAGATTACCACAACTCCAGGTGGAGATCAGAAATTGAGGGAGCCCTTGTTGGGTGGTGAGCTGAACTTCAGACAGAAATTATAGGGTATCTAGCTAAGCAATACTTTCTACTTCCTTCCTACATTTTTCTCTTTTACTATATCTCTATTAAACTAAATTGTGAAGAGTGGCTAACAGATTCATGACAAGAGTTAATTTTAAAAGCAGTGACCACAATCTTATATTTTTTTAACTCTTATATTTAGTCAAACAAATTTTAATTTTTACATAATAGGGAAAAATATATGTGCAAAAATATTCATAACCACATTCTTTGTGGGGGCAAAAAAATGGAAAACGAGGGCGTATTCATCAACTGGAAAATGGTTGAATAGATTGTGGTTCTGATGGTGATGGAATACTAATTTGCTGAAAGGAATAATGAGCTGGAGGAATTCCATGTGAAGTAGAAAGACTTCCAGGAATTGATGCAGAGCAAAAGGAGCAGAACCAAGAGAACATTATACACAGAGACTGATACACTGTGGCATAACTGAACATAATGGATTTCTCTATTAGCAGCAGTGCAACAATCCAGGACAATTCTGAGAGACTTATGAGAAGAACGCTATCCATATCCAGAGAAAGAACTGTGGGAGTAGAAACACAGAAGAAAAACATTTGCTTGATTGCATAGTTCAATGGGGATATGATTGGGAATACTGACTTTAAATAATATTGCAAATATTAATAGTATGGAAATGGGTTTTGAACAATGATACATGTAAAACCCAGTGGAATTGCTTGTCAGCTCCAGGAGGGGGAAGGGAGAAGAGGAGGGGGAAAAATATGAATCATGTAACCATGGAAAAATATTCTAATATAATTAAATTTTAAAAAAATTTTAGGAATTAAATTAAAAAATAAGAGGTTAAAAAAAAGAGAGTACCAAAGATAAGGAATAAAGATTGATCCAAAAGGCAAACTTTAAAATTATGTTAAAAATGGATTCTCTAACTAATTTCTACAGTGCAAATTGTGATTTGCATTAAAAAAAGAAAGACCTAAACAGTGCAATGATCTGGAACAATCCTGAAAGACTTATGACTGGGAATGCTATCCACCTCCAGAGAAAGAACTATTGGCGTTATCTTTCACATCAGTTTATGTTTCTATTTTGGGGTTTAGGTTATGTATGACTTTGCTCTTACAACAATGACTAATATGGAAGTGTGTTTTGCATGACAATAAAAATAAAACATTTTAAAAAAGAGTTAAAGATGGCTTTAGGCCATGAAGAAAGTGATAGAGTGTCCACCCAACTTCATCCCTTCAAAGAGAAGACTGCATGGTAGCTGAAGTCCAGCAGATGGTAGCAGAGAGCAGCAGCCACCCCAGCACAGCTCAGGGGCAGCAAACATGGCAATAGGACCAGAGGAGCAGAGAGCTCACTCAGTGATATCATGAAATGACATCAGCAGCAGCTTCACAATAAGACAGGCATGAGTCCCCTTAGACCTGTTCTCCAGGGAGGAAGCATAGCAGAGTGAGCTGGATCAAGAATCAGAGGGCTTTGGTTTTCATCTTGGTTCTTCCACTTACTACCTATATGTGATATTGGAAGGATATTTAATCTCTCTAGGTCTCAGTTCCCCCATTTGTAAATGAAAAGGATAGACTAGATGGACACTAAGGTTGCCTTCCAATTTTAAATTCATGATTCTATGTATGTTCCTGGTTGACATGTTCAGGACCTGTATCATCTCCCACAGTTGATGGGGTGGTAGGAAACCTGTGGAAGAATATATCCCTGAGTGTATCAAGGGAAATCTTTTTCATTTGTTTTTATGCTATTTGGTTAAATGTCTTTTGCTTTAAACTAATGTGGCATCTTGATTGGCAAGTAAAAGAAATACAACAGCTGCTCATAAGTGAGGCTGCCCCATGCCTACAATGTTCTCAGACTAGCAGTAGTTTTTAGGACAGGTCACATGTAAGGGAAAGCTCCAGATAGTATCTATGCTAGGATGAACTTTAGATTATCTTATTTTTACCAAGATGGTAGAGAAGGTACATGGACCCATCTAATTTCTACCAAATTACCCTCTAAAACACCTCAAAATGAATTCTGGAGCAGCACAACCCACAAAAAGAAACGGTGAAGTAATTTTCTTCTGCCCAAAACAAATTATATGAATGGATCTAGCATACCAGGTCAGTGGTGGAAGACAGCACCAGGGCAAACCCTTCAAAGGCAATAGGATAGGGGCTCAGCTGAAGCAGCAGTCAAGGCATCCAGAACTTTCAGCCACATAATAGTAAGGGGTGATAAGACAACTGCTCAGAAGGAGATTACAGGGACCCCTTTGCTAGCTCTGAGTTCAAGACTTTTATTGCATTGCCCATACACAATAGTCCTGTAGAACAATATACCCCTGAGTGTATACAGTTTTCAGGGTGAGGAGGAGCACCAGCACCCACCAGCTTTTATAGCCACAGGGGACCTTGGTCACAGTTTCAAGGGGGAAAAGATTGCTTGGAGTTACTCACAGACCAGAGTACAGGCTGGGAGAATATTTAACACACCTCTCCTTACATCATACCACCTCAAAAGAATTGAAAGCAGATAGACCGCCAGTGCTAGCTCTGAAGGTAGCTACACAAAGAAACTGAAGCTTAGAACAGTGTTTTCTTCATCATAGTTACAGAGCCCAACTTTAACAGTTTTTTAAACTAAAAGAAAAGAAAAGGGCAGGAAAATGAGCAAACAACAACAAAAGAAACTCAACATAGAAAGCTATTTTGTTAACAGGGAAGACCAAAACATGAACTCAAAAGAAAACAACAAAGTCAATGCTGATGCATCCAAAACCTCCAAGAAAAATATGAATTGCTCTCAAGGCCAAAAAGAATTAATGGAGGCACTCTAAAAGGGTTTTAAAAATCAAATTTGAGAGGTAAAAGTAAAATTGGGAAAAGAAATGAGAGTGATACAGGAAAATCATGAAAAATAGTCAATAGCATGGTAAAAGAGGCACAAAAAAACCTGAAGAAATTAATACTTTTAAAAATAAAATAGTCCAACTGGTAAAAGAGGTACAAAACCGCAAAGAAAATAACTTTTTAAAAAACAAAATTGACCAAATGGAAAGAGACATACAAAAAAAGACACTGAAGGGAAAAACTTAACAAGGAAAACTGCCCTAATATTCTAGAACCAGAGAATGAAAAAGAAATTGAAAGAATCCATCAGTCAGGTGTAATCGGAGAGCAAGGATGTGAGGTAAACATGATAGAATGATATAAAAATTAAATTAAATTAAAGTTTTAATTTAATTTAAGAATTAAATTAAATAAAGAATACAAGTCATTCCCTAATTGATAAGTGGCTAAAAGATATGAATAGGTACTTCTCAGACAAATTAATTAAAGCTCTTTATAATCATGCAAAAAATGCCCTAAATCACTATTATTTAGAGAAATGAAAATTAAAACAAGGGTATGTGGGAAAGCTGGGCCAGTAATGGATTGCTGGGTGAATTGTAAACTGATTTAGTCATTCACGAGAGCAATATGGACCTATGTTCAAAGGGCTATAAAGTAGTACCTTTGCCCCAGTAATACCATTACTAGGTATGTATCCCAAAGAGATAAAAAAGGAGGGGAAAAGGATCTGTATGTACAAAAATATTTGAAGTAGCTTTTTTTAGGGGAGCAAAGAAGTGGAAAGTGTGGAAATACCCATCGATTGGGGAATATCTGAATAAATTAGGGATTATAGATTACAATGGAATACTATTGGGCTATAAGAAATGACAAGCAGGAAGAACTCAGAAAAACCTGGAAAGACTTACATGAATTGAAGCAGAATGAAATATACAGAAGCAAGAGAACATTGTATAGTAACAGGAATACTTTAAAATGAACAGCTGTGAATAATAGCTATTCTCAGCAATACAATGATCCAAAATTATCCCAAAGGACTACTGATTTTTAAAATGCTATCTACTTCTAAAGAACCAGGGGAATCTGAATCCAGACCAAAGCAAACTTTTTTTACTTTCTTAATGATTTCTTTCCATAAAAAAATTAAAATGGGAAAATATTTTACATGATTAGACATGTAGGATCTATATTTTATGCTTACCACTTCAAGGTAGTTAGGGGAGGGAGGAAGAGAGAAAATTTGAGACTCAATATTCTTTGAAAAATGTTGGAAACTGTTTTTACATGTAACTAGGGGAAAATAAAAAGTTTAAAAAAATCTATCTAAAAAAATTATCTTATTTTAAATAAGCTATGTGCCTACCTATAATAGAGGCATATGAGAAAAGAAGACAGAAAGAGACAGAGTAGGGACAAGAGGAAGAGAGAAGAGGACATAGAAGAAATATTATGAAGGTGGAAATGATAGGATTTGAAAACCTATTCGATATAAGGAGGGAGGGAGGGAGACTGCCAAATTGAGGAGATGAAGAAGTTACGAGGGGAGGATTTGGTGAAAAGAATGATGAGTTCTATTTTGGACATGTTTAAGATGTCTATAGGACATAGAGTTTGAGGTGTCCAATCAGTAGTTAGAGAAGCAAGGCTGGAGATTTGGGGGCAGCAAGGTAGCACACTGGAGCATTAGGCTTGGAGACAGGAGGACCTGGCTTCTGCTACTTCCTAACTGTGTGACCCTGGGCAAAGTCCCTTAATCCCATTTACCTAACATTTACCTAAGCTCTTCTGTCTTAGACATGATACTGAGACAGACAAAGAAAGGAAGGAAGGAAGGAAGGAAGGAAGGAAGGAGGTTGTAGCTGACCAAATAGATGTGAGAATCATCTGCACAGAGATGGCAATTGGATACCTGGGAAGGAGGAAAAGTAGGGAAATTATCATAAAGGGGAAATGAAGACAAGACAGAAGGAAAACTAGAAAGAGGAAAGAGAAAATGAAAAGAGGAGAAGTGAGGCTTCAGGTTAAAGTTTTTGTCAAAATGCTCTCCTAGTTCTCCTCTTAGCTGGATGACCACACTTTTTCTGTCTTCCTTCCTGGATCTTTATCTATCTAATGCTTGCAAACCATGGGTGTTCCCCATGACTCTGTCTTGGACCCTTTTTTCTTTTTCTCCTCTATTATTTTATTGTGGATCTCATCATCTCCCATGGATTCAATTATCATATGGCATGCAATTCCCAGGGTGCTCTAATTGTGAAGCACTTCTTGACTGTGATTCCCAGAACAGTGACCAGATTTCTTGTTCAATGAAAAGCAGTTTCAGAAGAATATCACAAAAGTAGTTACTGGTGATAGAAATAAAACTAGACATACAATTGGAAATCCTGGATTTAAGTCTTATTAGCTTAGAAGAAGAAATATCTGACTCCCAGTCTCTTCATTTTTCAAATGAGAAAAATAGTATGTACAGTTGTGCATTTGTAGTAAGGAATATGAGTGCCAGTTTGTTCATGTGGACTAAGGAGATACTGGTGACTCTCTTATGAGAGAGAGGAAGAGGCCAGGCAGTTCTCCAATCCCCCGGTAGAAAAAGGGTGCCAAGTCTAGGGAACCAAGTTCAGTCTAAACAAAAAACGTGATTCTTATTGCAAAAATTTTCTGAGTCCAAAGCCTGTGTTAATAACAATATGATTAATGGCATTAATCAAAACGGGAAGGGGAAAAAAGTAAAAGAATAAGGATACTTTAAAAAATAATAATAAAATATGGTAGCCAAGTGGCTCAGTAGAGATCCAGGCCTGGAGATTGGAGATCCTGGGTTTAAATTTGGTCTCTGACACTTCCTAGCTGTGTAAGCTTGGGCAAGTCACTTAAGTCTAATTGCTTATCCCTTACCACTCTTGTACCTTGGAACCAACACTTAGTATCAATTTTAAGACAGAAGTTAAGAGTTTTAAATAAAATAAAATGGTCTAATAAGTGAACTCTCTTGGTATTCATTTTGTCTTTTTTTCTTTAATCTTTAATACTTTTTTTTAAACCACTGAAAAAGTATGCCTTGCAGTGAAAATGTTTTCTTTTGTATTAGGTCCAAGGAACTAAGGCATAATAGAGGAGATGAATGGGCTAGGATAAGTGGAATGACTCATTAGTTGCCTTCTGACATAGGCTAATGTTCCAAGCAGAAAAAATATGAGTTGTACCACCTACTTCCACTCAAATTAGTACAGAAGATACTTCATAATAAAACACCTTACAATGCTACAAATATTCTTCCCCTAAAGGCTCATGGCAATGTTTCTGGGGCTTTTAGGGGGATACTAGTAGAGTATGAGCTTTGCTAAGTAAGTCCTCTCGACCTAAAAAAGGCTTTTAACATGGGCCAATGATGGACCAGACAGGGACAGCTAGGTGGCTCAATGGATAGTAGGCCTGGAAACTAGAGGTCCAGGGTTCAAATCTGACCTTAGATTTGCCTTGGCTATGTGACCCTGGGCGAGTCACTTAATCCCAACTGCTTAGCCCTTACTGATCTTCTGCCTTAGAATAGATCATTATGAATGATTCTAAGACAGAAGGTAAGGAGTTAAAAAAAAAAAGTCTAGTCATATTGAACATTAAAGTCAGAAGATAAGGCAATAGAAAAGAGTGCTGGTCCTTGAGTCAGGAATCCAGCTTTAGATACTTTCTGCTGTGTGACCCTGGGCAAGTTCCTTAACCTGTTTGCCTCAGTTTCCTTATCTGTAAAATGAGGATAATAATAGCACCTACCTCTGAGAGTAGTTTTGATGATCAATTTTTTTAAGTGCTTAGACAGTATTTATTGCTAGAACCTTGCATATACTAACTCATTTGGAATTTTGGGAATTTGGAATATTTAAGCTGGTCTCTAGATCAACTACATGTGATGAGAACTTTTCCAACAAGTTTCTTAGGTCATTGTAATGCAGTCCTGTATGACAAGGTTCATCTCAAATCATCTATCAGATGTATAGGAGAAAAAGGGGGATAAGTGGATAGGAAAGGCACTAAAGTAATTCAACAATTTTCAAGATGGTCCTCAAACTAAAAAATATAATCATGATTCATCTACACTTCATGGACACATTGTGGAAATGAAGAGCTCTATGTTGGATATTCAAAGTATAAAAGATTTCTTAGTGCTACGTAAGAGTACTTACTGGATTATTAAAATGATAAACTAGCTCCTTTATACCAAGTTAGGAGTAGAATAATGTTTTTATCCTTATCAGCTCTCTCAGCTTTGGAGTCAAGAACAAAACCTCACCTTGTTTGCTCACATACAAATGTGCTTTTATCCATAGCCAACACTCTACTAGAATAGCTTAAAACAAAATAGGAATTTATTTACAAACAATAGCAAAGATGTCAAAAGAACAAGGAACAATATGTAACAAATTCAAGAATTACTTTATAAACAAAACAAACAATATATACATGATGGAACATAAAGTAACATAAAACCAAAAGGGCAAACTTTACCTTGACCTTACCTAAACAATTGCAAAAGGTGGAAAGCATGTTTTATTTTTCACTTAAGAACTTTAAAGTACCCCTAGGGGTAGTCAAAAAATAAAACAAAAGCTTTGTCTTTACCTTTTACTTAGCTGACTTGTCTATATACCCTTTGAGGAATGTAACATATCAGAGGCTATATAAAATTTATGAAATAGAAGAGATCTGTTAATCTTTCCATAAATATGTGTGAGGTTCAAACTTTTCAAGCTGTTTCACCTCCACTTCTTTATTCTGATGTCATATAATACTTTCCCTTCTATGTCCCAAACAATGAAATGTCAGACTAGTGATACTTATTTTCTACCAGTGCTCTGTTAAATGTGCCATGGCCCAAACCTTAATGGGGCACAGTGCTTTTCCTTTCAAAATTAAGGGGGAAAAAATAAGAGCTGTTAATGATACCCAAAGGTTAAAGAGAAAAACGGATAATTTACAGACTCAAGAGATGGCCAGATCTATTTATTAGCTGTCTTGTTAAAATTAGCTAAATCCTGGATTGCTATGGTTTTTATGTTTCACAACTTCAAATAAGTTAACAATTACTATATTTTGTTCCAGTTAATTGTTTGGAAAGGTAATTTCAATTAAGTAGGTTCTTTCCTTGAAAAAACATTTTCTCCATAATCAGATAATACATTAGATAATCAAGGCTCAATTACTACTTTATGCTCAGAAATGACTATATTTATTTAGTAAACTAGTCTCTGAATGTTAGTAAATGTCACCTTTTTCTTGTCAGGATTGCTATTTGGATGCTTGCTAGCTAACTTCTTACTTATAACTTAACTTGCCTAGTCAGCCCTTCATTAGACTAATCATTTGAATGACAAGCATGCCAAGAAATGTTTTCTGCTATAGACGTAATGAAGGCTCATGAAATTAAACACTGATTGTTGTACTGTGGACTTATGGCAAAATAAGATTCTAAATGCTTTCAAAAATAGCTTTCTGGACATTGTGGCACTAGTCTATACAATATTTTTCTTTTCCTTATCTTTTTCCTCTCAGTGGCTGCTAGTGAAACAAAATCCTAACAGGGGGTGGGGGGAACCCACAAATGAATTTTAAGGACATAACTCATTAAAGATCTCATCAATTACCTCAAATTTTATAAAATATTACTTGCAAAATCACAGAACTAAAGGATTCTGAATATTTTGCATTTGAGTCAAAAATTCAAAGCAATGACATTTTGCATTCCAGTACTGCACAAAATGAGTTAAGAAATGGGGAAATGAAAATAATCCACTGTATTTTGTTTATTAGGTTTACAAAAACTGTACATTTTTTTCTTAAGAAAAAGCATTAACTTAGTACTGGTATCAAATAGACTAAACATTCATTAACAGGAAAATATTCTGATTTTTATTTTTGCACGTTATTCTCAAGTACACAATTACAATAATGTCACACTTCCCTATATGATTTTCTTTTTATGTATTTTACTTTTTTACAAAGTGTACAGAGGGAGGGACATACAATATTTAATAGGATATTTCTACAGAACAATAACTTATATTATGTCCTTGTAAAAATCTGTACCTCTTTAAAACATTTAACTGAAACATCCATTTTATAGCATTTGCTAATCAAATTGTTTTAAGAATTAAAACTATCCTGTAACTAATGTCAGTACATAACAATAACTACAATTTCATTTTCTCTTTATACAGACGAATACATTTTACAAAATCCACTTGACCAAACCCTTAATTACCTTTTAAAGGTTTCAATATTGTGCTTTAAAAAAAAATTGTGTATGATTCCAGACTATGTAAGAGAAATACAAAGTGTGTAAAGTGTTGTGTTCTTTATCTTTCAGTTTATTTAAAAAAATATAGTTAAAATGGCTACTTTTATACTAATTTCATTTTTACAGCATGTTCTTTCAGTTCTTTTACACTGCTTAAAAGAAAACCAAGATTAATGGGGAGACTTTTAAAGAAAATATTGCGATGAAAGTATTAACATTTAGTTTTCAAGGGCAATACTAGACAGCAATGGATTGTACAACCATAAGTAATCAACGAAATGTACTTTGTGGGGCAATGTAGTATGAAGGGCATTAAAGTACCAGAAAACATATCTTAGTTTTGTCACCATCAGTCCAACTTCATAGCAGCCTGAAGCACTTAACTTACAACTAAATCATCTACACACTGGGGATTTGTCAAATACTTTAAAAAATGTAGTATTCTATGCAATTTTGAATGAATCCAAATACTAGGACTAAAAGGAAAGATCATGAAAGATGAAAATCAGACAGCAAAGGTAGTATAGAGCAGCATGACAGTAACAGGCAGCACTGGTATCAGACTTAATGTGTAGCAGGTAAGGGAGTGGGAAGAGGAAGATGATTCTGTCAGTAACAGAAGGGAACTGAATAAAGTAGCAGTTGCCATTCCTGTATTTCCTTCCCTCCCCTCAAAATCTGTATCAATATCAAGCAAATTTAGGTTAAGAATGTCTGAAATCTACTATCTGTTGTATCTCCTTGCTTAGATTGACTTAGCCTGGTTTCTTTAAAAAATTCAATTGCAATGAAAGACAAAACAATGAAAGACTTAGTAATCAACACAAAGCCTTAGATCTTCTTTCAGTTACTTAATAAAGTTGTATCTTCGAATCAGTGCTGACTAAGGTGTTGAACCATTTACATTTTCATCCACTGTGGTTGTTTTGGGTATAATAAAACTTGAACTTGCTACATTTACATAGTAATCAGTACCCATTATCTATTATAGAGATTTGTAGTTCCTTCTTCATACTCTTAGCTTGGTGAGATAAATACATAGTGTTCTCTCAAGCTGTTTATATCACAGAACTGAATTTAGTTGTGTATGGATAATAATTACCTTTCTGGAATAATATGAAGCTGAAATATCATGAAAAACATTCTATTTAGATATGTAAAGATATTTTAATGAAAATACCTTTATTCTTTTAAAAATACTACTAAACGTATTTTCTTTCTACTTCTTTACCTGAGGTCTCTTCTCTAAATAGCATGTTTTACAAAAAGGTCTATCATGTACATCCCTGGATTTTTCATGAATTATTGTAAAGTAAGTACTTTTTAGTTTGACATTTTTAACTCAGCCATTGTCTTAGGATGTGTGTATAAATGTGTAAAATAAATAATACACACAGATATATGCATACATAAAAAGTTTGGGGTACACTTACGTACAAAGTTGCAAACTATTCTATGAGTCATAGGAATGATCTCTCTCAAATTCCAAAATTCGTTGTCAGTACTGTTTCATTTGTAGTACACAACCATTCCAAGACAAAAAGCACAGACAGAATAGCAGACATAATAGTAGTGAGCAAAACTCTTCAGTATGTCTTTTTAAAAGTTTTTTTTGTGCTGACAAAAGATGTAAGTACTCCAAAGAAGCCCCAAATAATTTTTCCTGCTAAAAATGAAAATTAAAAACAACCACAGCTTTTTCATTCAGTAATGTTACAGACTTAAAAGCTTAAGTGTAAAGTTCTGTTGTCACGTGATCTTAAGATATTAAACAAGACAATTAAATGAGTTCCGTATTATGACAGCTAGATCTGACAATAAAATCTCCCATATATATTTATATATGTATATATATATATATTAGATGTGTCTATGACAATTTCATCATGAGAAAATGCAAATTACCTTTAAAATTTGTGACACGAATGAGTCAACATGAACACTTTGTGAGTTACCAATCTTAAATTACCTTTAGTTAAATGGTATTAGGTGAGTACCAATAAGGTAAGCAAGGTAAATATTTAAATAAATATAAAAACTACTAGGATTGAAAGATTCAGTATAGAGGCAGGGATTACTTTATTAAATGCAACTTTATTGTTGCCATCTTTCCTCATTTATTAAACAAACTGAATAGAATCCAGAACACGCTATTGAACAAAATGTAAAAAAAAAAAAAAAAAGTCAACTAGAAGCAATAATCCTATTTGTATACAGCATAAATCAATGCACAGTATTTTTTTGTAATCACAACTGATTGGCTTTAAAATGAATTGACTGTCTCAAGGCCAATATTCTTTACAATTCCACTCCACATAAGTCAGTGAAATAATTTTTATGGCAGTCCAACATCTTTATGATGTCGCATGATGTGCTGGTTCTTTTCTGAGGGTCTCCGAAACCCTTTCTTGCAGTACTCACAACGATGCGGATAGTCTTTTGTATGAATGGAAATAACATGCCGCTTAAAGCCCGAGGCGTCTGTAGTGCTATACTCACAGTACTCACACTGGTAAACTTTCCTGCCGCTGTGTGTCTTCATATGTTTTTTGAGCTCATTTTGCTGCCTGAACCCCTTCCTACATCTCTTACACCTAAACGGAAGATCCTTTGTGTGAACAGAGAGAATGTGGCGACTTAGAACAAATGGATCTGCGATCTTAAAGTCACAATGTCTACACTGGTGCATTTTTTTACCCTTGTGGGCAGCCACATGTTTCTTGAGTTCTGAGGGCCGATGAAAGCCTTTATCACACATGTCACACTTGTGGGGGTAGTCCTTTGTGTGAACTGAAATTATGTGTCGTTTCAAATCACTTGAGTTCGAGCTCTTGTGGTCACAATGCAAACACTGGTGTGTTTTGCTTTCTTGGTGGATAAGGGCATGCTGCTGCACCTCTTTGGTATCTGAGAAAGTCAGAAGACAAATCTCACACTTGAATGGCATCTCTTTACTGTGTTTAGTCTTTACATGAGTTTTCAAGTTAGAAGAGTCAGCAGACCTATATTCGCAGTACTGGCATTGGTATGGCTTCTCACCAGTATGGATTCGCATGTGTTTCTTGAGCTCTGATGGATGACGGAAACCTTTGCCACATTCCACACAAATATGAGGAAAGTTTTTGCTGTGGACAGCCAGAAGATGGCGGTTCAATAACCCTTGTTCGGCTGTCTCATAATCACAGAATTTACATTTGTGCATTTTGTTGGCTCCTTTTTCCTTATGCACCATTTTGTGAGTAAACAAAGCTCCAGCATGAGAGAAATGTTTCCCACATTCATCGCATTCAATTGCCTTTTCGGTTTTGTTGGTCAGCTTGTGGCTCTCCAGGTGGTTGTGTAAACTAATTTTTTTATTAGTAGTGTAATCACAGTCTGTGCATCGATATTTTTTCTTGGTAAGGTGCTCTGGATGGTTTTTCATATGCCTCTTCAAGAATCCTCTAGATTTAAACTTCTTCCCACAAATCATGCAAGGATAGACAGTCAATGGATGACCATCAGGGCCAATAATTATTGCTAAGAGGAAGAAAAAGATTATAAACATTAAAACAAAGATTTATTTAAGAACATTTAAATTATAAGTTCTAAAGATTATTAGACAAGTATAAATTACATTTTAAGGTACTTTTAACAATTCTTCAACATTCAGGCATCATCAGATAAGTTGTGCCCACTGACAAAGCTTTTTTTTTTTCCCCAATGGGTATTATAGAGTATCACTTCACCCAATATTGCTCTACAACTTCCTATTGGTAAATTCCATCAGGTCAAAATAGCAAATGAAGCTATCTCAATATTGAGATCTTCAGTATCAGTTTAAATCATAAAAGAAAAAAATAACATATTACTTTTCCACATTTGATTCTCCCAAAATTGTCATTTAAACTGGATTTAACATATAGCTAAAACAGAAACTTCTTAAAAAATCAAGAATTAAAAGACCTCAAAAGTATTCCTATAAAGAAATGACACACTAATGTCACTATCACACTTAAGACTGTCAAAGCAAGACTTCTTGATTCTTCTTTTGAACAGGCAATGTTAAGAACTTGGTCCAGGATAAGGGCTGAGGAAATACACTTCCCACCCTTCTTTGTAGAACTGTGGGGTTCCAGGTATGGCATATTTGTATACAATTATTAGATGTGGTTGCTGTGTGGCTTGGTTTTTCAATACTGTTTTTCATCTCATTTTTAAAAAAAGAAAACTTTGTTACATGGGATGACCTGCTTAGACAGGTGACCAGGGAGGGATATATTCAGAAATAAACATGATGAAAAAAAATCAAGACATCAATAATTTTAAAATAAAAATGACAGTTCTACTTTAAATTAATTAACCTATTCAGTACCATTTCAATTAAACTATCCAAAAACTATTTCACAGAACTACAAAAAATAATATCAAAATTCATCTGAAAGAACAAAAGGCCAAGAACATGACAAGAATCAATTAAAAAAAAAAAAAAAAGAAAAAAGAAAAAAAATGATGGAAGGAGGTCCGACTGTGCCAGATTTCAAACTATACTCTAAAGCAGTGATTCCCTAAGTGGGCACCACCGCCCCCTGGTGGATGCTGCAGTGATCCAGGGGAGCAGTGATGGCCATAGGCGCATTTGGGGGCAGTGATAATATGTGACAGGGGGCGTGCTAAGTAATATTTTTTCTGGAAAGGGGGCGGTAGGCCAAAAAAGTTTGGGGACCACTGATCTAAAGCAACAATCATCAAAACACAACAGTTAATGTCCATAACAACTTAAGTGTTTGTTAAACTCAAAAATCCAAGCTTTGGGGGAAATAGAGAACTCACTATTTGACAATTGCTGGAAAAAGAGGAAAAAAAAGAGGAAATTAGGCACAGACCAACATTTTACACGATATAACAAGATAAAGTCAAAATGATACTTGATCTAGAAATAAAAGGTGACACCATTAACAAATTAGGGGTACATGGAAAAGTTTGTCAGACTTATGGATAAGAGAAGAATTTATGACCAAATAAGATATAAAGAATATTACAAAAAACAAAATGGACAATTCTGATTACATAAAAATTGGAGTGAGAGCCGGGCCTAGAGATAGGAGCTTCTAGGTTCAAATCTAGCCTCAGACATACTTCCTAGCTGTGTGGCCCTGGGCAAGTCACTTGACCCTCATTGCCTAGTTCTTACCACTCTTCTGTGTTTGAACCAATACAGAGTACTGACTCTAAAATGGAAGGTAAGGGTTTTAACTTTTTTTTTAATTAAAAAGGTTTTGTACAAACAAAACCAATGCACCCAAGAAGTAGAAGGGAAAAACAAATTTGGGGGGGAAAAAGGGGGATAGTGGTATCACAGTAGGTTAGAGAAAAATATTTCATCTGAATTAGAATCAAGTTAATAATGCTCTTTTCATTCCACATCTTGAAATTATCTCACATTTTCAAATTTGGCATACAAATCCAAGTTTTGTCACCAACTTAAAAATGATCACAATACAACCCAAAGGTACATTCTTCCTTCTGCCCAAGGAATGACTGTCAAATCCTCAGAAACTGAACAATATACTGGCAATATTACTATATCCTCACCTGTTTGGTACTGCCTAGAATCAGGTCTTCTCCTCTTCTTTGGTTTTTGTTTTGCCAGTCTGCCAAGTCCAGCAGACTCATCTATGTGCAAGAGGGCACTTGCAGTGCCATTCCGGTTTTCAATTCCATCAGTATTATTACCTAACAATGCGCATTAAAAACAAAATTATATAGTATTATCACTTTGAAGATTATTTGTATTGTGGAATCTTTATTAATAACAACATTGAAAAAATAGCCATAATCCTCAAGAATGAATTTCCCCATCCTAAGTAAAGAGTTTTAGAATATGTATCTTTTTTGGTGATGAGGGTCTAGGAAACTCCTAGTTGTCAGTTAAAAAAAACACATTACAGCATTTTGCCCCATGGAATCCCTTGTTGTCTCCCAAAATTGTAAAGCCACGGGGCAGATATTATCAAGATGGAAATTTTCAGCTTGGAAGTCTGTGTACTTCTTGAAGTACTTCCTTCTACGTAATATAGACATGAAGGAAATTCCTGTTAAAAATAGAGACAAAAAGTAGACTTTATAATCTTCCTCTATCCTTGCTGAAATTAAATAACCTTTACAGGTACTGGTATTATCTATCTGGGACTTATACCACAAAGAGGATTCTTTGAATGTGCACAGATTTTTATAGAAAAAGCACCAGCTTTTTGTTGTTCCCAGGCCTTGAAGAGTTTTTAAGTGACTTACCATAGGCTGCTGCCCAAGCTATTGGCATGAAAGTTTTTATTTCAGTGTCATCAATTTGTTGTTCATGTGCCACTGCTGCATCTTCCTCACCAACAATTACTTCCATATAAACTTCATCAGCAATTTCTGCAACATCTAGAAAAGAAAGACAATAAGTATTAATTTCATTTTCCATAAACAGAGTTCCAGAAATCTATAAGGAAGAGAGGCAAAATATGAGAAAGTAATAAGCCCTGGAATTAAAATCTTTTATTTTTTTTACTTTGCAATTAATTGCATTTATTTATTTGTTTGTTTGTTTAGGCCTTTCCTTTTGGAAAATTTTATTTAACTAATTAATTTGGAATATTTTTCCATGGTTACAAGATTCATGTTCTTTCCTTCCCTTCCCCCAAACCCCCTCCCATAGCCGATGCACAATTCCACTGGGTTTTACATGTATCATTGATCAAGACCTACTGATTTTATTATTGATAATTTGCACAAGGGTGATCGTTTAAAAGAGTCTATGTCCCCAGTCATATACCCATCAAACCATGTGATCAAGCAGTTGTTCTGTTTCTACTCCCACAGTTCCTTCTCTGGATGTGAATATTATTCTTTCTCACAAGTCCCTCAGAATTATCCTGGATTATTACATTGCCTAGTGGGGAAGTCCATTATATTTGATTGTACTACAGTGTATCCATCTCTATGTATATGGTTCTTCTGGTTCTCCTCCTTTCGCTCTGCGTCAATTCCTGGAAGTCATTCCAGTTCCCATGGAATTCTTCCAGTTTATTATTCCTTTGAGCACAATAGTATTCCATCACCAACCGATACCACAATTTGTCCAGCCATGCCTCAATCAAAGGGCATCCCCTCCCCTCATTTTCCAATTCTTTGCCACCACAAAGAGTACAGCTATAAATATTTTTGTACAAGTCTTTTTCCCTATGATCTCTTTGGGGTATAAACCCAACAGTGGTATATGGCTGGATCAAAGGGTAAACAGTCTTTTAGCGTCCTTTGGCCATAGTGGAATGAAAAGGCACAGGTTATAGTCCTCAATCACCTCAAACAAATTGTTCTATGCCTGAAGGGAAGCCACCTTACTTCTCTAGATCTCATTTTCTCAATTATAAAATCAAGGAGTTGGAACTGGATGATCATTGAAATCCCCTTTTTAGTATTAATACTAAATTCATACTAATGTATGAGTGTACTAGGTTTTTATTGCAAAGAGATCAAAAAAGGAAAAAATGGAAAGGGACTTATATGTACAAAAATATTCATGGTGGCAAGAAACTGGAAACTGAAGGGATGTTTGTTCATCAGTTAGGGAAAGGCTGAACAACTTGCGCTGATTGTGATAAATGGAATTGTGCTATTAAGAAATAATAATTAAGATGCTTTCAGAAAATCCTGGAAAGGTTAACAACTAATACAAAGTGAAGTAAGGAGAAGCAAAAGATCATTGTACACAGTGATAGCAATATCTGTATGATGATCAACTGGGAATGAACTCAGCAAACCAATGATCTAAGACAATTCCGAAGGACTCATAATGAAAATGGCTATCCATAAGTGATTAGAGAACAACTTTATTTTCAATCTTCATATCTAATTATAGTATTACTTTGGAATGTTTCATCCAAATACTCTCTCCAGAGAAAGAAAGAATGGAGCCTGGCTTCAGATGGAAGCATACTTTTTTAAAAAACTTTTTTTCTTGGGTTTCTTTTGGTCAGTGTTTTCTTATATGGAAATATATTTTGCATAAATGGATATGTATAACCTATGCCAAATTCTCAATGGGAGGGGAGGAGAGAATTCACAACTCAAAATTTTTTTGAATGAATGTGAAAACTGTTTTACTTGTAGGAAAAAAAATAAATTATTTGGGGAAAAAAAAAAAGATGAGTGTGTTAGCCCATAATGAATATCTCTATCCTCCTCTAATAGTCTATGGGGCAACTACAGACTACAGTAGAGCACCAGGCCTGGAGTCAGGAGGAGCAGGGTTCAAATCTGATCTCAGACTTATCATTGTGACTCTGAGCAAGTCCCTTAACTCTGATTGCCTAGCTCTTATCACTATTCATTCTTAGAATTGATATTAGGAAAGAAGGTATGGGTTAAAACAAAACAAAAAAGTCTGTGACATTTTTTCTTTTAAATACAATTATTAAATCAATAATGATTTGATGAAAATGAAGCTCAAATTACAATCATCACCTGGCCTTTTTATAGGTCCACTACTTCCCATAAAATGTTAGGTACATAAAGAAAAGCTTCATAGGGCATCTTTGTTTTCTAGCTTTTGAAGACAGAATTTTTTTCTATAGTGTTGCCATTACTGTTAAATATCAACTGAATAGGAAAAATCCTAAAAATTATATAAAATTTTCTCCCACAAAAAGGCCACCTACTTACTTAAATCTTCATCTTCTTGCTGAGAGTCATTTACAGTCATGTAAACCATCTTTTCCCTTGGAACACGAATACTGCTACTCTGATCAAGTAGTCCAACTCCATGATCATTCTCAGGTTCACTTTCCACAATATCCACTGTACCACCTAATAGTATTAGATGAGAGAACAAACATTTTATTTCCAAACTTCAGATCTAATTATAGTGTTCAGTACTGTTTTGTTCAAAGCACTGCCCTTCCACTAAAACACTTTCGTAAAAAGTTAATATTTAAAAAGGGACAAGATTTAAGAAGTTGGGTACTTTATAAGATAAACCACTTCATCTTACCTAAATCATCTTCTCCAGGATCAGCCTTAAAAATATAAACTTTGATGACTTCAGGGCAAGTGCCATCTACTTTACAAGGGTCAATTTCAGATTCAGCGTCCATGGTGATTTCAGAGGAGCCATCATGTTCTATCTTCCCAGCATCATCCACTACAAAAGTAAAATTGTAAAACAGGGCAAGTAAAACTAGGTTTCAATGAGGCTGGTAATAACAGAACCACAAATTGAAAACATGTGGCTTTCTGGAAAATAAAAATGGAAAAAATATCAGAACTACACACGCACGCCAATAATAATAAATGTAACATAAAAAGTACTTTTGTAATACTTTATGCTAAAACTATCACAACCTGTCCATATTTGTAGAATGTAATAAAGTCAAGAACAACACAGACTCAGCTGACTTTACAGGTCCCAAATAAGACTTTTGTGAAAAGTTAGTTTAAAATATTAAATAGCTAAATAAAATGCAACTTAGGAAGTATCACCACCTAATGTATCAAAACTCTTAAAGAATCCTGATAAAAAACATGTCAAAAGGACATTTAATTTATTAATATCCTTGATGTATAACATCTAAATAAAACTTGAGAGAAAAATATCCTTATGCATCACACCATGATATAAAGTGACCATCAATCTCAAAAGAGAGTAAGATGAAAAGACTTCAGTATGAATGAAACATTGGGAGTTTAAACTCTGAAGACCACTGTAGCACAATTCATAAATCTAGTTCACCAGAAGGCTGCCCACCAGGTGATAATTTGTCTTTCTGGTTACAGGAATTCATAAGGAGCATGTGCTGTTATTCAAGTATGAAGGATATATGATCTCTATTGTTGGAAGAAGTACCCACACCAGTGAAATCAATGAGTCTTTGGAACCATTTATGCAAATACATCACAAATAGTTATAGTTACAGTCTGAGGAAAAATCAGTTAAATTGTTTAAAAATTAATTGTCTTGGAGGAATAGTTACAAAAAAAAAAGCCAAATACAACATCTTAATTTAATGTATTTACTCACTTCAACTGATCTGAGATCTCCCCAAAACAAGGATTACTTTTTCCATCAGTACAAATTCATCCCTACCCTTGTATCCTGTGAGATTCTTATCCATGACCATATTTATCTCCACAGAGGTCTTTTAATATTTGGTAGATATCAAGTTTAATCACTGAAAGCAATTTGCTTGCTCTTACCACTATACTGTGCCATCTATTTTCCAGTAACATGTGTCATGAATATTTTCTATATGCTTTCTTGCATGCAAGTTTCTGTTGGTGAAAAGATGTAGCCTATTTGTACCTACCATGCACTTCTCCACTGCCCTTTGGATCACTACAATTTTGATTCCTTGGAGAGCATAATGTTTCATGATTTGTAGCTATACAGCAGTACTAAGAGAATGTAGGTACCAAAAAAATGTAAGCTTCTGTGCTGAGTAGCAGCTTAAAATCACTGGAAGCACCAGGCAAATTCCCAAATGCAATTCAACCTATTCTATCTAAGTTGACTCAGCTTATTCTCCATCTTTCGTTCCTGTCTAATATAAATATACTGATAAGACTAATTCAAAGGACACTTATCCAACTTTACATATAATCGGAGGAATACTAATTCTTTATGAATGACTAATGGGCTAATCTTTTCTTAGTGAAGAGAAAAGACCTACAGAGTTCTGGGGCTTGACTAATCAGCATAATGTCATCTGTTAACCAAAGTACCTAAAAGATTTCAGTATGAGTAGAGATTCTCCTCATTGGCTTCAACAAAAACATAAGTGAATACCTCTAAGTGAATATGTCTCCTGTCTTATGCCTCTGAGAGCCTTTAAGGCTGAATTTCCCACTAGAGTTCAATGGTTTTTGATTAATACCAATATTTTCTGGTATACATGCACACACACGTGCACACACATACAACATGCCCAATTACATTGCTATGGTCAAAATTACATGCTGACTGAGAGTAATCCTGGAACTCCACAAACAACACAGGCAAATGTGAATATCAACTACCTATATAAGAATGGTGATTGAATAATTTATATCAACTAGTTTAACAACTATTTTGAGAGGTGGTATGGAAGAACAATAAATTGGAAGCTAGGCAGAGATGTATAAAGAAGAAAAGGTTATTTCAGGAAAAGGGAATGGTGTGGACAAGGGTTTCACAATGTATTTTGGAATGGAATAGAAGAGTCATCAACTGAAAGTTAGGAAGAGACATACAGTGAAGAAATATTCCAGGAATAGGCAATAATGTGAACAAAGGCCCAGAGTAGGGAAAGCACCAAAAGGAAAAAGCTTCTAAGACAGCTGACTTACCACCAGAACTAGTCAGTAAATGGAACTTGTAGAGGCAGATTTCAGATTCATATAAGGGTTAACTCTGTAATAATTCAAACTATGTTCTGTTTGGTTTTAAGTGCTATTTCCTAAGTGTGCTTGTGGGTACCAAAAGTGTTCAGTGGAGGTTAGATGACTTATTAGGCCTCAACTCTGGGATGCTACGAACCTATAAAGCAATAAAAACTAATCTTTTACCTAATACATCCTTAGTTAGCTGTTTAAGACCAAGACGTGATCTTTATAGATTTTTCCTCTTGTTATATGGCTGGGTTGTGACTTTATTTTAAGTCCCATTACTGAGGTATTAAGGGTCCAAATGTGGTGATAGTGGTGGTGGGGTCACCCAACCTATATATTAGTATTGGTATCTGTTCCTTTTCAAACCTACTTCTTGTCCCACATCTAATTTTTTGGTTTATAACTATTTTGGGGATGATCTTGCTTAGTTAGTTATATGTTACACTAAGCTTTCTGTAGGTCCATTTCCCCCTCTGCTGCTTCCTATTGTTCTGTGAAATAAAACTGCTTAAAATCTCCAATCATCCTACTGATTCACCAATCCTACAGGATTACAGATCTAGAGATGGACATTTTCCAGTTGAGACCAAGGGAGATTAAATAACTTGTCCAATATCACATAGAGTAGCAGTACCCTTCTTTCTGCTTTGTAATTGACCTAGTACCTCAAACCAGGGTTGCCCATGGCCAATGTGCATCTCTGGTAAGATCAAGTTATTTGGCTAGCTGAGGTAGTTTCTAAATTCTTCTGGCTTGCTTATGGCAACTATTTTACACAAACTGAGTTTCTCTGAGAAACAGAGATTATCATAGTTCGTGACTTAATTTTAGTCCATTTTTGGGAATGAAGATTGCTTAAAGGGATAGTCAGATTTTTAAAACTACATGATATGCCTTTGTAATCATTTTTCTCTCTTCTTTAAGCAATTGATGATCCAACAGAACACTGCCAGTTGATAATGAAATGACCACCATGTCAGTAACTAGTCATTTACTTTCTGTTAAGATGCATCCAATTTCATTTTTAAAAATGAACATTTAGTGCTTGCCCCACATCCAGATCCATCCAACTATAATATAATTTTGAAAAAAATTATTTAGGCTAAGGGTAGCTAGATGGCTCAGTAGATAGTGAGCCAGGCCTGGAGTCAGGAGAACCTGGGTTCAAATCTGACCTCAGGCACTTCCTGGCTGTGTGACCCTGAGCAAGTCACTTAACTTACTTTGGACAATCTTGCAAAGTTTTTCACACAATTTTCTCCCCTCTTCTTTATCTCCCCGCCCCCAATGGCAGATATTGGTGTACAAACTATAATTATTATTGTCATCTTCTTATTACATTTGTCATTAATAAATCAATTAGCAAGATAACCAAGTATCTCTTTTTGCCTTTGAGCACATGGTGAAAGTAACACTACTGACTTCTTTAATCGCTTAAGCAATGAAAACTTGCAAAGTCCTTCCATTTTGTTCCAACTTCCCTAGCTCTTCTGGATTTGTTTAGAGCTAGAACATCAAAATTGATATAGTTCAGTTCTTTTAATAGTTTATTAACTTACTGGCTGCTAGACAAAAATGTCATACTCAGAAGCAAATGAATGCTTGCATAAGGATTAAAACATCATACCCATTTCCTGTCACTTCCTACAACAATCATTGTCAAGGAGTAATCAGGAGAAAGCTACACAGGACAAAGTCCAATGTTTTATTTTTAATCTTTGTATCTAGGTGGCACAGTGAATAAGAGTGCTGAGAGCTTAAGAGTCAGAAAGACCTGAATGCAAATCTGGCTTCTTATCCTTACTAGCTATATGACCATGGGTAGGTCACTTTACCTTATTTGCCTCAATTCCCTCAACAACAAAACAATGATAATAATGTAGTTGTGAAGATCAAAGGAAATATTTGTCAAGCTCTTAGCACTATGTCTGGCATGTAGAAGGCCCTATATAAACGCATATTCCCTTCCCCTTCTCTTAATCAGATTAAAGGGTTGGCCGAAGAATTCTTCACTGAGGAACACTATTCCTGGTTGACAAAGCAACATCATTATCTATATTCTTGCTGCTGTGGAAGGTCTTCCATATTGTCTTTATTTATTGTTCAATTCATATTAAGTTCAAAATAAATACAAGGGGACTCCTGCCCAGGAAAATGAATCCTAATTTCACAAGAGTTTGAATAAGAACAACACCCCATATATTAAATATTTGTTAAGGGGCAAGGGGAAGCAAATATTGAGCTTTAAAAAAAGGTTACAACATTTTCAAAACCTCTAAAGAACTAAATTATAGTACCTAGTCTATGTTTTTAAAGTTATTCCCACAGAAAAGACCAAAGAGTTCCCATATCTCTAGACCAATGATAACTGAAAAGGTACATTCTTTGAAGGATAACATCAAAAGTAAAACAGCTAAGATTATATGGTTAGATGGTAGAAAAAAGTCATCTAAACCAAGGTACTACTGAATTGTCTTTATTTTTTTTTTAAACCCTTAACTTCTGCGTATTGGTTCCTAGGTGGAAGAGTGGTAAGGGTGGGCAACGGAGGTCAAGTGACTTGCCCAGGGTCACACAGCTGGGAAATGTCAAGCCAAATTTGAACCTAGGACCTCCTGTCTCTAGGCCTGACTCTCAACCCACTGAGCTACCCAGCTGCCCCTTGAAGTGTCTTTAAAAAAAAACAACTGCTGAATACATCAAATATAGTCCATTCTATAAGGAGTTGAATATTATGGACAAAAGCTGGTCTATTTTGGCAACAGTGACCAGATTTTCCCTTTATGGTATTACTGGGTCAAATATATTGGATATGAGGGGTAAAGGTGAGAGAAAGTAATGATAGACTCAGAATGTTTGCAGTATATATTTTAGTGTATTTTCTAATATATTAACATTATATGACCCATATTTATAATACTAGGTATATAATAAAGACGAAAATGAAATAGTCCCTGCCCTCATGGAGTTTACATTTCACTGACAGAAAACACATACAAATAAGTAAATACAAAATATGTAAAGCAGTTGGAAGTAATTGGAGGGGGAAGAAGTGGCATTCTTAGCAAATGGAAACATCAATATAGGGCTTCCCATAAGAGGTGACATCTGAGCTAGGTTTAGAAGGAAGCTAAAGATTCTACAGGAATTGGAGATAGTCTGGGCAAAGGCATTTTCTGGAAATTCTGGAAACAACAATTAAGCCAATATGGCTAGAACTTCAATTTTTAAAGGAAAGTAATATGCACTTATAATAAGACTGGAAAGGAAGACTGGAGCCATAGTGTAAAAGGGCTTTAAAAGTAAAACAGAGACTAGGTCATGCCAAAATAGTAAAAGTGACAATACCCACCCTTACCACTCTTCCACCTATCAGACAATACACCGAAGTTAAGGGTTTAAAAAAAAAAGTGACAATACTGCAAAAGTTTTTACAGTTTTAATATTATCAAATTACTAAAAGAATATTTTATAGAATTTAATAAAATTAAGAAATTCATTTGGAAAAACAAAAGGTCTAGAATGTCAAAGGAAATAATGAAGAGGTAGGAATAAAATGGAGAATAGCATTTCCAGGCCTCAAACTATATTATAAAATAAGTTGTTAACATTTGGTATTGATTTAAAAATAGATCAAAAGAACACACTAGACAAGGGAGAATCAGAAACAATGGAACTCAATGTTGGATAAATTGGAAAACAGAAATTACTTTGAAAAGAACAATTAATATAAAAACTAAGAAAACTGGAAAGTAGTATGGTGGAAATTAGGCTTAGGTCAACATCTTAAACCATATTATATAAAATATTCTAAACAGATGAATGACCTTAATATTAACAATTATACAACAAAAAAAAATTAGAAAAAAGCTGACAATCTGCCTTCACAGCTATGGTTAGTAGATATGTTCTTAACCAAACGAGAAAGAGTAAATTATAAAAGATAACTTTTACATGAAACAAACACCCCCTCCCACCAAAAGCCATTCCCCAACAGTTAAGTCATTAAAGGATATATGCAGTTTTCAAAAGAAGAACTGTAAAGTATTAACCACCATATAAAAGAATACTCCCAATCACGAATAAAAGAAATAAAAATCCAAACAAACTGGGATTTCACATTATACCCTGCAAATTGGCAAAAATGGAAATGTCAGACATTGGAATTTATATTTGATCCTAGAGGCTGTATGATGCTTCTTTAGTACAGAAAATATGGAGATCAATTTTTTCCTTACAAATGATCAGATTGACAGCTACATAAAAGAATGAATAAAGACTAGGAAAACAATTAGGAAACTATTGGAAGTTTCATATCCCAGTGACACTCCACTAGACAGCTCCTTCCAAGTCAGCATCGACATATTCATTTATAAATGACTACCCTCTGGGTAACCAATTTTGAATTCCTCTAATTGCACAATAAGCCTATTTGTCCACAAAGAGATCAGGAGAGACTGTCAAATGCATTCCAGAAACTTATGTAAATTAACTCATGTAATGTCTGATAAACTGTCATAAAAGGAAATCAGATCAGTTTGGCATGACCTGAACTAGATGAAATCATAAAGCTCTTTTTGATCAATTCCTTTTCTAGTATGATAATGTTCAAATTTTTGTTAGGAAATCAGTTCTTTTTTACCAGCTTATCATTTATAGACTCGTGTACCAGGTGTGGGTATGGGAGTAGAATAAGACAATCTTTATCATCTCTCAAGTTTAGCTCTGCAACCAAAGATCATATAATGGTGGCTCAGCAATCACACCTGGTAGTTCTTTCAGGGTTCCACCTTAAAAGTACTCAGACTTGAACTGTCAAATAAACCTAACTAGTAAAAGCCCTAAGTTGTCTGCTATCTCTGTGTAAACTCTTACTTAGAAGTAGCTTTATAAATAAGTTTTTTCTAATGAAAAACATAATTTTCATAGTATTTTCAAAGCCAATTTATGAAGACAAAGCTATTTTTTCCTGTTTACAAAATATATTTTATGCCTTTAGTGAAAGAAAATTTCCAAATCAGAGGCTTACCTGAGGATAGCACAGCACCTCTCACTAGACAACTATCAAAAGCTTGATCTGAGAGTATCTGGTAATATTTTTCTCTAACTTTTCTTCCTGCCAATGTTACCTTGATTCAACAACGGTTTTATCCCAACTGTCAAATGTTATTATCATAGAAGGGATGTCAGAGCAAAGTTGATCTAAACTGTATTTTAAATACTCTGTGTTTAAATTCTCTTAAAATACAAATATTTGGAGAAATTAAGATACAAGGGAGAGTTGTCTCTTGCCTGAAGACCAGGGTTCAAGTACTACCCCTGATGATTATTGCCCTTCTGCAAGTCACAATTTCCTTAAGCATCAGTTTCCTCTTCTATAAGCTATAAGGGATGAGGATATGGTGCCCAATGAGGTTCCTTTTCACTCTATATTTTTGATCCTATGAATAGTCATTAGGAAATTGTTGCTTGGTATCTTCTCTTAAGAAGTATATTTTTCGGGGGCAGCTGGGTAGCTCAGTGGATTGAGAGTCAGCCCTAGTGACGGGAGGTCCTAGGTTCAAAGCCAGCCTCAGACACTTCCCAGCTGTGTGACCCCAGGCAAGTCACTTGATCCCCATTGCCCACCCTTACCACTCTTCCACCTAGGAGCCAATACACAGAAGTTAAGGGTTTAATAAAAAAAAAAACAAACATAAAAAAAAGTATATTTTTCTAACTGTGTTTAGAATTTGCACCACATCATCAAAATTAATGCATTATTTGTGGTTTGAAGCTAAGTAGGAGATTAAGGTGGGACATTATTGTATTAGTAATATAAAAATAACAATATTTTAATGGTGCTGAGAAGTCAAAGGATACTAAATGTCATTTGTCTTACGCCATCTATAACTAGATTCCTGTCTACATCTACTGCTATATTAACAAATAATGTCTGTCCATAATAATATCTTAAGTCTGAAAAAAAGACAAAAATTATAAAGTATATCTTGAGGCAAATTACCATGTCTTAGAAAGATTTCCAACAAAATCATTATAATCAAGAGACTTGGGTTACATAAAATATTTAATAAAGTCCAATATCCTGGATATCTCATTTATACAGAATTTCCTAAGCCTGCAATCAGAAAATAGTATTATTTTAATAAAAAGTGAGTGGCTTAAATCTCTTCTTATCCTAAAAATCTAAATTAACAATATAATCTTAAGTTCTAAAGGTACTTCCTCACCCCCCCCCCATTAAAGAAGTAAACACATTTACCGGGAGTTATACAATTTTTTTTAAAAACCTAGTTAAATTTAAAGAAACTTCAACTACTAAGCAGTATACCTATGTAGTGGAAAATACATTAACTAGAATCAGAGGACCTGGCTTTGAATCCCATTAATAACCCTTACTATCTATATAACCATAAGGAAATCACTTCCTAGGCCTCATTTCTTCATCTGAAAAAAGTGAGGGAGTTAGACTTAAATGATCTTTGAAATCCCTTCTTGTTCTAAATTTGTGCTTCTATGGCACTTAAGTCTATTTTAATCAAGCTTTAAGAGAGACTTCCTCTTGAGGTCAATTAATGATGATAATAAGGATGTTGATAATAAAATTTATATAGCACTTATTATGTGGCAGGCACTGTGCTAAGCACTTACAATTATTATCTCATTCCATCTTCAAAACAACACTGGGAAGTCAGTACTGTTATTATTGCTTTATAGATAATGAAACTGAGGCAAACAAAGATAAAGTAACTTGCTCATGGTCAAATAATTAGTAAGCATTTGCACTCAGGTTTTCCTGATCCATATAATCATCGTAATGCCAAATATTTGAGTGTATTTTTCATTCAGTTCTGACTTCTTACAAATATCCTAAAAGGAGAACAAATCTCAGTTTTACACATCAGTTTCAGGACAAACTTCAACCAAATCAAATCTGAATTTATAATCACAAATGGCTATATTTAAAATCTTAATTTTTCCAATTTCCCTAGATTCTCAATTTTCCACTAGCTGCTAGCACCTCAAATTATAGAACTCACTATTTTCAATTAGCTTACTTTCAAAGATTTATAGTAGCAGTCTCAACATTCTTATCCCTCTCTTTTGGAGCCCATGAAGTTTTAAAGATTGGAAGTACCCTCCTGATGGTCCCTCAAGGGCCCAGAACATGACAGGCTGGAGCTCCCCCCTCCCACCCCCCAAGTCCTAGAAATTAATGATTCTTACACACGGTCTGGTCCCTTTATACAAGTGAAAACTTCAATCAATGACATTGAAGAAATAAAATTTTGCTTAGATCTTTATAAATTGTCCCATACAAGAAAACAACTTTTCTGCAATTCCTAATTAATTTCTCCTGCAAAATGTATAAGTATTTTGCTTTATAAAATCATGGACAGAAAAAAGAATGGGAAAGAAAATTCAATTCAAGCAAATGATTAAGTTAAAAAAAGTTCTATATAATTTGTAATACCAATTTGCCCTAGGAAAGTATTGTAAAGACAAATTCTCACACTTGTAGGAGCAGAATGATTGGTCTAGAAAGGTTACATTCTCCCTGTGAAAAATCCAACACACAATTCAATATTCTTTAAAGCAAAAGCCTGGATTCATCTCACACCTCTGAGATTGACAAAGATAACAAAAGGGGGAGATGAAGACAATTGTAGGAGTTTTGAGATGAAAAGCACAAAAGCTATCAGATGTGCTAAGACATATTTTTCTAGCTAAGCTAATTACGTTGATTTATTTTTGCTTGATTAGGGAAAGTGGTTTGTCACTGTTATTGTTTTTGGTGTAATAGGTAGTAGCCCACAGTAATAGGTGGGTAGTTATAGAGATGCCAAAGAAAAACTAAATTACGTCTCTAAAAACTATCATGTAATTTCCAAACAATGAAGTTACAGAATTTGGGGAGTACACCCTTCCAGAATCATATTCCATTCTTACTAAGTGCACTCATAAAGTTTTCAATTCATTTGTAGCAACTTATTTCCATAAATAAGGATTCTTATGTCTGTTTTCAATCAAATCCAAAGCAAGAAACAAACTGGAGACTGAACGCGAATGACAGGTAGGTAGATATCTCTTTCAAAAACTATTTCTGGAATAAAACTTTGGTTCACCATAAACAAAATTAAGGGTCTTACCAAGTGTTTTGATAAACATTTAACAATTTTCTGACTCTAAAAATTCTATATACCAAATAAAAGTCTTTTTTATGAAAAAGCTGTCTATTTTATTTCTTATTCATGGTAAACTCTAGAATTTATTTCTTTGTATATTGAATAGGCAATATGAGGAAAATTTGTTAAAAGCCAAAGATTCAGAAGTTAGGGAAGCCCTTACCTTGATGGTGCCTAGTAATTCTCCTAAATCTATCTTAGGCCATGAAATAATTCACTTGACTACATCATTCCAAAAGATAAAGAGTACATACCTAATTAAACACCAAAATTGACAGAAACAAGACTGAAGTGTTAGAAGCAACTGAGAATTAAAGACTGATCTTAGTGAATAGAGAAGTTCTGAAAAAGTGGATAAATGGGATTTGACTTAACATGCAATTTTCCAGCTAGCCTATAAAGAAAAGTATTTTGTTACTATAATCCCCAGGATTTCTTCCTCTTTAATAGCAATGATAACAAAATGAGATTGGTCACAAACCTTTTTCATTACCCTAATTCTTTTTAATTTCCTAATTCACTTTTGTCAATAATGTTTTAGAAACTATTCCAGTCTTTTTTGTGATAACACCAAAAGGGTAAGTAGCTATCCTTTGACAGAAATAGCATACTAATAAACAGTGCTTTCATTTATTTCTAAATATAGTGTTCCTTTTTTTTTTTTCAAAAAGGTAAATTAAATATATATAAAAACTTGGCTTCGTAAAACATATACAATATTATTTTTAATAAAAAGATTCATAACAGCATTTCTTTAAATAAGTGTCTTCCATTTAACATATAAAACTTCAATTTTTATGTGCATTTTTAAATTATTGTTTTATTTGATTGCAGTGTTCCCTATGTATCTAGCTAACATTTATATAGCCCTTTAAGGTGTGCAAAGTTCTTTACCTATGTTATGGCACTTGACCTTTACCAAAACTCTGTAAAGTAGGCATTTTTATCATCAACTCTCCCCCAACTCATTTTATAGATCAGTGAGAGAGGTTATACAACTTGCTCAGAATCACACAGCTAGTACAGTATCTGGTGTGCAATTCAAACTTGGGTCCTTTCTAGCTTCTAAACCCATTGCTCTATATCCAATTCACCAAACTATCTTTAAAGTGACAGTTTTGAAAGAAGAAAGCAATTCACTGGTTTGGCAGAAATTAGGTTTATAATATAGCATCTTCCTCCAAATAACACACATGTATCAAATGAATTATTTGTTCTAAAAACAAAAGGCTACATCATAATGAAATTAGAAAATAAGAGGTACTGTGGCCAGGAGAATATTCTTAACTGAACAAAGGATAGAAGAGACCATAAAGGTGAAAATAAGACAATTTTGATTAAATAAAATTTTAAAAAACTTTTTTGTATTGACAAAATCAATGTAGCTATAAAAGAAGATGCTGAACGGGAGAAAATCTTTTCATTAGTTATATCTGTGAAAAGTCATATATAGGAATGATACAAAGAGCTATAAAGAGAATCGATACAAATATACAAGGATCAAGTGTCATTTTCCAGCTAATGTGACCAGTGATTATGAAGACTCAAATGAAGAAATGCAAATGATTAATGATCATATGAAAGATAACCCCAAATCACAAATAAAAATAACATAAAACAACTAAGTTTTACTTCATACTCCTCAAAATGGCAAAGATGAAGAAGACCAGTAATAGTGGATGGTGAAGAGGCTATAGGAAGATAGGCACACTAATATATTGCTGACAGATGTGAACTGTTTCAACCATTGTGGAATTACTTGAGAGAAGTCATTATAAAACTGACTTTTAATCTTTTTAACACGACTGAGAATATAACATAAGAAGATCAATTTTATATGTAACAAAACATTTATAGCTGCACTCTTTAAGCTAACAAAAATATTGGAACTAATTGAGAATAATAATTTGGGGGATATTTTTAAGTTTTCAAATTCAAAAATATTACTGTTAAAAGAAATTGAAAGAAACTTGGAAAGACTTGTATGAAGTGATATAAACTGAAAAAAGGAAGACAAAAAAAATTAATGTAATTATATCTTACATTAAACCCCCAAAAGTTAAACTTGAATGAAATATAATGAAAAATCTAAGAAAACTTACACAAAAAAGACAAATTAAAAGAATGGCTGGATAAAAGCAAAAGAGCAAACATTTTATATTTTTTAAAAGAGCAGCCAGAGGTATTGAAAAGCACATATTAGGGGGCAGCTGGGTAGCTCAGTGGATTGAGAGCCAGGCCTAAAGACAGGAGGTCCTAGGTTCAAATCTGACCTCAGACACTTCCCAGCTGTGTGACCCTGGGCAAGTCACTTGACCCCCATTGCCTACCCATACCACTCTTCCACCTATAAGTCAATACACAGAAGTTAAGGGTTTAAAATTAAAAAATTAAAAAAAAAAAAGCACGTATTAAGTTATTGTGCTTTAAAACATCATTTCATTTATTACAACCTTTTTCCATAGGATGTGGTTATTAATGATTTAATGAAGGTTTCAGTACGGAGCACCCTCTCCCCTCCAAAGAACAGTGTTTTAACACTAGATACAACACTTGCTATGTCCAAATCTCAAAATATGTGCATTTGTGGGAATGGCAGGATATATTTAAATGGAAATGCTACAATCCATCTTTTCTTCTAGAATTATTTGTGAAACTCAAGTTTTAAAAATCAAGGCCCAGAAAAAAAAACAGCTTTCCAAAATTATCAGAGAATTTTAGAATTACTCAATTTGAAAAATGTCACCAGAAACAGAAATGAATACAAGTCATTGCCCATATCCACAGTACAAACTATTTTATACTACAAGAAGAAAAGAAACAAGTTTACGAGTATCTTCAAAAAACTACCACCCATCAGGAAACCATAAAAGAATAGTTTTTAAAAGTATTATTTGAACAATATAAAATTTAGAAGTCATTCCATTTGAAAATAATATTGGCTATTAATAGTTATACATCTATAAACCATTAAGATTAAAAACCATCAAGAATGAAGCTTAAAACAAGCGAGTCATTCAGACAGAAAATGAAATATATATGACTCAGATCTGAAGACCCATTTTGACCAACTGCTATTCTCTTTCCTTGACAAAACTTGACATTTTAACAAAAGAAAATAGAATATTGTGCTTTGCTGAATACGTTTGCATTAGTTTAGAAATTAGCAATATGCAATTGGGAATCACCTCTAGCCCAAACCTAATTAACTGTGGCAGTTTCATGACATGTGGTCACAGCAGCACTGTAAAATAGGATACATGTTTGCTGGTACTGAAAGCTTACCAGGGGTGGAAGAGGTTGGTACACTTTAATCACAATATCAGAAAACTATACAAACTATCTCTATACTAATTTTTTTTTGTCTTCCTTGCATTAAAGGGTGTAAATTAGCCCTAGGGATAGCATTTAGGTTCAATACTATTCTATGATCTTGTCTTCAAATTCAAAAATTTCCTAGAGTAGACCATACCATAAAGATCTAAAGTTTTCCCTAATGTAGACATGTACATACTAACAAAAGCAACGTGATAAAATCAAACCAATCTTTACAGGGGTGTTTGTTGGGGGAAGAGGATTAGGATGATAAAGCAGTATTCATTCTGGCTGAGGTATGTTAGAAGCAGGTTGGCACTGATGAAGATACCAGTGTTGAGGGCACTGCTGTGTGAGTGCTTGCTAACTGAAGACATACCTGTAAATAATTCTATCCCACAATTAAGAAAGGTTCACAGAGTATTTAACTGAGGGCACTGTATGGCTGCCAGGATCTCATCAGACTGAGTATTACCTTGGAGTCTTCAAGGAAGGAAGAAGCCTCTGGAACACACCAGTGTCCCTTTGGTCCTAGAGTTGTGCATGGGTTCAGTTAAGGGTTCAGCTGTTGATCAAATTCCCAGGAGAAATACCTAAGTCTGTATTCTTTATAGGGAATAGCAGCTAAGAAATGGCACTAGTCTTTTTCTTTTCTTTTCTTTTTTTTCAGAGGTACCAGAAGCCACTACTATGAGGGATCAGAGTATAGAAACCCAATTACAGTACAAGCCTCAACATCTGATTATGTCATGCTTTTTATCCAGACTTAGGACCAGTTTCTAAGGCAAGAGATAAAACAGGAGGCCCTTGACAAGGGTATTTCATAACATTAATTCACCTCTAACAAGTAAAATTGGAAGGAGTTCACTGAATAGCAGTCATGTCTTTCCTACATTACCAGCAAGGAAATTAAATGAGGAGATGAATAGTATAAGCAACTAAAAAACACATTTAGTTCTTTGTTTACACGAATTGTAAAGACATAATTAGTTAGTCAATGTCATACTTCAAGCCAAAGAAATAACTCGTTTTGCTAATCAGGTTAATTTTTCCATGGAAATTAAAGACAACCAAGAAGAAAAGCCTGAAAAAATGAATTCTGAATATTCACACTGATGCAGATCTCCTAGGAAACAAATCTGTTCCAAGAAACCTATTCTAATTTAACAGCTGACAGACATAATAACGATTGCCATTGGCAACGATGCTTTTCAAAGAGATAGCTACACTTGAATCTCTCCTGATCAATGTAATGTCTATAAAAAATTCAAATTAATTTATCCTTCCCATTTAAAAGAACAGAAACCAAAAAGATTTACCCCAAAAAATATTCCAAAATTTCAGAGAACAATATTGGGATTAGAATCAAAAATACAAATAGCAATTAAAGAATTAGAAAGAAAAGAAAAAAAGAAAACAATGCCATCAATTAACAAAAAGGAGCTGTGACATTTACAAAATAAAAGCATCAAGATATAAAGATAGGGTTGGATAACTGAAGAAATTTTTTTCAGCTTAACTGTGAGTGAAAATAGGTATCTTTTCAAAGCACAGTTCTACAAGCAGATTAGGAAACTAAGAATTTAAATGGTTATATTGAATAAATATAAATTGACAGCACAATTGCCAATATCATAGTAATACTTCATGAATCCATAATTTGATGGTGTGGGTATTCCTTCAACCACTCATAACTCTTCTATAAACTGCACACATACAGTATTTGAAAGCTGCTATATTGTACACAGAGACAGATACACTGTGGCACAATAGAATGTAATGGACTTCTCTACTAGCAGCAAAGCAATGATCCAGGACAATTCTGAGGGACTTATGAGAAAGAACATTATCCACATCCAGAGAAAGAGCTGTAGGAGTAGAAACACAGAAGAAAAACATTTCCTTGATCACACAATTCGATGGGGATATGATTGGGGATGCAGACTCTAAATGATCACTCTATTACAAATAGTAATAATATGGAAAAAGGTCTTAATCAATGATACATGTAAAACCCAGTGGAATTGCTCTTTGGTTAGAAGAGGGGTGGGAGGAGGGGAGGGAAAGAACATGAATCATGTCACCATGGAAAAATATTCTAAATTAAATAAATTAAAATTTTTTAAATTAAAAAAAAAAAAAAGCTGCTATGGCCAAAAAAGATTTATTACTCTGTAACTATCATGGTGACAAGTCTTCTAAAACTTAACAAGGTCGTTTCTGGAACAAAAAACATACATTCCATCAACAGGCTTGTGGTCAAAGATTTTTTTTTCCTTTTAGGAACCACTAGAACTTAACACTATTCCAGTATAGCCCTTGAAAACTCAGGATTATCATGCAAGAATGATGTCAATGGAAATCCTGAAAAGTTTGGAGTTGGACAATATGGGCTCACATCCTATCTCTGCTACTATAACTTTTTGTTGTTCAATTGTGTCCAACTCTTCATGATCCCATTTGAGATTTTCTTGGCAAAGATAATGGAGTGGTTTGTCATTTCCTTCTCAAGCTTATTTTACAGAAGAGGAAACTAAGGCAAACAGGTTTAAGTGATTTGCTCAGGGTCACACAGCTTGGAAGTGTCTGAGGCCATATTTAAACTCAGGAAGATAAATCTTCCTGACTCAGGGCCAGTACTCCAGTCACCGTGCCACCTAGCAGCCCTACATAACATGAGGTGGCACTAAAATACTCCTTTTTTCCCAAATACACCTATTCAGGAGTGGGCTAGAGCCATCCTGAAAGAACTAGCAAAGGGAAAGTCTCTGTGGATTTCAGAACTGGATAATCTTTAAGTTAACTTCCAAAGCAGAATAACAAAGCAGAAAAAAAGTAATAATGTTTTATCTACATGGATTAAGGAATGTCAATAAGCATTCTTGAAGGGATGAATTAAGATAAAAAGGAAGGAAGCAGTATGGTTACAGTAGAAAAAATACTAGTTTGGGCATAAGAGGACATAGGTTCAAATCTCTTCTCTAACATTTACTACTTGTGCCCCAAGTCATTTAACCTTCATGGGCCCCAGGTGCCAGGTGTGTTTAACTATAAAATAAGAAACTTGCAACAGATAGTGTCTAAGGTCCCCTTCCAGCTCTGTTAGTTATTTAGATTTTTATAATATATTTTTTTGACATGAGTCCCCACCAAAGACTTAGAACAACATAGAATTGTTTTGTTCTGTCACCTAACAGGGAATTGGTTTAGAAACAGGAAAATTAGTAAGAGTTAAATAAGCAGGTTTCTCTGGAAGGGGAAATGTTAATAATGAGGTCTCCAAAGGATTAGTGGCAAATGTAGCCTGATGTAACATTTTTTTACAAATAATCTGAAAGATAGAAATCTGTGAACAGACCAAACTCTTTGGTCTGAGCTCTTCTGAGTAGTAAAGTAGTCAAACAATAGATAAAAAAGCTGGAAGATTTTTAAAAATCTACATGGCAGGCAAAAAAGGCAGCAAATGACTATAGTACAAAAAAACTATTCTGTAACAAAAATACTTGGGGGAAAATAACCTGGCCATATGTAAGAAATGAAAGATATCCACTATGATCCAAGTATCTCAAAGAAACTGTTCCTTGTAGGCATCAAGCTAACAATAGTAACATGTTAACTCAACCTAATATATGCTGTTACAGGTTTAAAAAAAATCAATACAATAATGGGCATCATTAGGAGAGGTATTAGAAACAAAATAGAAATAATAAATCTCCAAAATTTTGTTCAAATTATAATGACCCACATGAGTAAATTATCATAACTCAAAACACAGAATTTGAAGGAGTTGATACAGTAAAAGAAGGAAAACTGAAATGATGAAAAGATATGGTTTAAGGAGAAGCTCATATGAGTACAGATTGAAATTTTGGATTCTTCTCTCTGGAAAGATAAAAATTGATACAGATTATTACTGGAGATTATAAAATCATGAACATTACTCATTAATATAAATGAAACACAGGGGCAGCTAGGTGGCTCAGAAGATAAAGAGTAAGGCCCAGAGATGGGAGATCCTGGGTTCAAATCTAAACTGAGATACATCCTAGCTGTGTGACCCTGGGCAAATCACTTAACCTTTGCCTGCCCTTACTGCTCTTCTGCCTTGGAACTCTTACACAGTATTAACTCTAAGAGGGAAAGTAAGGGTTTAAAAATACATAAAACTGAAACATACAAGTGATATAATGAACAGAGTGCTATAGTCAAGAAGATTTGAGTTCAAATACTTCCTCAGACATCACTAAGCTATTTGGCCCTGGGGAAGTCATATAATTTCTTCATCTACAAAATGGAGATAATAATAGCATCTACCTTACATGGTTATAAGGACTGAAGCTGATACGAGTAAAACAGTTTATAAATTATAACAAACTATGAAAACAATAGCCATGATTAATATGGTAAAAGTGGATTCAATAGTTGCCAAATTCCAGTTTTCTAGGAGTAGGAAGCACTTCATCCACCTTTAAAGAGGTCGATCTAAAGCAATTAAAAAAAAAAAAAAAAAAAAAAAAAAAGCAAGTTTCTAGTTCTTTGTTCTTTACTCCCTACTACTTTCTTATTTGGAAATCACATTCACTATGGTAACTTTTACCACCTTTACAGAAATAATTTCCATTTCTCTCTCTTTGGTACTGACATTTCTTCTAAGCTCCAGCCCAACACTGTCAACAGCTTATATCCCATGTCTGTTTAACTGTCCTACTGGCACCCTAAATAAGGCCATAAATATTCTTCTTTGAACTTTTAGTTTAGCAACTATTCTTAATACTCCTATTATGTGCAAAGTGTTGTGCTAGGTGCTAGGAATAAAATAACTAAAATAATTTATTCTCAAGGAGCTTACATTCTAATAGAAATCTAAGGTCAGAAATCTTATACACAAATTAGTATAATATGAGGAAGACTGAGAAAAGAGAGAGTTACCAACAACTGGAGAAGTCCAGAGAAGTCTTCATAGGGGTGATGACTTTACTATTTCTGTCTGCAAGCACTGCTATTTTTATCCAAGCTCCCATATTCAAACCATTGGAACTCATCCATCTGTACCACCTCTTATATATAATCAGTCCCCAAGTCCTGCCAAATGTACCTCTACACTAAATTTTCCATCTATCTCCTCTCCATCCTCACTGCCACCATCTCAATACTGACTTTCATTTCCATTAACAGCCTAACAGATTCCTTGTCAGCTCTCCTCTCCTTCCAATCCATCCTTTACTGCCATACTAATAATCATGCAGAGTTCATAAAGATCATGATACTCACAGGCTAAGAAAAGTCTGCAATGGTTCCCTGTTGCCAAGGAAATTAAATTCTAGTCCCTTAACCTAGCAGAATGGATAAATCACTTGACTCAAGGATCAGAAGACCTGAGGTTTTCTGTCCTGGCTTTGATATTTTCTAGACTTTGTCAAGTCTCTTAACAACTCTCAACATCATATCATCTGTAATACATAAATAATATTCCTACTATTTCTAACACAGAGCTGTTTTACAAAAAGAGCTTTGCAAGTTACACTGATATTCACCGAAGTGTGTAAACTACAAAAATGCAAGTAGTTACAGGATTATAAATTTCAGGCTGTAAAGGCTTTTCAACGTCCTCTAGAACAACTCATTTTACTTACAAGGAAGCAAAGGCTTAGAAAGAAATGAAAGGTTCCTAAAACTAAGTGCAGATGCCAAAATCCAAAGGCTATGGCGTTCAATGTGAAGCTGACCATGAGAATTTTGTGACCCTGACACTGATTCAAGACCATACACTCTAGTCACAATGGACTGTGTGCCTACCGAATATTCTCTGCATGGTCATAAACTCTTTCTTTGCTTATACTTTTTTTTCTGACTAGAATACCTCTCTCATCAATACCATCTCCAACTCTGCCTTAGCCTGTTGATTACTAACCTATCTTTTAAATCCTAATTCAATTTGCAACTTCTCTGTTAAACCTTACCTAATTCTTCCTGTCTGTGACAATTCTCCTCTCCAATAAAAATCAGACCTCAAATTGCAACTTTATAGTACACTGACCACATAATTTGATTTTGTAGTTACCATTATTTGTATATTTCTCCTTCTCCACTATCCCACAAACTCCTTAAAGGGCAAAAACCAAATCTCAACTAAACTTCTGTTATCTCCCCTTTGACCTGCAAAGTGCTTTGAACACAGTAGGCAATTAACTAACTAATAAAAAATTAATGTAATAAAATATATTATTTCTCACAATAGGTATGAAGCATATATATCTAGTTGTCCCAAGAACAGGCTTAATATAGAATAGTTTAAAAAACTGTCAAGGGGGAGGAGGGGAGGCAGCTAGGTAGCTCACTGGATTGAGAACCAGGTCTAGAGAAAGGAGATCTTGGGTTTAGATCTGGTCTCAGACATTTTCTGGCTATGTAACCCCAGGCAAGTCACTTAACCCCCAATGTGTAGCCCTTACCATTCTTCTAATTTGGAACCAATACACTGTATTGATTCTAAGATGGAAGGTATGGGTTTAAATTTCTTAAAAATACTCATTTAAAAATAAATTTAGATCTAAGGGAATTCTTGGAAGATGGCTTAGATGCAGGAAGGCTCCATACCTCTGAAAATCCTTCAATAACAATCAAGGACAAAGTGCTTGAGGGAGCAGAAAACCAAATCTGACAATAGAACAGAGCTGGGGGATCCTCCTGCTGAACCCAGTTTAAAAGGTATTGGGGGGGGGATGAAGGGGGAGCAGTGAGGGAAGCCTGAATTCTTGAACAGTTGAAAGTTAGAAGGAAGATCCCAGGTCCCCTCCCCCACCTAATGTGCTGAGTCTCCAGCAGATCCTAGAATCTCTGGGTGGGTAAGAACGCAAGTCAGGAGGGAGTGCCTGGCTGGCACAGCTTTGCCAGGCTCAAGGAGTTGAACACATATGGGAGGGAGGCAGCTGGAGAAGCACAGAGAGGGCAGCCTAGTCAGTGAAAACACTCCATCTGGACCACCCGCCCCACCTTTTTTGGCCTCAGGGCATAACCAGCTCTGCAGATCCACTCCAGCTTAATCTTATCAATAGGGCAGATAAGAAGTCTTCAGAGGGCAGGGAAGCTCCAACACCCCTCCCCCATAGACTGCAGTGAAAGTAGCTGTAATCACATCTTTAGCCAGCTGGGGAAGATCAGGAATCAGGGCTCATTAATCTAGTCAATCAGCAGAGCAGAGACAAAATAGCCCAAACCCACAGATCCAACAAATAACCAGAGAAGCAAGATTACAGCCAATTACAGGGGAGAAAGAAGGAAAAAATATAAGTAAACAACAGAAAAAGAAAAAAGAAATTACAATCGACAGCTTCTATCCAGGAAATGAATAAAGAGCAAATGGATCTGAGGAGGACCAAGAAACACCAAGAAAAAACACAGAAACTTCAGTGAAATGGACACAGGCTTTGGAAGAACTCAAAATGCAATTAACTCAAGGACTCAAAATTCAATTAACTCAAGAACTCAAAAAACAATCAAGAGAGGCTGAAGACAATGGGAAAAGAAAATACATGAACTTAAACAAGAAAATAATGTCTTGAAAGCCAAAATTGACCATCTTAAAAATAAGTTTAAGAAAAAAAACAGCCAGAATCACAGAAAATAGATTCATAATAGTTTATAAGGAAAAATGATAAGTTCTACTAACCTTTTCAGAATGAAGCCAAAAAGAATGAAACAAGCTTTTCCACAAGTGATTATTTGGCTTACTAAGGCAAGAGAAAAACCACTAAACTTGATGTACCCTGTTGGAAGAGAATCTCTCTCTATTAATGTTGCTTTGTTTTACATCACTTCTCAGTTGACCTGAATTTAACTTTACAACCCGAAGCCTGACTAAAGCAATTCTTCTCTTACAGTTTAATCCCAATTTTAAGACTCCACTCTAAAAGTATATTAAAGAATATTAAAACAACTTGTTTAAAAATAGAGAAAAAAATAGAATAAATCTAACAGAATTCAACATATATAAGCAGGATAGGGTAGACATGATGACTTATTCTCCACCTGCAAGAAGAATTTGGCTAAGGAAATAAAAACTAGAGATATATATTTTTGTATCATCCAAAAATAAGACTTCATTCTCCAATTTGAAAGTTTTTTTTAACAATAGGATCTTCACAGTAAGTGTTAAAATATATAATTAGCAATATGCCAACACTAATATTTACTGCTGAATGATGATGTACTTTTTGTCAGTTTATCAATAACAATCCGATGTAGCCTTCAATCATTCAAAAATATCTGAGTGGCTACTAATATACAAGTGGACCTTCCTATTCAATAAAAGATAAGGACAATGGCCTTTTCAACATACAAAGAATTTGTAAATCTGTTCAGGGAAACTATGCCACTATATAGTTTTCTAATTAAGGTAGAATGTTATTTGTTTGACAGTACAAACTGTCTATTAACAAAGCATGTTGTTGACTGTCATGATGAGGCAGAATAATTAAAATGGATTCTCTAACAATACTACATAAACATAAAATCGATAAGATCATTACATTCTCTATAAAGCTATAGAGTTTCAAAGGATGATGGGAAATTAAGAGTTCTACCTAGATAGCCTTTCTAATTCCCTCTCTCACTACTCAAAAGTTTTTTCTTTAGGTCAGTTTCTTATTTCTAAGAAGGAACTAGATGATTTCTGAAAAAGCTGGAAAGATCTACATGAACTGATGCTGAGCAAAATAAGCAAAATCAAGAAAACATTGTACACAGTAACAGCAATATTATACAATGATCAATTGTGAAGGACTTTGCTACACTCAGCAAAACAATGAATGATCTGAGACAATTCTGAAGAACTTCAAACAAAGAATGTATTCCATCCTCTGAGAAAGAATTGTTGGAATTGGAATACAGATCAAAGCAAGTAATTTATTCATGATTTTATTTCAGGGTTTTGGATTTATGAGTGTTCTCTTACAACAATGGCCAATATGGAAGTATGCTTTGCATTTTAAAACAAGTATAATGCAGATGAAATTGCTTACCATCTCTGAGAGGAAGGAAGGGAGTGAAGAAGACAATCTGGATCTTAGAATTTTGTAAAACATATAAAATAAAAATTATTATTACATGTAATTGGGAAAATAAAATCTCTTTCAATTTTTTTTAAAGGGCTTATGCTCTCTTTAGTTGCTAAGAAAATTGGGAAGAGTCTGCAGAGAGAAAATGATTGTTCAGCAAAGTAGCATATTTAAAATAATATAAATGCCACTCCAGACTCTAGGGGAAAAAGGTCCAAGAGTTACATACATTATAAATACATGTATATATAGAAATATAAAAAAAAAACTGCAAAATTTCCCTTCCTTGTATGGCACAGGCACATTTTGGAAATGTTTACATTTTATGGATGAAATCATAGAAAAAATAAGACTAAAAAGGTTCTCAAGGAAGGTAACTTGGGACAACTTCTATTATAGTCAAGTAATAATGAAAATTATTTAATATTTCCAAATGATTTTAATTATCCTTTAAAATTCTGATTTTCCCCAACAATGAAAAACCAGTTTAATTAATGTATTGAAGGAAGATTTTAGGGGATATTGCATTCTTTGATCCACCCAAGTCAATTGAATTTTGGCCCATTTTGTTTGTTCATTCAATAGCTCTATACAAAAAGCAAATGCCTTTTCTCATATTGAGGCAAAGTTCTTAGATTTACCTATCATTCAATTCACTCATACAGGCAATATGCATATGGTCTAGGAATACTACAAAGTTATAGTCTTGAAATATTATCTAATAGTCTTGGCCTTCTCATAGTTATATACATCTCAATCCATTTACTCTGCAGTTATCAAAAAGTTTTTCTACAAACACCAGCATTCCCAAGACTGAAACAGGTCTAAAGTGGCAAGTTTGGGAGTGAAACCCAAATAACAAAGGAGGAAAAAAGTCTCCCCATTTTAAGAGCAGCAATACTTTTAAAGAAATATTTTTTATTATTTTAACTTTAAAATGAGACATATCTAGCCTAGAGGAGAAAGAAATATAATACAACTTGATTGGCCCCAAGATTTATCCAAGTTCACAATGTTCTGTCTCTGCTGTAGAAGAAACACTCTCATTTTCCTTAGGATGATAACAGTGAGGGTCAAAACCATAATACATACTAGTTTCTTCCTAGTAACTCAATATAGACCTGTCTAAAACTGCTTTAAAACCAAATTTTATTTTAAAACACATTATTTCTTTAATGAGTTCTAGTTTATTTTGTGAACAATTGAAATTTGGCTTGATTTTAGTGAGCTAGAGGATAAGAACTGTCTTGCTTCTTTTTCTATCTCAAGCACTTAATACAATACAGTACTTAGCACACAATAGGTATGTAATAAATATTAACTGAATGATCAATTGAGCTTCAAGGAATAAGTCTTTCTTCTACTTTTATTACTGTATTTGGTGAATAAATCTACATTGATTTTACCAATACCATTTATGATTTTATAGACTTCAAATCACATCTACATCAGGTGAAAATTTTAATCTTTTAAAAGTTATCCTATCACAACCATTTAAGATGCTCTTTTCTAGACCTTTTTCAAATCTAAAAAATCTTCTTGAGGCTTAGAGGTAATCATGAAAGAGTAATTTAATAAAAAATGTAAATGGCCCCTTAATCAAATTTGTACCCACATTAAAAAGCATCAGACAGTTAAAGATTAATGCAAACAAAAGTAAGCACCTGCCCCGTGTTACTTAGTAGTCTGGAAATTCCTAATTTGAAACCAAAGCCAATAATTCCTTATTATTATGAGAAACTGGATTTTGAAATAAAAAACTTAGAATGAAGCTATAGCCATAAAAAAGGTTTTTCAAAATCCCAGGATATTCTATTAAGAAACAATTTAATCATGACATCCTTTCCTAGATAACTTGGAAAAAAGCTGACTCACTGTCGGATGAGAAGTAATACCATTGCCACTGAGAAGCAGAATGGAAAACCTACTCACCTATTCAGAAAACCTCCAGTTGTCACTCCTCTGCTCAGCTGTTTCCATAGAAACTGGGGCAGGGAAAGCATCAAGGACAAGAAGCAGTCAGGGACCAGCTTCTGTTTATTATAAAAAGGGACATGGGAGCAGATTTTGTGGCTCTGTATAAAACCTCTGCTACTCTATTCAATCAACTATGAAAATAAGTGCATAAAAAATTTAAGAAGGCATCAATGAAAAAGAATAGAAAGGACACAAAGAATAATGAAAAGGGAGATGGGAAGGGTAATAAAAGTCTTAATTGGTACTGGTTTGAGAATTGGTAAATTTTATTTGAAATTATTTATTTTCCTTTTTAATAATTTATTCTCTCTTTTCTGTTACTAAAATAAGCAGAAGGATTAACCAAACAGATGGCATCTCAATTAGGGAATCACTAAGCAAACATGAATGTTGTGAAACATTACTGCACTTTAAGAAACAATGAATCTCCCCTCCCTCCCTTCTTTACAGAGGTGGGGAGCTATGGGTATTTAATATTACATATACTATAAGACGTGTTTGTCATGTTTGTTAGTTTTGTTGAATGTTTTTTCTCGATAGCTCTATAGGCATGGCAGAGAGAGTAACAGAGCTAGAAATTAAGATGTCAATAAATAAACTATTTCAATAATATTAAGATAAAAGCCAACACATATAATTGAATATAGAAGGCAATATAAACATTTGTTGCATAAACCTAAATCCTCCTAATAAGTCAAATTAGAGCCAGAGAAAATTAGGAATCTAGGAAACTCTTTTCTCAGTTTTGGTTTTAAGATTGAAAACATATTCAAAACACCATGTAAAAGCATTTGGAGTAAAGGATGATTTTGATACTTGTAATGATAATGACTGTAAAAGGCAAAAAACCAAACCTCTTAAAGCTGAAAAGAAAAATACTTTACTATTCTATCATGTTAGTTCCCAACCATAATCTATGTATTGAAAGACAATGTGGTGTAATGGAAAGAGGAATGGATTTTAGAGTCAAAGAGCCTGGGTTCAAATGATCTTTTTTTTGTAAGGCCTCTTTACCACTCTGCTTACTATTTCTCTTACTGGACAAATCAAAGTATGAATTAGAATACCTCTAAGGTTCCTTCTAATCCTATATCTTATAGTTGCATGCAATAAAATGGCATAATGGTTATAAATCTAACTCTAAACATCAACAGATATCCCTAAAACATTAAAATTCCTATCTCTGTGTAAAAGAACTGTGTATGTCATCTGATCTGATCTCCTAACTTTTCCATAATATTATTGTCACAAAGTGGCAACTTTCTAAATGCAATGTGATGCTATTAAAAAATAAAGATTCATTCGAACTTTGTGACCACTCAACAGCAATATAAAACCATGAACTATTTCCTAAAAGGGTGGCTGACTCCAGTGAAACCTAAGAAGCATAGAAGCATAGGAACTATAAAATGTTGCCTCTAAAGCTTTTTTAGGCAAGACCCTCAAGGCATTAGTTGCAAGGAAGAGAAAAAATATATCAATTCTTTATAACTTTGTGTTCCAAAAACAAGATCAGTTTCTGCAAAAATTTGAGGGTAAGATTTATTCAGCAAATACTTAATGAGTACATATTGTGTACTAAACACCACAAAGTACTGAAAAATAAGAGACAAAGCAAGAAAACACTTAAAAAATACAAATTATTTGGAAGAGGGAAGCTTAGAGGCAGTGATAGTCCTGAACAGGTTTTTTTTGCTGTTTAAAAAAATTGACAAAATAAAAGTTGTTTCATATATGATTTTCTTTTCTGTTCTTTGTATACTGAAATGTTCATGCCTAATCTTTAAAATTAAAAGTTATTAAATTAAAATTAAAAGATTTTTAATTCTGTATATTTTTATTATTTATATTTAAATTATACATAATTTAAAGAATTTAAGGACAGTCTCTTAAGCAACTTACAAATTATTGATCATGTTATGAAGCATATATGACGATGCAAAGAACAAAAAAGATACTGATTTATCCATAGTGCCCCAAAAAAGAAGATTCATATACAGTATCTTAGTGTATGTGTGTCTATACTTACTAGCATGGCACTGATAGAGTTCATCTTAAGAATAGATGAAATGTCCTATTGAAGAGAATCAGTAAAGGTGGGATAATAAAAAAAATTTTTTTTAATGCTTGGAAAGAAACCAGTCATGAAGCTCCTAGGCATTATTGATAGGAGGTCTGCTTTATACACATAATCATTTCACTACTATCTATATCACTGGTCAAATTCTTTCAAACAGTTTTTATGGGTTACTATATCTAATACAAAAACAATACCAACTCTAAATTGATAGGTTTAAGTGGCAATGCGACATGAAGGAAAATAACTTTGTTGTGAAACATAGGAATATACTATGAACACAAAAACTGCATGGTTGTCAGAAGCAAATTTCTCTCTTCATTATGTCACTCTTTTTTATGTTATCTCTCAGTGACTTGGAGGTCAAAGAACACTGAGCAAATTCAGGTATAGATAAGCCCTCAGGGAAAGGAAGTTAAGGAACCAAGGAACCAATGAGATGGAAAACTGATTCCACAGGCACTGCCCCCGTGGCCCAGGCAAATTAAGAAACTATGGTTGATTCCTGAAATGTAATGTGTGAGAGTTAGTGAGTGGAGAAAACAGCTTATAAGGGGAGACTCAGGAGCCTGTCTGGGTCTTCTGGCTGGAGCATGGAGAGCTGAAGGAACCATTGTTAGCCACAGGCCCATCAAGGCAGCCAATAGATTAGAAAACTAAGTATCTCTCTACCTCCTTCCTACCCCCTTCCTTCTCTTTACTGCTACTACTTTGATTTAATAAAGTTATTAAGTTCCTATCAGCCTCATAATTTTAATTATTACATGGTGAAGTAGAAAGGAACTTACATGAATTGATGCAAAGCATGAAGACAGCAGAGCCAAAATATATAGGCAACTACAACAATGCAAATCAAACGAACACTAAGAGGTAGCCAAACCTTGGATCAAAAACAAGTAGGCATCTTGCTATCAATGTTAAGACAAACATCTTTCCTTTTTGTTAACAATGCAAACCATCACCAATAAGCATCAGTCACAACCAACAAGCAATTAGATGATTCTGCTTAACTATTTCAGGAAATGTACTTTGAAAAGGGGGGGTTGGGCATTATTTCTGTGTTTGTTGGTTTAAGGGTTGATTGTATAAAGACAAAGAAAGTATATTGGACTTGGTATAAGAAAACCTGGGTTTGAGTTCAGGTCCTAATAAATCACCGACATTAAAGTTCCTTTTTGGTAATGAGAATGACAGCAGCTGTACACTTGCCTCAAATAGTGAGAATCGGGGGGGCAGCTGGGTGGCTCAGTGGATTGAGAGAAGGGAGGTCCTAGGTTCAAAGCTAGCCTCAGACACTTCCTAGCCGTTTGACCCTGGGCAAATCACTTAACCCCCACTGCCTAGCCCTTACCACTCTTCTGCCTTGGAACCAATACATACTGAGAAATCAAATGAAATAACAAATGTTAAGGTACATTGTACACCTTGAAGCACTAGCTAGGATCACAGACTTAAAGCTTTAATATCTTCATATGCTACTTTAATCAACATTTTCCAATTTTTTATATTCACTTATAGCACTTATTATTTTCTTTAGCATGGGGAAGATAACACAATAACTATTTCTTGAATGAAATCAAGAGTCCTAAGACTTATTTAGTAAGTTTGAATAACTTAAAGAAATTCATTAAAATTGTATGCCTCCAAGTGGATAGAGTGCCAGGCCTGGAGCCAGGAAGGTCTGGGTTCAAATTTGACCTCAGATACTTCTTAGCTGTGTGACTTTAGGCAAGTCATTTAACTGTTTCCTTTTTTGCCTTTCTGTCTTAAGAGCTAAAAAAAAAAATTCTATGCCTATTTCATGATGCTACTGTGAGTAATGATGGAGATATTTATTCCCCATTATGAAGAGAATAAGATATAGTTTTATTCAAACATTTTTCCAGGAACAATAAAAGCTCATGTGTATGCATAATATTCTAATTCCCTTTTATGGTAATTAGATGACAAGAGGTCCTTGAAGGGCAGCTAGGTAGCAGATAGAGCAGTGGGCTTGGAGACAGGAAGACCTGAGTTCAAATCTGATCTCATACAGACTGAGTGAGCCTGGGCAAGTTACTAACCCTATTTGCCTCAACTTACCTCATCTGTAAAATGACCTAGAAGGATATGGCAAACCACACCAGTATTTGCCAAGAAAACCCCAAATGAGGTCACGAAGAGTCAGATACAAATGAAATGACTGAACAACCAAAAGGTTTTTAAAAGCAATGTATTATTAACTGGTAAAATACTACCCAGCTGAAAAGCCTTTAAACATTGGTCATGGGAATGGAAAGTTATGACTGTCATCCAAAAACAGAAAAGTCTGGAATGGATCATCCACATATTTCTTACAAGGTGAAGGATTTTCTCAAAATACAATAATTCCTGAAAAGCAAAAATTACTTGTAGAGAGCAAAAATGGAGAAGTATCCATACCAATGAAGTACTAGATCCTTGAAGTGTACATTGAAGTATCCTTAAAAAAGACTATAAAGCAACTAGTTAAAATTATTTGGTAATAGATTAAGAATAGATCAGCAAAGGGGGCAGCTGGGTAGCTCAGTAGATTGAGAGTCAGCCCTAGAGACGGGAGGTCCTAGGTTCAAATCCTGCCTCAGACACTTCCCAGCTGTGTGACCCTGGGCAAGTCACTTGACCCCCATTGCCCACCCTTACCACACTTCCACCAAGGAGCCAATACATAGAAGTTAAGGGTTTAAAAAAAAAAAAAAGAATAGATCAGCAAGCCAGTGAAACCAAATAAAAGATATAGATCCAAATCTATTTTAAGAATTTAAAGACAAACCATGTAAAATAAAATAACAGGAAAAAGGAAACATTATTCCATAAATGCTACCAGGAAAATTTGGTGTAAATATGAAGAAAAAGAAACACATTAACTACAGCTGGATTAAGAATTTATACTTAAAAGACAAACCACTTAAGGAGTAATAATGTATAAAATCCAATTTTATGGGGAGATAATTTCTTGACTACTGAAACAAGAGAAGTAATTACCTGCAAAAGTAGCACAGTTAATACTGGATAAACCTAAAACATTTCTGTACAAAAAAACTTTAAAAATAGGAATACACATGTATTCACAATTAAAATTAGAGATGGTTTTGATCCTCAAAATATATAGGCAATTAAATGATATATAATCTCCAAAAGACAAAATGATCACATAAAAAGAAATACAAATACTAAATAACTATGGAAATGGTTCTAACAATAATAACTAAAAACAAGCATATTAAAAGTACCATCCTATCCACTAAAATAAAAAGTGAAAAGGCACAATATGAATGAAGTTGAAGAAGCAAAGAGATTTTTACACTGCTGTTGATATTAAACTGATTTAAAAAAACTTTTGGAAATATATCCTGCTAATGAGTAAGAAGAGTAATAAAAATAATCAAATTCTTTGACTCAGTAATATGCCACTTTGGGAATGACATCCTAAGATAATAAAATGAAAAACTGTAAAGATGTTTTCATATCAACTGTATACAAAAAACTATAAATCTTAAATGCTCAGCTGTGGAAAACTTTGTTATGGACATGTGTATGCTAATTCAACTATTTGACTCTGTGAGTGAATCAATCAATCAACATTTATTAAGCACCTACTATGTGCCAGACACATGCTAAGTGATAAATGAAGACTATTCAGATATAGGGGAAAACCCATAAATAGAAATGAAAACAAAGAACTGAAAATTAAATCATACCTTGATGATGAACTTTATAATACTACCTCTAAATAAACACTGCGATTAGAATAGTGAGCTGTTTTCTACTTTATGTGGCTGTTGTTTTGACATTTCTGGTTTTTTTTTTTATTTTTAGAATTGAACATACACCTACAGTTTTAGTTAAATTCTTCAGCCATGTTCAATTAGAAATCAGTTAGATCATGGAAACCTTTAAGCAGTGTAGTTTATTAAAATAATTTCCCAATCTTGGAGCTATTGTTTTCAGAAGATTTTAATTTTCAAGACTGTATGAAGATCATGGACAGCTCTGTCAGTTTAACATTGATATACTGAAAATAAACCTTAAGGGGCATGCATCTAGGTGGCTCACTGGATAAAGAGCCAAGCCTAGAGACTGGAGGTCCTAGGTTCAAATTTGAACTCGCTCTCTAGCTATATGATCCTGCACCCAATTGCCTACCTTCTGCCTTTAATACTTAGTATTGATTCTAAGATGGAAGGTAAAGGTTGTTTTTTTGTTTTAAGAAAAGAAAGAAGCTTAAGCCTGAGGTACCAAATTGTAACAGAAAAAGCCAACAGTCTACAAACCAATATAAAAAGTATTTGCCATTACTTCCACTACTGATATAATACACTATACATAATGTACATAGTAACAAAGTAAGCAGCAAAACCAGAAAAGAAGCATCATCTAGAAGCTTTTTTTGAAGTGTAATATCCACATGGAAACAGAGTCTTAATTAACCATTTCAACCTTCCATGTAACTGGAAAAATTAGAAGCTACTAGCTATTTCATCAGGTATAGCATCAAAACTGGCTGATTTCAGAAAAGATATTCTAGAATACATACACATAACAATTATTTTTTAGGGAAGACTGTAAGAATGACTGAAAAAGACAGAAAATAAAACCATGCTTTTTCCATGGACAGTGTTGGTAATCAGCACTCTGCTAACCTTCCCGTCCAAGGATCCGTGGGCCACTTTCTTCAAGAGCTCCTTGAAAAGATGGGGATTAATTGATATTAGGCTATATGCTATTAAAAATGCTGACTCCAAGTATTGTACTCTCTGGAAAACTAGGCTTGGGTTGTTTTGTTTTGTTTTTGTTTTCCTTTGAGAAGAGGAAGAAGGCATCCAGAACTAGCCAAGAACAATAAGAGAACTCCTTTCTCAACTAGGCTTCTCTGTTATTCTTTTTTCTTGAGTATTTGCTATATTCTTAATGTCCTCTGATCCCTCTCACCTAGGGAATTAGTGCCAATTTAATCTTCCAAATACAGATATGATCATGGCATTATGCTGATCAAAATTATTCCAAGATTCTCTAAGTTGCTGGCCAAAAAGAATACAATCTCTGGTCATTAAAATCCTGGTTCCAAACCATCTTTCCAGCCTTATTTCCAATTCTCTCCTTCATTTATTCTATGGTCAACCAAACTAGACTACTCACTGTTCCCTGATCATGTCCCTCATTTTCCTACTTCTATTCCTTTGTTCACATCCAACTCTCCTTGGAATTTCCACCTCCTCCATTTCTACCTACTGAAATTCTATCCCTTCTTGAAGGACTAACTCAAATTACCCTTCGTTCCTCCACAAAGCTTTCTCTTAACCTCCCCAGTTAGAAATGACTTTGTGCTTAGAACTCTTATAGAACTTTATTTATACCTTTTATAAAAATCAAGTGTATTTTTTGGTATCATCATTATTTTCCTATCTCCTCTCTCCTATAAGTTCTTAAAGGTGGGAACTATATTTTATCAATCTTTGCATTTTCCTTGGCATCTAACAATACTTTGCACAGAAAAAGTACAATAAATGTTTGCAAAATTACATTGTACATATAACCCTCAAATGTTACAGATTTACTATACATTATATTATTTAACAATGCTTTGTTGAATATTCACACAAGACTTTGGAGAAGCAAATTGCTCGTAATTGTTTTCTTATGGAAATCCATTCTAAAACCACTAAGATTTTTCACATTATGATTAGATCCATGATGCAGCCAATCTTATATTCTAACTTCTGACAGCAGGCCTAAGAAATATTTTGTTCTAGGGCATGGCTCCATGTTAAGCTGAAAAGATAGGAAAGTAACAAAACACCCTAGCTTCCTTTAATAACCAATTATAGTCAGTCATTCAATTTGTCCAAACCCTTTTGAAGATGCTTATATTTATCTATGTACTCACCTCTTATCTGCTGTATTTCCTTTTTTATTCCACTGGAAACTTAAGGCATTGCCCTCCTAATTATGGTTTATCAAGATTAGATGGTCCATCTTCAACCCACCCTTTATGATTTAAGGAATCAATTAAATTCCCATTCGACATCTTTCTAAGCTGAAAAGTGCTAATCTTTCTTCATATGGAAACAATCCCTATCAGAAGTCCCTTAAGCACTTGAATTTTCTTAAGGTCCTAACTTAATAGGAACCAACTAAAACACAAATACAGGTAGGTTTATGAGATTTACTTTAATTTCATAGAAATTTCATGTAAAGTAAATATCATCCCTGATATTTAGAAAAGACATCTTTCAAAATATATCTTTGACAATAAAGCTTTACCCCAAAACTTACAGGAAATCATAAGGTAATCCTCACAGTTGCTTTTATCATCATCTTGTTGTTCCACAGGGATTCCATTGGCATCTATAACAGCTTCTGAGGCACAGTCTGCTACCAATACTTCTTCTGAAACTACATCAGTTGTCAGAGGATCTGTGACAATTTCTGCTTCTACAACATTGTCATGAACAACATGTTCCACATGTCCAACATCGGGTACATGCATAGAGTCACTTGTCAATACATGTTCTGGTATAGACATAGTTGCTGTAGTAATATCAGAGGCTAAAACATCATCGGGAACAGTGCAATGTGCTAAAGAGACTTCTTCAGTTACATCTGTGTCCAGCACTTGCTCAGGAATAATGACTGTTTCAGATACATCTGCTTCTTCCATGATATCTGGGCACTGAACATCCTCTATAACAACGTCCTCAATAACATCTTGGATTACTACAGAGTCTGGGTCATCAGGGACAAAGTTATGCACAGTTATGTCTGAATCCACCACATCTGAAACAAAAACAGTTTCTTGCACTTCCACAACAATTTGATCACCATCCATGTGTGTAGCATCAGCTCCTTAAAAAAATAAAAACAAAAATGAACAACTTGCAGGCATACAAGCCTATTTCAAATGATAGATTACTTTAAAAAAAATTTCCACGGGGAACATACTGACTTCAAAGTTGTCTCTTTTACTGAATTAGACTAAAGCAATAAATGTGTGATTTACTTCCACTTTGGGGAGGAGGTTAGGGAATACAATCTTATAATACAAGGATCACTTTTTGACCTGTCACAAGTCAAACAATATTTTTTATTTTAAAAATTTTTACTTTCATTTCCAAATTCTTTCTCACCTATCTCCTCCCTCTTTCACCCACTGAGAAGAAATATGATATCTATTATACATCTGAAGTCATGCAAAACATATTCAAATAATATCTGGAAAAACATTCTAGAGAAACCAATGACCAGAGGCAATCAAGAGAATATATTCATAGAAAATATACTTCCAGAAACAAAGATAATAAAAAGTTTTAACAGCATTAAAACTGATGTCATCTAAATATTTACAAAAGACTATAAAATTAAAAAATCAGAGGTACCAAGAAAAATTACCTGCAAAATACACTGACTCTTTCCTTCACCATACATTAATTTCCCCCTTTTCCTCACAAAATATTCACCCTCTTCTGATTTCACCTTTCTACTCTTTTCATCAGAATGCTCTTCCCCTCAACCCCTCAAATTTTTTCCCTACTGTTCTAACAACAATCTTATCTATAGAGTTATGTATGGTCATAAATAATATGCATTTAAATAGAAAAAAGGACATCTTGAATTATGGCATAATAACCATGGCATATTTAAGTTCAGCATAAGTGAGAAGTAGAAGAAATAAGTAAAGCCTTTTTATTTTTTTATTTTTTAATAGGCAATAGGGGTTAGGTGACTTGCTCAAGGTCACACATCTGGAAAGTATCTGAGGCCACATTTGAACCCAGGACCTCCCATCTCTAGGTCTGGCTCTCAATCCACTGAGCTACCCAGCTGCCCCCAATAAAGCCTTTTTAAAAGGAAAGTATGCTTTGGAAGAAATAAGGAACAAGAAGAAAAATATTCTTTCATAATTAAGGATCAGGATAAGAGAAGCTAAAATTTTAAGATGGAAAAAAACCAAGAATATGGGCTCATTTTCTATTCTAACACTCATTCTTACCCCAAAACGTAAAAGTGACCAATCCTATGTCATACACAAATTAACTACGTGATCTAGAAATAGAAGTTATATTTTTTGACTCTCATCCCCAAAGTTCTTGTCATTACGAGAAAAATAATTTTAGTTTCTTAACTGAAAGATCACTCCTTAAATATCTTACTACTTTTTGCTACTCTTCCATCAACTTTGCAGGTACATAAAATTAATCACTACGTCAATACTGAGGGACAGAAATTCATTAATTTCTTCAACATATTGTTCATTCTGAAAAGGTTAAAAAAATCCACAATTCTTAACTCTCAAAAATTATTTAAAATGAGCTAAAACAATAACTCTATTATCATGAAATCTGGGAGGTATTTTAAGGTCTCCAGAATTTCTTTTGTAAAATACTTTTAACAATTTTTATTCATTTTTCCTTACACTACCTATAATAGTTTAACCCAGTATCATCATTATGCTTTTAAATACTTATTATTTACATGTTAAGGTACAGTTTTTAAAATTTAAAATCACTGGACCTATACCAGGAGACCTGTGTTTGTTTTTGTGCTAGGTTCTGCCATCCAACTGGATTAAATGAACACAATCTTTCTCACCATGTTTCTTCGTTTATAAAATGGGGATAATAGCTTCTATGCCTAAATGGCATGGTTTGAGGTATCAAATAAGAAAGAGATTGAGAATGGGAGAGATCTCTGATTTCATTGATATAAGATTCTCCCAGGAATCCCCAGTGCAACTCAACACCTCTGCAACTTGGTCTTAAAAAGTCACCTAGAGGGGTGCCACTGGGTAAGATTCAGTGGATTGAGAGCCAGACTGAGAGAAAGGATATCCTAGGTTCAAATCTGGCCTCAGATACTTCCCACCCATGTGACCCTGAGCAAAATCACTTAACCCCCAATGCCTAGCCCTTACTCTTCTTTTGCCTTAGAACAGTATTGATTCTAAGATGAAAAGTAAGAGTTAAAAAAAAAAAAAAAGGTTTTTTAAGTCATCCAGAGGTGCGACTAGGTAAGCACAGTGGATAGAGCACCAGGCTTGCAGTCAGGAGGACCTAGGTTCAAATCTGACCTCAGACACTTTCTAGCTATGAGATCCTGAAAGCACGTCACAATCCCATTTGGCAAAGACTTGCTACTCTTCTGTCTTAGAATTGATAGGAAGACAGAAGGTAAGAGCTTAAAAAAAATAAGTTGACTAGAACATTCACCAAGAGATTAAAAAACTTATTAAAGGACACAAATGTGTCAGAAGCAGGACTTGAACCCTAGTCTTCCTGGCTTTGAGGCCAATGCTCTATCCACTATTCTATGTTGCCTCTCAAATGAGATAATACAGTGAAGTCCTAAACAACTAATAGTGATATTGCTATTCTTTATTATAATTTTTTATACACCAAATATATATGTATTTACACATCAAAATTTAGATATCCCCAAATTGAGTAATTTACTCAAAAGCCAGACAAATGCCTTTAAGTGTTTAGAAATTTGACAGACCCTGAATGTCTATCCCATTCTCTGAACAACATGGACCTCTTGTACTATTCCTATTAATTTCTCTAAAGAAATTATTATAATTTAAAAGATAAAATTTAACCACCTTTACATATTGCAATAAAGTGGGCGAGAAAATGTAGTTATTATCTCATTTAACAATATTCTCAAGTTGGATTATGCAGAATTAATATAAAGGAATTTACAAGTAATATAAACTTGTCAGATTACAAAACTGGCAAGGAGGCAAGACAGAGTTGTGATGAGAAGCTTTTAAATATTTGGACATCTGCTAAAGGATTCCTGCCAAAAGCTATGCATCTATAAATTTTTTTTATTTATTTTACTATAATTTCATATTTCAGAAGTTAGAGTGTCTAGGGAAAATGATATTCTGAACCTAATTCTGAATAATAGGTAAGAACTAATAAACAAAAAGAGTAACCTTCAGAGAAAATGATTACATCATTTTAGAGCTTGTGAAAGCTGGGGGAAAGAATGATGGTATAATTTAGTATGTACCCTAGAATTTTGGAGACTATAACTGAGAAAAAAAATAAGTTATGATTGATAGTAACACCTAAAACAAAAAGACTATGGAAAAATGGAAAGAGTATTGATTCCAGACTCCATTCAAATCCTGCCTCTGATATTGCCTGTGCAACATGTCACTTAAATTCTCTGGACCTCAGTTTCCTTAATTATAAAAAAGAGAGCTAGACTAGATGACCTCTTAAAATTCCTTCCAGCTATAGATCTATGATCCTATAATCAAGAGGTGAAAAGACTTTAAGAATTGTATTGAAAAAAAATTTTTCAAAGAGGAAACTAAAATACTAATATGGCTACATAGAGAATTTTCTAATGATCCCAGATTTTTAAAAGACATTTGTGAAATATAGTTTGGACTTAGAAAATGAAAGAGGCCAAAGGTTTTTATAATGATATCTTTTATCTCACACTGTATATGTCATTAATATTTTCTTCTGGATCAGCTTTCTGATTAAATAGAGCAAAGATTAAAAAAATCTATCAAATTAGAACATTCTAAAGATGAGAAGTCACTTCAACTTCACCAATTCAAATTATCTATCAATGATGAAAAACTCAAACTGGAAAGACAAATTATAATGAGCTCAAATATCACTAAAAAAAGTTAGCCAATATAAAACCAACAAAAGGAGGCCAAAGGAGCTTAGAAATTATAATAACAAGTAAACACCTGATCCTCTTGCCAAATAGAGAATTAAAAGCCAAGGGCAACACTGATTTACACTATAAATCCATTTAGAAAGCAAAATGGAAAAGGATGGCAAAAGATTACAAACAATAAAATCGAATAAAAGAACAAAAAGTAATGGAAACAAAATCAAGTCAAAAAAAAGTCTGGGGGCAGCTAGGTGGCTCAGTGGATAGAGTCAGGCCTGGATTTGGGAGGATATGGCTTCAAATCTGGCCTCAGATACATTCTAGCTATATCACCCCGGGCAAGTCACTTAAATCCAATTGCCTACCCCTTATCACTTTTCTGCTCTGGAACCAATACCTAATATTGATTCTAAGACAGAAGGGATAGGTTAAAAAAATTTAAAAAAGTCTAACATGTGACCCAAAGGAGCCACATCATCCCAAGAGCAAAGTGATATAAACTTGAACAAATTTACCAACATTTTTATAACAAGCTATTTTCCTCAATATTGATAAACCATCACATCTGGACTTTAAAACCTATATCCAGTGTAATTCAAAGAATTAGAAATGGTATGTAAGAGGATGAAGTCAGGAAGAAAAGATGAAGAGAAACAAATATAGAAATTCATGCTGGAGGCAACACCATGTAGGCAATGATAGGGAACATTCGGGAGACTATATTCCCCAAAAGAGGGAACAAACAACTTCACAAGATATCTCTAGCAGAAAAAACAGCGAAAGAATTGAGGGTGGGAAGGATTCATGGACACTATTAATAAATACTTAGGGAACACCAATAACTACCAACCCGTATGTCCACTTTCTCAACTTTATGCAAATTATGCAAATTAATCTACATAAGCTTTTGCCAACTATCCTCTATAGCTAACTAAGGTTAAGATATTACAAGATACCATGGGGGTGTCTTTACTGATTACATAAAAGCAATTCAGTAAAAGTCTTAAAAGAATCTCTTCCTACATTAAGATCATATAAAATTATTGTTAAGTGCAAACATAGTATAACTATTCAGCAGCCTTAATATTAACACCAAGCAAGGCATAGAACCAAGAAATATATGCACACCAATGGGGGTTCACCACTAACCCAGTAAGCCAGGTCCAAATGAAAGAGGAGTAGTGAAATTTTTTCCAAATGTCTCTCTTTTGTGGATGATAATGAGCTGATTTCATCAGGCATCTGAACATTACAGGATCTTCTAAAATAGATTCATGATTATTCAAGAGAAATCAGGCTACTAACCTATAGACAAACACTAAATGGGGGAAAAAATACCTTTTGCCCAGATTACAAAATAAGATTGGAAGACCATAGGTTGTGTGTATATGTATATGTGTATGTGTATCTGTATGTGCATGTGATGTATATGACTATATTTATGTACATACTATCTGTATATACATAAAATGAGAAAATATATTTATATACACAGACATATAATAATAATTAACATTTATACAGCACGTACTATTTGCTAGGTACTGAACTTAGTACTTTACAATGATCTTATTAGATCCTTAGAATGATGGTATAAGGTAGGTGCTGTTATTATACTCATTTTACAGATGAATAAACTGAGGCAAACAAGTGGCTTGCCCATGGTCACTAGTAAACTAGTAAGTGTCTGAGACTGGATTTGAACTCAGATCTTCTTGATTTCAGGCCCAGCATTCTATCCATGCTACCATCTAAATGCTTTGCATAAGTTCACATATGTATATTTAAAATCTAGAACTGGCACTACAGATAAGATGATGAGTTGTGTTCGAAAGTGGGGGAAAAGAATACAATAAGCTAGATTATTCTGATATCACTGATGAGGGTGGTTCCTTCCTACAAGAAAGACTGAAAACCATCCAAACTTGGGATTCTTTTCCATGTCTTCCCATAAGTGCATCACAGATTGACCCAATATAATAACCACCTTCCACAAATTCTCATGACATCCTGAGCATGCAGATTTGTCTCAGATAATCCTCTGTTCTTGCCTCAAAACTAGCTCGCCATCTTTTTTGGAGAAAGTTATCTTTCATGACATCCATAACATCACTTCTTCATAATTACTTGTTTGTAATACATTCTCCTCTTGATTTTCCTTTGGGCGATCCTTAACTTCAGTTCTCTGGAGACTATCATATCCCATAACTTACAACTATGCAATTTCATCAAAACAATGCTAATATAATAATGATGAGCCTTTGTTTCAGAGAAGTTTGTGTCCATTAAAAGAATTTTGCAATTTCCCAAAGTCAAGCCAGTTTATTTGCCTCCTGTTTAAAAGGATGATCACCAACTCATTGGCCATTTGTAGCATCTGTCCAAAGACTACACTAGTGGACAAAGGCTAAACATTGTCCATCCAACTACATACAGTCTAGACCTTTGACTCCTGTCAGATAAGAATGTTCTTATCATTTTAAAATAAAGTTTTATTGTATTTAAAAATGTAATGTAAAAACCATTTATAGTTTATAGGCCTTACAAAAGCAGGCCAAGGCCCTCTGTAACAGTATGCCCCCTTGGCTAGATAATAGGCATTCTTCATCTACTTTTTCTTGTATGAGTGGTTTAAATTCTTTTGAATTATCATGAATTTAATTTAGGAAACTATGCAATGTTCTAGGGCTTAATGTAATTACTTTAATCTTCAATCTAGCACAACCATCTTTTAAACATAAATTTTCTTCTAGCAATGCTGCCTAGTTACAAATATGTGAATATCACAACCTCCAAGGAATTGAAGTTGCAGGTTCCCCAAAGAGCAATAGATACACATGGCAAGAAATGTTATAAGGTATATCATAAAGAGATTACACAAATAGGAAATGGCATAAGATATCACATCAAGTAAATGTATAAGCAGAAAAGCTAGTGAGCCAGTTACATGTTGAAAGCAAAGAGTAACAAATGGACAACTCAAGTACACCATTAGGAACCACAAAAAACAAAAAGACTGAAAGGAAGGCCCCTAGGAGTTTGAAAGAATCCTAAGGAGATGTATAAAAAATGTGGCCCAGAATCTAATGGAAATAATATCCATACTAATAAGATTTCAGATTCATTGAAATATTAAAGTTTACGTTCAAACTATGGAAATCAGGAACAAGAATGACAAGCTTCTTGAAGAATAGTGTCAAGAAGACTAGAGTCCTAAATGAGTTTGTGAAAAATTCTGATTACAAAACACCTTTATAGTTACATAGAAATAAAGAAAAGGAATAAAGAAGGTCTAATATTTGGAATCAACATAATAAAGTTAACAGATGACAGAGAAAACTGAACTATCCAATTATTTGTTTTTTACATACAGAAAATTATTTCAGAGTAAGTGGAATATAATAAAAGGGATCATGATGAAATTAAAATCCAATTTAAATGAGGAAGTAAAAAACCACATAGCTGCTCTAATTAAATGAGTTATAATCACTTTGAAATGGAGAATTCCTAGGTAGCTCAAAAAATATGACTGCTAAATCACTATTTTATCTTTGAAGAACCATGGAGTACTTAGAAGAGGTGTCAGGCCTAGAGACTAACAAATATTTCAATTTACAGAAAATGAGAGAATGTAAATTTTTTTGACTCCAGACCAGAGCTTAATGCTAATGATCACCAAAATTCTAGAACCAATTACAAAATATAGCACTTGTAAGGGATATTGGTGGCCATTAGGAACCACAAGAAATGACAAATTAAGTGATGTCACTCTAAACCTCTTTCCTCTTTTTACAGTGTTATTAGGCAGGTATATTGAGATAAACACTGTACATCCAGATCACAGAAAGGCATATCAACTAAGGCCAGGAGGTAGTGATGTTGTCTGGATCACAAAATTAAGTGTGTTCATAACCCACTTAACACAACTGGATCAATAAGTACTAATGAATTTTTATCAACTTGGACTGAAAACTTGGGGCTAAAAAAAAAAATCAACTATTAAGGGTCCAATCTTCTAGTGTTATATATGTTCCAGAAATAGCACAAAAGACATCATATTGTTGGACATATGTGAGAAATGACCAGTCATGTACCAAAAATGAGAAAAAAGTTGAAAACTCCAAATATAATACTAGTATTATAAACACATCTGGGGGGCAGCTGGGTGGGCTCAGTGCATTAAGAGCTAGGCCTAGACTCGGAAGGTCCTGGGTTCAAAACTGGCCTCAGACACTTCCTAGCTGTGTGACCTTGGGCAAGTCACTTAATCCCCTTTGCCTAGCCTTTACCATTCTTCTGCCCTGGAACCAATACTGATTTCTAAGAGGGTAATGATTTTTAAAAAATTCGCTATTTAGAAAGGGGCTGGCATGGTCATTAATTAGGGTTAATGTAGAAGGAATTTACCATACAGGTAGTAGACTGATTAAAAAAAAAAAAACAAACAAAAAACTTCTGAAGCATTTCAACTCTAGCATTCTAGAGGATCACAGAATTTATAGCTGGAAGGAATCCTAGAGATCATATACTCTAGTCCAGGGGTCAGCAACATATGGTTCTAGAGCCATATCTGGCTCTACCTCCCAACCGGCCAGTTCAGGATGTGCCCCAGGGGGCCCTTCAGTCCCCACCCCATATTCCAGCGCCTTCTGCCTCCATCCTCCTTCCCCAGGCATTTATGGCTCTCACGGCCAAAAAGTTTGCCGACCATTGCTCTAAGCCTTTCATTTTACAATAAAGAAAACTGAATCTCACAAAGGTTAACTGATGGTTAAGTAGTAGAGCATAAGGTTAGACATAGACTAAGACTCCAAATCTAAAACTCTTTCCATCACTATGCTGTATCTTTATGTTTTTAAATTCTTAAAAAGCAAAATAAAATATCCATCAAATTTCTTGGTTAGGTGAACTTTTTTTCTAATATAATTGGAAAAGGCCTACAAAATTAAGTCAACATTTTAAAATATGACTCTTTGAAATCCTGGTGGTTCGGGCAGAAAATTGAATACTTTGTTATAGGGTTAAAATATATTAAGAGTTTTGGGACAGTGATTAATTTCCAAATTCCTAATGTACCATGAATAAAATTACAAATATTTTGCCTTCAAAATTCAATCATTTAACTAGTTTTGTTTTGTTTTTTAGTACTTAGGAGCTATGAAGAAACAATTTAGAAACATATTTTCTTCCCTTTTGGAGTTCATACTTTAGTTGGGAAGACTTAGACTTAACACACATGAAATACACTATCTTGTCCAAACTATAGGTACAACCAATAAATGCTAAGAGAAGTGGGCCTCAAACTGGACTTTTAAGTATTAACAGACCATATTTATATATTGATTTACAATTTGAAGAATAAAAGATGTTAACAGTCAAAAAGAAACCATTTCAAGTAAGCCAAGTTAAATAAGAATTAGTAGTGCATGTTAGGTGAAAGGCAGACATTGAGAAGATTCCCTTGCCAGGTAGAATATAGTCATAATGTGGACTAGGTGCCTAAAGCACTGTAAAAGTGAAATTTGGGAGATGTCATCTTTAAGTATATATATATATATTTTTTTCCTATGGACATTATCAAACTACATTTCCCGTGGTCCAACGGGTTTCCGGTTCCGGTTCTTTGGGCGTGGGGACACCTACATCTCCACGCAGGGAAGAGTTTATAATCTCCTGGGTTAGGGGGGAGTGGCCTCTTGGCCAGCAGACTGAGGAAGAGGTAATAATGACTGGAGCGGCAATTTTGAATTCTTACAAGCACGTGGTCTAATAACTTTATCTATCAGCATGGCTTTAATTAAAATACTAATTTATAGTATTATAGCAGCCTTTATCATTTTTTATCCTTATAGCACAAGGTAAGATTTCACAAGGCTTTTTTTTCCACTTCTGGATTGGAGAATTTAGACTTTATCCTAAAGGAAATGAAGAGTCATTGAAAGTCAGAGACAGGAATGGAATACTAAAGTAGTTTTAAGATGATTGATGTTATGGAAATGAAAACTCTTGGAGGGAGGAGAAAATGGAAGCAAGAAAAACAATTAAGACAGTATTGTAATAACACAGGAGGAAGGAAAACCCTTGAAAAGTAGTTGAATCTAAGTAGCAAAGAACTGCTAAGGTTTAGTGACTGGAAAGAAAAAACATAAGGGGAATAGTAAAAGTTGGCTCTAAGACTCTTTAAGACAAAAATAGGAAATTGAGAGGGAAAGACAATTCAGGAAGTGATCATAGGATTTAGGGATAGAAGGGGTCTTAAATCCCATGCTTCCTCATTTTATAAATGAAAAAATTGAGGCCTAAAGAGGGTTAAATTATCTGTCCACATTCTGGTACAGATTGATTCCAACATAATATTCAAGTGTGTGAACAAGAACATCACTCAATAACGATTTATCCTCTTTATAATCACCTTAACATCTTTCAGTGATTAGCTTAAAACCACCCAAGAAGTTGTTATGATTGATACCTGTTGCATCAAAAAACGAGTTTGGCTCTTGTGGCTGCAATTCAAGTCCATCTTCATCCATGGCCTTTGATTCTCATCAGTCACTGATCCTGAACCAGGGAAAAAAAACAAATCCCATATTAAGCTTTTCCCAATAAGTCAAAAGTTATAGACTTACTAATTATGAAGTTATTTTCCTTGCCTCAGAACGAACATTTCTTTTTCTTTGATAAATTAATTACTATCAAAAATTTGTCAGTCCAAATTAAAAATTAAGATGCCTACACTTAAAAATGGGTATATTTGGAAAAAAAACTTGCAAAATTAGAGAGACTGATGGGTAACTCAAACTGACTATTCCCAGCCTAAGGGACTAACATTAACCTTTATTTCTTCATGTTTTATTTTAACACATGCTATAGCTTGAGAATTCTCATAATGAATCAGTAAGTATTTATTAAGCACCCACTATGTTCATGCACTGTGCAAAGTGCTATGGATACATATACAACAAAACAATCCTGATGTGAAAAACACATTCTAATACAAGACATCCCAACTGCAAATCTATACTCATTTTGTAATAACTCTATAATGAATCCTCAGGATAAAAATTCTAAATAAATCAGTTTGGGCAACTATAGCATGATTAGAAATGAGAAATTTTGATTTACTGAGGACAAGAAGATGCTCATCCTAGGTGTAAATGTAAGACAATGTTGCAAAATTTTAGCTATTCTGAAAAAAAGTGTTAAGGTGATAGGATTATTTTTTCAGGAGGTAAATTGATTACATTCAGTATGATTTTAATAAAAGGGTTGCCCTTTTATGATACTGATATATACAAAGAGAAAATAGTTATGTACATCCTTAAAAATATGATTTAACTATTATCCACAAAAAATATTAAAAATATACTGCACATGCAAATTAAAGAGACAATTCAAAGCAGTTTAACAAGATGATGCTAATTTTGCTTAATAAAAAAAATTGTCCAATGAATTAATATTCTAAAGAGAGACTAAAATCTTCTGACGTTTCATATAACTGTCTTCTTAACTCTTTCTTAAATTTTATTTCACACATATGAAAATCCACATGACTTTATCCTGGATTTCTTTTCATGACTTTCATGTTTATAAAATCACAAACTTTGCATATACCTCAACAATTACATACAACTCAAAATAGTTTCTTCTATATGATCAGAAGTAGGCCACGACTATTATGGCAATTGTTGGAAAAGCAATGTTATCCAATGCTACTTGAAATTAACCAGGCCAGAGGGCAGCCGGGTAGCTCAATGGATTGAGAGCCAGACCTAGAGACCGGAGGTCCGGGGTTCAAATCTGGACTCAGACACTTCACAGCTGTGTGACCCTGGGCAAGTCACTTAACCTCCATTGCCTAGCCCTGACCACTTTTCTGCCTTGGAGCCAATACACAGTACTGACTCCAAGATGGAAGGTAAGGGTTTAAAAAAAAAAAGAAAAGAAATTAAATAGGCCACCTTAGTCTGGATACAATTCAAATCATCCTAAAGAGAAAGAACAATTTGAATATATATATATATACACACACATACAAACACATACACACACACACATATATATATATAGACACATGTAGTACACAATAATACACAAAGATTTTTACTCAAACAAGGAGCTATGCAAACAAAAAAGCTGAATAACCTACCATCTCTAAAAGATACTGTGAGATATAGTTAGTTGCACATTGGCTTTGAACTCTAAGGTCTATGCTAACTTAAAACCATTATTTTAAGTCAATTTCATGAATAATGTAAGCACGTCAAACCATTTATTCCTAACCCCTTTTATTGAAATGATAGCGTTACCTAAGACAAAAATTTTCAATCAATGAAGCACAGAATAAAATAAAAGTGAAGGACCTTCATTTTAATCTTGTCTCTGCTACTAATTAGATGATCTTGGACAAGTCAGTTAACCTCACTTAGTCTGATTCCTCCTCTTTCAAATGTAGGAGTTGAATTAATCACAGAATCAAAGACTAAAGTTATACTTTTTCTTTTCCTTTCACTGAAGAATTGAGGGACTACTCACTACAGAGATGTGGAACACTGGATATATTGTCAATGTGGTTAATATGTTGAATGGTTTTGCTGACTTGACTTTTATTTCTTAAAAACTTTGTTACAAGAAATGGATTAATATAAGGGAGGAAGAAAAGTTGTATCTGGAAATGAATGTGATATAAAATATTTTATTTTTTTAAATGTCAAAAATATTAATTTTTAAAATTTGGGCTAGAAGGGCTTCAGGTCATGTAGTCCAACTCTAGCCCCCAAATTTAACAGATAAGGAAAGAGTCAGCAAGGTTAATCCAAGTCTTACAGCACAGTAATATTTAGTTCTCCAATCAATGGCATTTGTTTCCAGTTCTTTGCTACCAGAAAAAAGTATTCCAAGAATATTTTGGTGTATGTGGGGACTTACTTCTTAACAGTGAACTCCTTCTATGCCTAGAAGAATAAACCCTGGGTCCAAGGGTTTTGAACATTTTAGTCACTTTATTTGCATAGTGTCTTTTAAAAATTATTGTCCTTATTCCCTCCAAAATAGACAATTTCTCATCTTTTTTTCTCATCTATGCAATTTGCAAATTTTATAGGGCATAAGGAGAAATCTCTATTTAGATTTGTGTTTCTCTTATTATTAGTGATTTGAGAAATTCTTTCATAGTATTAATAGTTAGCAAGTCTTTTTTTGAGAATTATTCATCATATTCTTTGACTATCTTTTGGGGAAGGGCTTTTGTTCATATGTACTATATTTAATAAGTATCTATACAGATCAGTGTTTTTATGAATGAGTATGTTTTTGTACATGCTTTGTTTTGAGGCAGTAGAGTAGATAGGAAGCCAGCCTTCTAAGTCAGGAAAACCTGGGTTCAGGTTCATTATGTTTCTGATACATAATAGTGGTGTCACCTCTGACAAGTCATTTAACTTCTCTTATCTAGGTGACTTTCTGAGATAGTAAGTTTCATAAAAGGTTCCAGCCTGCATGGAGGTAGAAGTTTCCTCAAGAGAATTCCTTATGACACTCAAATCACATGTCAGGGTCCCTATTGCTATCATTTATTTTAAAATTAAATTAACTCTTAATAAGAAACATAGCCATAAGAAATTAATAGTTAGTTCTGTTCTCTCCCATCATTGGAAAGAGGAGAAAGTATCTTACCTTGACAAACAACCCTATATAAACAGACTGCTGCAAGATCCCATAATGTGGGGATTGTCCCTTCCACATTTACAGCCTGGCTGAAATGAATTCCAAGAGAGCATAAAAGAAAAAGCACCCAATTTGCAATGAGAAGCCCTATACAAGAAACCATACCACTCTAGGCCTCAGTTTCCCCAGGTATCAACACATCTAAATGACCACTAAGGTCCCTTTGAATTCTCAAGTGGACTTCTTACATATGGCAATAGTGATTTAGAACAAAATTATGTAGTCAAAATTATGAGTAGCATTTACATGGCTGAACAAAGAAAGACCTTAAAAGTAAGAGCTTCACTAACAGTGACCACTTCCTGGATAAACAAGTTCCAATGTCTCACTTCAATTTAAATTTTTTTCCTCTCATAGGTCTGGTCTGGATCATTTAAAGTTCACAATTGTCTAGTTTTATTGAGACAAACATGGAATAGTGGATACAAAGCTGGCCTCGGAAATCAAGACTTGGTTTCAAATCCTGCCTCTGACACAGCACCAATAGGCAATTCTCTAAGGCATTCTAATTCTCTATTGCAGAGCAGTTGTTGATATGCATTGATAAGGGGAATTTCCTCACTGGGAGTTACCTATGCCAATGATATCATAGCTTCAAATAAAAAGACAAAAAAAGGTTATTAACCTTAATAACAAAACTGATATTAGGCTGATATCATGAGTAGCTAATTGAGAATGATGTTGGGGAAGATTGAAGACAAAAGAAGAAGCAGACGGCAGAAAATGAGATGTATAGTGTCATGGAAGCAACAAACATGAGCTTGGACAGTCTTCAGGAGATAGAGGAGGAAAGAAGGGTCTGGCTTGCTATAGGCCAGTGATGGCAAACCTTTTAGAGGGGCTGGTGATGTGAGAAATGACCTCAGGCACCCATGGAGAGGGGGGAAGGAGCAGCCTGAAGAGAGGAGGAGCAGCCCGGCATCATCTGGCTTTCTAGTAACAAACTCTGGTGAACTCTGTGTTGGGGTGAAGGCAAGCGTACCCAAAGAGAGAGCTCTGCATGCCCTGTCTGGCACACGTGCCATAGGTTCACCACCACAGCTATAAACCATTGGATCATAAAGAATCAGACACAGGGAACAGTTAGGTGGCCCAGTGGTCTGAGGGCCAGATCTACCCCTTCCTGCTCTTTTGCCTTGGAACCAATACACAGTACTGATTATAAGACCAAAGGTAAGAGTTATGGGGGATGGGAAGGGGGGACAAACAAGAGGGAGGAAAAGAGGTGTGAGAGAGTCAGACATGACTGAATGACTAAATAACAACTAATAAAGATGATACAAGAATGGCAATCTCTATAAAACAATGTCACTAATAGTAAAGCATCCCAGACACCAAGGCTCTTCTTGAATGCAAAGAAAGAGCTTTTTCTAAGATCCACACTGGAGGTAGGAGAAAGATGAAAGGGCATCCTTACCTAATCAGTCACCCAGGTTTGTAACCCAGAAGTCTTTTTCAACTCTTAACTCTTCCTCTTTCAATATATCCCATCTGATTTTATTTTATTTATACTTATATAGCTTATTTGTACAGACTTGTTACTTATTTTCTCCCCATTAGACTGTGAGCTCTTTGAAAGTATGTCTTTTGTCTCTTTCTATATTCCCAGAACATAGCACAGTGCCTGGCACATAGTATGTACTTAATAAATGTTTACTGATTGACTTTAGCCCAGTCCTCTCTCTGCTGAAGGGCCTTGTAGGCTGCTCCCAGTGGACAATGGACCTCTTAACATGATTTAATTAGCATGGCTTTGGAATAGCAGCCCTGGGAAACATGTCATCCTGTCTGGAAAGTCAACTAGCACAAATGGCTCACTATATTGAGTCAGGTCTACATCATTAATCAGACCATTTTTCACATCCTATATGACCATCAGCCCCCTCCATTTCTTTTCCAGCTCTTTCCTCTTGGCTCAAAGATAAAATGCGAAATTTTTAATCTGGCATTTAAGGGTCTGCAAATTATGAATCTGACCCACCTGTATTTCTCCTCTTGTCCAGCTCTTTGCTCAAGTCAAACCAACTGTTGCCTTGAACTTGAAATGCTATTTCCCATCTTTGTGCATTTCTAAAGCCATGTCTAGAATGCATTTCTTCCCACTATACCAGGGGTCGGCAACCTTTTTGGCCGTGAGAGCCATAAACACCACATTTTTTAAAATGTAATTTCGTGAGAGCCGTACAGTGCTCACAGTGCGCTCCTGTAACAGTGCCTGAAAAAAAATTGACTTTATGGCTCCTGCAGAAAGAGCTATACGTTGCAGACCCCTGCACTATACCATGTTTCCTCTGTCTTTTTTCCAGCCTCCTTTCCCACTCCTCCTTTTATTCTCTTCTATTCCCCACCACATTTATTCCTTTCTTCTCCTTTTCCCCTTCTTTTCCTATTCACTGTTCTACTTACCCTCTTCACTTCTTTCCTCTCTATACTATTCCCTCAGGGCTTCCTTCCTCTAGGTTGACCCTGTAAAGTTTAAATTCTTTTGAGAATAATTTCAGAATAAGGATCTTGCCATCTCCCCAGAATCCAGACGACGAACTTGTTTTGGTGAAGACACCATGAAGATGTCTGAAAAGCCTTCACTGTACCATGAAGAATTTCACTTTTACAACCCCAACCCATCCTACATGCAAATATTCATACCATATAAATTATTCTATTTCCTCTTCTATTCTTTATTCATTAGTTACCTCAGCATTTGTATATATAAACATATACATGTCCTATTATTAAGATACATGGGGGGGGGTGTGTGTTTGGAACAGATGGGTTACTGTTCTGTAGTTTCTCATCTTAGAAGAATTGTCTGGGATACTAAGTGGCTAAATGACTTGCTCAGATCATACAGCTAATAGGTGTCAAACCCAGTCTTTCTGGCTTTGAGTTTGGCCTCTACAGACCTCAGCACACTGCTAACAGATACAGACTATCAACTAATTGGTCTTCTGATTCTCCTTTCTTTACTTTGCACTATTTCATGCCTTACCATATTACTATACATTCCTCATATGTGTCATTCTTAATTGCATCATAATGAACAATCTCTATAGTTTCCTGAAGAATTTTTCCACTTAAAGTGATCTATCATTTCAAATTAAAAATATAAAAATAAATTTGGAACAACTTCTTTCCTAATCCAACCTTCCATCCAAATTTTCCCATTTTGTTCAAAAGTACTAATATTTTCCACAGCACAAAGTTGTTAGCCTTCAATCATTATTATCAATCTGCCACTAAATCTTTTGGCTCTATTACTCAAGAGTTTTCCCTTTGTCTCTATGCCCAATAATACCATCAACATCATCTCACACCCAACTCATCTCACAACTTCCAAGCATATATTGTTAGTGCTAGGAAGGCACCTAGTCCCACTCTCTTATTTTAAAGATGAGGAAACGAAGGCCAGAAGAGATTGAGGTTATAGAATTAGTTAATGGCAGAAATGGAAGTTTAACCAAAATCTCCTGACTTTTCTAGTCCTATAGGAAACAAAGGAACATCATAAATGCTGTTTACCTCAATTTTAGCAAAGCTTTTGATATATTTTGATGATATCAGACTAATTTTCAAAATGTGATTTATATCAAATTATAATTCACAAACTTAAAACAGATTCTACGCTACCTATCTTGCACATAACATTTAATATTTGTTGAAATTAACTGAATAACTAATGCCAATATACAGTAAATCATGTAATAATAACACACATTGAATATATGCCTTAAGCTAAAAGTAAAAAAGTTTCAGATTTGACCACAAAATGTATCTTGGTGTTAAGATTCTTATGTAAATAATAAACCATTAAAGTTAGGAAAGTTAAAACAACTGCAAGTACCCACTATGTGTGAAGCATTGTGCTCTAAGTATTGGAGGCACAAAGAAAAGAAAAAAACAGTCTCTGATCTAAAGGAGCTGACAGTCCAATGAAAGAGAACTTGCAAACAACTATGTACAAACAAAACATATGGAAAAATTGCAAGGGTTGTCTAAAAGGGAAGGCACTAACATTTAGGAAGATGGGGAAAGAGAGACTTCTTGCAGAAGATGGGACTTTAGTTGAGACTTGAAGCCAGGAGATGGAGATGAGGAGAGAGCATTCCAGGCATGGTGGTGACAGCCATCAAAAGTACTCATGAGAGATGGAGTGTCTTGTACAAGAACAGCAAGAAGAGCAGTGCCAATTGAATCACAGGGTACATGGAGAAAAGACTGGAAAGGTAGGAAGAGACTAGGTTATGAAAGGCTTTAAAAGTAAAAACAAATTTCGCGATAAAGGATGCTCAATGAAAAATAACATAAGCTGAGACCACCACTCCAGAAATTCCTACTATAAAAACAAGGAGAAAGAAACACAAGTTCCAACATGAATTGCAAATGAGCAGATGTGAAATCAAAGTTCATTTTACTAAAATAACACCTGATATTTTTGTAGTTAATTAGGATTACTTTTATGCATTAATATTTAGGTCCCGGGCTTTTAAAAAAGCCAACACAAACATCTTTCTTCAAATTCTCAACAGCCTTTTCAAATCATTCTTCATAATTATGTAGTATCATATTGGTAACTTATGACCTCAAAACTATTTTTGACAGTAACATAATTTAATATTAGGTCTTCCTTAATTTCAATATTCAATTAATATAATTTAATATTAGGTCTTCCTTAATTCCAATATTCAATTAATTAATTAAAACTGGTTTGGAACTCAACTTTACTTTCTGATTTTAAAGAAAGCATTTAGCAGAAATATATTTTAAAAGATAGCAAAAAAAATTCATTTTTATGTAATATACAACTAACTTTGAATTACAAATTAAAATTTTTCTGAATAAAGAGCAAAACAAAAGTAATGGGCCTTATTCTGAATGATTTAATAACAACAAAATCCAAAAAAACCACAATTGAATTCTTTGGTTTAAACCAAGAGGTATCGACCACAAATGAAAGTCTGCACAATGATGTGGCTTTCTGCTTAGATAATAATCAACAAGCTCCCAAAATAATTTATGTATTTAAAAAATATTCAACCCAAAATGATCCTGCTCAGAAGTCATTTTCTCCACTCAACCTATCTTTATTGGGATATAGCTATCCTAGTTAGCATTACTATACAAAATTTCCTCTGTTCTCCTAAAGCAAATGTTGAATTTTTAACAAATATGACATGACCTCCATTTCCAATTTTTATATAGATTTTTTCCCCTTCATTTCTGATTTATCTTTAATTATTAGCACATCTCTCCAAACATTTGAGCTTTAAGTTCCTCTTCTTACTAGGGAGCCATTCATGGATTTAAAGATTCAATTCAGTAACTATTAAGAAGTGGCATCTTACAATGTACCATTCTAGAAGTTATAGTCACTAAACTCATATGAAACAATGAACTGTTAACCCCATTTTGTAGTGTAATTTATTTTTTTAAAACTCTAATATACATCTATTTGCAAATTTAGTAAATCTCCATAATATGGAGTCCACATTTTTTAATTTACCCAAAAAGAAATGACTAAATTTATTCAACAAGCTATTTCCCTCCCCTCATTTAAAACCCACAAATCCTATGTCCTTTAGGAAATATGTATGCTCAAGATATGTAAGTTTCCATAATAATATTCACATCCCAGGATGGATTAATATTTAAAATAGAAAACAGTAAGATTAAAAATTGAAATAATTTTGTTCACAATAGTTTAGGGAAAAAATAAAATAAAGTCTAGCTAAGATGAAAGCATTCAATAATCATTCTTAGAATAATAAGTTACAGGATCTAGAATTGGAAGTGACCTCAGAGGTCAATTTAGTCTAGTTGCTTCATTTTACAGATGAGGAAACTGAAGTGTCTATAGAGATTAGGTAAGAAGTGGCAGATACAGGATTCAAACCCAAGTCCTCTTATTCTACTGTGTTGCAAATTTGAAGTTTTAGAGTAAACCATTCAAGAAAGTTGTTCTCTGAATGTTTTTAAGGAAGGCTAGACCAATAACAATTTTTATTTGAGAACCTAAAATCATGGAAGGTTTTTCACTTCAACAATTTTTATTTAGGCTCCTATTTATGTGTGAAAGAGATAAAAAGTTGAGTAAACTAAGAGTTAATCTTCAAAGAGCTTATAATACAATCTACAGAAGTAGAATCCAACTTACAAAAGCTTTTTCTGCCAGTGAAGAGGCAACAGGGTCTGATGGAGAAAGCACTGGATTTGTACTACAAGGCCTGGATCCAAATTCCGGCTTGGCCACACCATGTGGTGTGGTCAACAAGTCACTTCACCTCTCTGGGCTTCAGTTTCCACATCTGTAAAAGGAGGGTTGAGAGTAAGATTATCTAATGTCCCTTTCAGCCCTTTTTTGGTACTATGTACAAACAATATCTTCTTTTTTGTACTAATTTATTCTGAACTGAAAAATCCATTTAAGAATTTACAAAGTAGGCAAAGTTCAACTTACTTTTCTAGTTTGCAAATAAACTGAAAAATGATAAAACCTGAGTTAGTTCTATAACTGAATTTTATGTGTCATTTCCATATCTGTTGTCTGTATTATAAGATGATCAAATCATAAAAGATCAAAATACCAAATCAGAAACCAAGGAGACAGCATATAAAATTAGATGAGCTCTACCCTGATCTATCCAAATAAGCCACAGAAACCAAAAACTGGGAAATGAATAAAAGAACAAACAACACATAATATACTTATTTGCTAAGAAAACCTAAAGGATATATATGAATAAAATCTACAAGAAGGCCCAAATAACTTAGAACCATCTCAAGCAACAAACCTACAATCTCTATGTCAGGCAAGGATGATCCAAGTTCAGTATAGAGAAGATGATGGAAGACTATGATCATCTCATTTTTTTAAAAAAGAGCAATAAGCATGGTAGGAAAAGGTGGGAGATGGAAGACTCAAATGAGATCATTCCCAGAGCATTTAAGGATGAACTTGGGAGACACTAAACAGAAGAATAGCAATTACTGATCCAAATGCCCCCTTTCTTGTCTCTATAGAATGTAGATAAGTAATCAGTGCATCCTTGATGGAAGATATAAGAGGGTAATAAGGAGGATTTTACAAATGATATCCTCCAGATGTTCCTGTTTATGGATGACATTGTACTGATTGTGTCTAGCCATGAAACACTATTGAGGCCATAAAGGAAATTTATGATCACTTAATAGAAATCAGCCCAACTAGTCACACAAGAAAAAACAAGTGGATGACAGAAAATCTGCTGTCCAATATCTATACTGATATCTACCTACCTAGAGATAGATATGTATTTATATCTAGGAATTTACATATTTATATGTAGATATATCTAGATATTTATATATAAGTATAAAGGTTCTATCTTTAGACAGCTCTCTGTCTACATATATAGGTTCTATCAACATGTTTATCTTTTTTCTAAAGAAAGATAAATATTTCTTTATAGACAGAACCTGGACAAAAAGCTCAGAGAAACAAAAAACTGGGCTCAGGATTAAATAGAAAAAAGCAGACAGACTTGCATTTGACGGATTATGTATGTTTTCAATATCTTAAAGTTTCTTCCTGAAACAAAGTTCAGTCTTAATAAAAAGCCAAAGAAAACAAAGAGACAGACTAGATTTTCCATTGGTATCCAGGTAATGTTAAGAGAGCCAGAAGGCAGACCCAGCACACTGAATAGTAGTCAACATTGACTCCCTTACCCACTTACTTCCACCTTTGGACCATTTACAGAATGACGTGAAAAAGAGTTATCCAAGCAGGGTAAAAATTTGTGATCTGCACTGTTAGAAGAGGTAGTTACAACAATGAGAACAAAGACCTACTTAAGTATCTACTGACACAGTATTTAAAGCTTGCTCAAATTCACTTGAACTCTACCCCCCAAAAAACTTTTTAATCTTAGTATTTTAAAATTCAAAAAAGAAAACCTATTAAAACTCATGTGCTCTTCTTTATTATTTTCATATTCTTGAAGAAAAACAACCCCACTTTAAGATGGGTTTTCCAATTAAGGGAAGAATATATGATTTGGGGAGCACAGAAAACACTGGGTGTGAAAATTCCTTCCACAAAAAGAAAACTTATTTATGGCTTACTAAATAACTCAAAGGAGGGATTTCATGACTTCCCCAAGGTCATATAGCTAATAAAGTGTAGGAATGGGATTAGAACCAAAGTATTTTTTATTATGAGCCCAATGCTCTATCTACTAAACCACCCCCCCTTCCTTTAAAAAACTGTTGTTCAGTAATTGATGATGGTTGTTCTACATGGCAGAAATATCCCAAAAAAACATACTTAATCTACTGAACAGGAGGCAGTTGGTTCCCTTGCCAAAGACTTCAAAAGCAACTATTCCAATTAGTTTTGGTAAATAAAATAACCCAATCAGCTTTCACATCAAGTTACAAAATGTATCCATCTCCCTCACATATTAGACTCCTTCAAAATTATTCACTCAACAAATATTTGAGTATCCATAATCTACAAGGCTCTATGGGGAAATTGAATGACAGATGACCTTTGAGACCTTTTCCATTTCAAAATCTATGATTCTAAAATATCCATTCCTAAGAAGCCTATAATGTAGTAGAAAAGATGAGAAATGTAAACAAGTTCAAAAAAAAGACTAATAACATTTTAAGGAGGATAAAGTAATATAGTACATGAAGATTTCAATGAGAAGGCAATATCTGAGGGGGCTCCAAGTAAAGGGGGAAAAAATGGGAAAACAAAGCTTTTGGTTAAAATATAGCTATTGGATGCATAGAATTATTGGGAAGGGATGGACCAGAAAATCAAAACAGTAAAACTAAAAGAGAGGCTATTAGAAAGGGTCAAATGAAAAAGAATAAAGATCCTAAAGGTGATAGCAGTGGGAATGGAAAGAAATAGGTAGAGATGTTCAATACAAAATCAAAAGGATTTCAGCAACCGATCATATATGAGCATTCAGAAAGAGGCTAAGCAAAAGATGATTCTGACACTGAGCTGAAGTTAGATAAAATAGTAGTGTCAGTTAGAAATAGGGAGAACAGGTAAAAAAAGAGAATTGGTCTTTGGTGGAGGTGAGGCAGAAAGATGATCAATCATATTCAAACTCAAATCTAAGATGTCTAAGAGAATCTCCAATAAAAGATTGAAAACAAAGGTATCATACTGGAGAGAAGACAGAGCTGGACAAATACCACCTTAATGAGTGATAGTTAAGTTTATTTAAGAAGCTAAGATAGCCAAGGGAGAGAACATATGAGAAAGAATAATGAGAATTGTTTAGACAACAACTATTCTTTGGATGGCATAGAAAGGGAGGGAGATAACAAGGGAGACATCAGAATAATCAAAGGACTAGGAAAACTGGTATAATGGAGCAACTGAAAGATGTATCATAGGAAGCCAAAGGAAAGATTAACTTAAGGGACGTGGTAGCCAATATCAAATGTTGCAAAGATATCAAGGAAGATACCTACTTAGTTACTGGATTTGGCTATTTAGATGTAGTGACAAAAAGAATCCAGAGTGACAAAAAGGACTGAAGTAATTCAGGCAATAAATTATGCATATGGATGGATGGGTAGATGGATATATAATGTAGTATTATTAATTATTTCTTATGAAACTTCTGTGCGTATATATGTACATATATAAACATACATCTATGTATATCTAGTTAGGTGGCGCAGTAGATAAAGTGCCAGATCTAGAGTCGGAAAACTCATCTTCTTCCTATGCTCAAATTCAGCCTCAGACACTTAACTAGCTGTGTGACTCTGGGAAAGTCACTTAACCTGGTTTACCTCAGTTTCCTCATCTATAAAATGAGTTGGAGAAGGAAATGGCAAACCACTCCAGTAGTTTTGCCAAGAAAACCCCAAATGAAATCAGACATGACTGAACAGCAATTGCTATTATACATAAATATATATTTATATTCTTTTAAGAATTTTGGTGATAAAGGCAGAGTAATAACTTGAAGAGTTTGGGTTGGTTTTGTTTTGTTTTTAAGGAATGCAAAATATAACTAAGCATATTTTTTAGGAGGGTGAGGGGGATTGCAGAGTACTGATGATGCAAGAGAAAGGGGAGATAGGCAGCTAGGTGGTGCTGCTGTGTGTGTGGCATAGAGTGCCAAACCCAGATGTCCCAGGTTCAAGCTTGGCCTCAGATAGTTCCTAACTGTGTAATCCTAGGCAAGTCACTTAACCTCAAGATCTTCCTGCTTTTCTGTCTTGTAACAAATACTTAGTATCAATTCTATGAGAGAAGGTAAAGGTTTAAAAAAAAGAGAAAGGGGAAATAACTGATGGAAAGGGAATAAAAAAAAAGGGGGTGGGAGGTAGAGCTAGGTGGCTCAGTGGATTGAGAGTCAGGCCCAGAGGTCCTGGGTTCAAATGTGACCTCAGATACTTCTTAGCTGTGTGTCCCTGGGCAAGTCACTTAACCCCCCCTTTGCCTATTTTTTAAAAAGAGGTACAGGGTTCAACCTTGAAAAGATAAAGGGCTAGAGACAGAAATTTTTTAAGATGAGAGGAAGGAAGTTACAGGAGCCCTCATCAGAAGGCCTAACTCTCAGTAATTCTCAGAATTCTCCAGTTAACTGAAGCTTTTATCTTCCAGCTCAAAAGAACACTGGATTAGAAGTCACAAGACCAAGGTTCTAGATCTGACTCCACTCCACTCCCTTAGTCATATGTCTTTAGACAAGTCATAGTTTCTGAATCTTACATATAATATACATATTTTCTATAAAACAAGAAAAATATTTGCTCTGAACTTGACGGGGTTATTATGAGCATCAAATAAGATTATAATGAAAGTATTCTAAACCACATAGAGCACAATACAAATGTAGTATTAACTATTTCTTATGAGGCTTTTGAATATGCATGTGCTTTCTTTAAAATTTTTGCTAAGTTTTTTACATCAAGTAAAATAACCAAAATATTCCCTCAATCCTCTCCTCTCCCAGAGTTACTTCTTAAAAGAGTTCCTCCAACTATACAACATATCAACCAAGGCTAACATGAAATGTAGTGTTCCATATCCATAGTCACACACACACACACACACACACACACACACACACTGATGTTAGAGAATTTCCTGCCTTTCTAAAGAGCATAAATTAATCCCTTCTAGATGACTCAGTCATTATCAACATGCATTATTGTAATAGTTCAACTATGGTCTGTACTATATAGCTGTTCTGCCTTCCTCCCTACAGGTCAGGCCATCAGCTGTCAGTTTTGCTATAATTGTGTCTTCTAACTTACACTCCTCTCTGGAGACTTTCTTATTAACATAACACAGGCTGCTCTCATCCCTTCTAGTTTGGTGCCTGTAATCTGTTGGAAATCAGAAAACCACATTTAAGAATTATATTGTTAAAATATATTTAATGCAGTCAATCCTAATATATTAATACAGCTGAATGGCAGTTTAACCTGAAAGTGCTAAGCTTTAACTCTCCAGATAAGTAACGTGTGTGTGTGCATCTATGTGTGTCTATAAAAATATCACAATTGTCCTATAATTTACCACAGTGAAACTATCATTTCCCCCCCAATTCATTTCATAGTAATTTTCCTTTTAAAAAGAAAATATACCTACTTACAATAGTTAACTGTACCTGACTTTAATCACTCATCAATTTGTCATTCTAAGTTTGGGATCTCTTATTCACTTTATGTCACCAAAGATTTCTTTTTAAGTGCCTCCAAAGCACTTAAAATGATTCAATTCACAAAAACATGATTCATGCAACCACACAAAAACACATCTACTTCATAAGGATTCAGGAACCCATCTGTTTTCAAAAAATAGATATACCCAGAAGAGTAGAAACTTCTAGGAGAGATTCTTTTACTTAAAAGTTGACAAACCATTGATCTACTAGCAGTCATTCTTCCAAAAGCAGAATTATCTTCTACTGATTATCTTAAGCTGTCACATAGATTTAGGTCCAAAATTCTAGAATTCAAGGATTTTATTCATCCCCTAATTTGTAAGAAATTCAAACATTTATCATGTAAACATTTGCCAAAAGGCTTGATGAAAAAACCGAATTACCCTTTCAAACAAAAGAACGATTAATTTCTCCATAACCAATTAGAAACACAGTGGGTGCATGAGGCATTCCTTACAAAGAGCCTTTAAAAAAAAAAAAAAAAAAAGGACTTTTCTACACTTAAAAAATACAGGTCTTATCAAATATTACTATTAGAATACTCATAAGACTGATTCCCTATCCTGCGAATTTGACCTATAGCAGCTTCAACACTTTCTGTTCCATAATAGATAACAACCCATTCAAATGGGAAAAAAAGCAACTGGGGCAACTGTCCACCAAAGGTAGGAACCAACTTATATCTCTTTACTGTTACTAGAACTGACTCAAAATTCTAAAAGGGCTTTCTGGTCAAACCAACTACTGTTTCCTAATGATATGAAAAAAAGCATCTTTAAAATATAACAAACACGTAAGAAATAAACCTATACATGTGTATTTAAGCAACAAAATCCGCATTACATCACTGTTCTCATTCTATTAGAAACCTTTCAAAAACTTCCATCTCCATCTGCATTACTTACACTTGAAAATTGCACCAAGGGAAAATGATCTACAAAAAGGCATTAATCTCTAATTTAAATTTTATTTTTTTATACAAGTATTTTATTAAATGACATTTTAAATTTTGATGACGTGTTTATGGGACTGTGTGATTTGCACTTTTCTGTATGGACAAAATGAGAATGGTTCTAACTTCTTTCCTAGCTGGTTAAGTTTTTAATTATGTAGGAACCTAAAGCAACAATGTTTCTCATTGTATAACTAAGTCAAGGGCACAAGACCATCCGAACGTGCCTGTAAAATCAATCTCCAGTTTCCTTTCTCTTAAGATTCCGTGAGATCTTTGTTTCCTGAGAACAAGACTATCTTTGAATGGTCCAGTAAGTTACAGGAGCAGAGTGAGAGTCTCGGGGCGATGAGCTGGGGGACAACAGGACACAGGAAAAGAATAAGGGAGCGGTAGGGGACCCCGGGGGTTGCGGGGCCCCCCGGCAGCTCCAGCCTGACCCCTAAGCCACATCAAGGAGCAAGCTTCTCCGAGAGAAGAACGGAGTGCAGTCCGTGGGAGGGACACGGGCATTGGAGAGAGGCGGTGGCGGCCGCCTGAGGCTGCACAGTTAAAATTTCGCGGAAGCTGCAGTCACAGGTGCCAGAGGAAGAACAGGAAGGTGGCGCTAACACCAAGAAATTGGAGGCAAAGCGATAATGATGGCGGCGCCGGCTCTGGCAGTCCCAGAGAGAGGAAAGAGCACGCCCCCATCCGCGCAGACTCCGCAGCTCCGTGTCTCCGGAGCTCCTAGCGGGGGCAGCCCTAGTCTTACCCTCCCCCAACCCCCCCTCACGGTCTGTAGCGGAATTTTCAATCCCGACGACTAATTCAAGATGGCGGCTCCCCCGCTTCAACCCCCCCCTTAACCGCCCTCCTGCAGCAGACAGCGAGCCGCCGCCATCTTGTCCCCCAACCCCCCCCCTCGCGGATATTTACATAGCGAAAAATCTCCATCTACCCCCAGCCCGCCTGCGGCCTTCCCCCCACCCCCGCAGCCTTCGCCTCGTCCCCGGGTCCGCCCCGCGCCCGGT
>NC_058132.1:380397595-380479611 GCF_016433145.1 Gracilinanus agilis | reverse complement strand
CCCCAATGTAGCCCCCGCACCCCCTTTCCCCCGGGAGAATCAACCCTGTCCCTTCACGTAGGACTCACCAGCCGCCTTAGCTCTATGTCTGGATCGAGCGTTTCAACTCCATTTGTTGAAGGCCTCAAAACACCAACCCCCCCCACCCCACCCCAGCGGATTTATTCTTCCTCCGAGGCAATGGAGGATAAATTTTGCATCTCCCCCCTCCCAATACATTAATTTCCTTTTAAAAAGTAGTATTGCTCTGATTTTAAAATGAAAACGAACTTACCAGTGTAAATGGAGGGGGGAGGGGGAGGGAAGAAGGAAGGGAGGGGGAGGAAGGCCAGCCTAGTGCAACTGCAAAACAAATTAAGTTAAATATTTTAAATTGTTCCTTGATCCATAAGACCCAACTGCTTCTGTTATTTTGCAAAAATAAATAAATAAATAAATAAATAAAGGGGGGAGGGAAATGACTACATTTTTAAAATGGCTTTGCACATGTGCAGAAATACATGTAATAAAGATTTTTTTAAATTGTATATGTTCTACATGTATGTATTCTTTTTTCTATATTATAGTGATGGTAGCATGGGAATACCTAAATCTTAAGAATGATAGTTGTAGGAACTCGAAGGTATCTTAAGTCCATCCTCTTCATTTCACAGATGAAAAAATTGTGAACCAGAAAGGTAACTTGTCCAAAGTCACATAGATACTAAATGGTAGAAGCAAGAATTTGAACTTAAGTCCTTTTCCTAGGTATTTCAAAATTTATTTTCCCAAGTATTTAAAATGTAACAAATTTACTTGGTTGCGGTACTAAGATATATGTACGTTAAAATGAAAAATTAGTCATTTCTGTTAGTTTCAGATAATTTTGTAAGAAAAATTTGATATTGTAAATCAAAGCAACAATAATAAAAATGATCTTCATTTTCCATATTTTTCTATTTAAAATAATGCATCATTTTTTCCATTCTAAATACCTGGGCAAAACTATGAATGTCAAAGATGGAGGTTTTATTTTACTATAATTCTGATTAGCTACACATTCTGTGTGCTCTTTCAATCCAGGTTTAAATGTTTGATCAGGCACAAATGATCAAATTTATTAAACACCACATAGAGTATGATCATTTGGAGTCCCACAGACTGATTTTATGTTTCATCATTGCTCTGTTTTGACAGTGTCTTAAGGATGTATGAGATATAAACAAATCTCTGACCTTGAAACCCTCAACATGTAGCAAAGCACTAATATAGCCATAAGTTTGAGAAAGCAGTATTTAAAAGTGAACCTATATACAAATTTTTAAAGTTGTAGTATTACTTATGTCAATAAGATTTCATAGTGCTTTTAAGTGATACAATTTCCCCAATTTTTTAATTCCTAAATCCATTTACTTCAAGGAAAAGTCAAATAATACCCAGCATTAGTTTTCAAATGGAGGCTGTTAAATAGTTTTGAAGTGTCAAATTTAATATCTATTTTTAAAGGTTTATTTTCAAGAGGTCAATGACCTCAAACTTAAAAGTATTTGAGTTCAAGAATAATTTACATTGTGGCTCTTTCAGGTAGCATTATAACTCTAGTTAGGATTAAGTAGCCATGGAATTAAACTCAAAACTATAACCAAAAAGCTTCCCTTTGGCTGTAAACTAAATTACGATTATTACTATTACCCTATGATCACTACAAGACTTAAGGAAATGATTAACTGCATAAAAGACATTGTACCTAGTATCAATAATCTTAATTAAAAGGCCAGAAACTTAGTTTTGAATGTTGTTACTCTTAAATGCATGTGTCTTATTTGTATCATAAAAATACTTAAAATTCTTGGGAAAATTGAAGGGAGAATAGTTGAGATTATATATTAACTAATTTAAGTCAACAGATATGTATTAAGTATCAAATTTGTGAAGACACTATGCAAACTGCTGAGGGATACACAGATGAAAATGCAGTAGCCAGAAAGTTCACTTTGACTGGAAATGAAGAATTCATGAAGGAGAATAATATATTACAAGTATGGAAAAGTAGCTTGGAACCAGATTCTTGAGGGTCTTCCAAGTCGACCTTGAATTTTGTTCTAGAGGATACCATGAACCATTAATGGTTTTTTTTAATCTGAGAGTGTATTGGTCAGATTAGTTCTTCAGAGCAGTTTTAACTGTGTAGAGAGGATGCATTAAAAGAAATATTAGAAGCAATGAGACCAACTAAAATTAGAAAAGAGCAAGGCAAGAGGTGGTAAAGGATTAAATTAGGATGACAACCCAGCGACTACTGATAAGGGGACAAATATGCAAGACATGTTATGGAGAGAGAAATGACAGGATTGAGCATCTGATTGGATATGATGGATAAAGGAGAGGAAAGAGCCCATTAAAGTGACTAAGATCATGAACTTGGTTGACTGGGAAAATGGCAGTACCCTCAGTAGAAACAAGAAAGTTAGGAGGAATATATTTAGGGAAAAAAATGAGGATTTTAGTTTTGGGTCTATTCAGCCATTTTCAATCTTGTATGACTTTTTGTGAACCAATTTGGAGTTTTCTTGGCAAAGATACTGGAGTGATTTGCCATTTCCTACTCTAGCCCATTTTTACAGATGAGGAAACTAAGGCAAACAGCATTAAATGACTTTCTCGGGGTCACATAGCTAGTAAGTGTCTGTGGCTGGTTTTGAATTCAGGAACATGAGTCTTCCTATCTCCAAACCTTGAACTCTATCCATTGTACCACCTCACTGCTAGTGTTTAAGTTAGTTTGGTTTCAATATGTATAACTTAGGATACCTGAGGCCTCAATGGTCCATCAAGTGAAGATGTGAAGCCAATCAATTGCAAAGGGCAAATACTATGAAAATTTAAAGATGAATATGATATAATTTACAAGTAGTAACATAAATTAATATGAAAACAGTAAATATCATGTAGTCTATTATTCTGTGGATAATTCCAGTCATTGACTTTTTTGTCTTTGGAATAGGAGAAGAAAAAACCATTTAGAAGACTATAAAGCATTATGCACTAACTTAATGCACTTTAATGTATGTTATCAAATGGGTTTCTTAAAGTAATGATATTAATTGGTTAAAGGAAATAATTTTAAATGAAATTGTAGCCATTGCAACTCATTGGTTTATTTAAATGATATAACAAAGCGCATGTTATGAAAGTTAATGACATTCTAAGATAGATAGTTAAACTGACACTATACTTCTTAGATGATTTAAGACTGTTGGTTGTCACATGGTTTCGTACCATAGTGCACTAAAATAGGCTGAACACTATTTATTGTTGGTGTCATTGTTAAAGTTAATAAGTCCCTACAGAGATCTGGCTACTATGCATAGTAACAAAGGTGTGGTACTTGCCCTTAAGGAAATAATATATATTATATTATATTATATATATGTATATAATAATATAATAAAACTAAAGACACTAAAATATAATAATTCTAAAGTGCCATCATTTTCACTACAAAAAAAGCACACAAAGATGCTTACTTATTTAGAGCATAAAGAATTTACAACTAAAAGGCATACACAATATAAAAACAAGTAGTTTCACAGTGATCAAAAGAATGTATTATGTAATAAAATGCATATATTTATTCCTTCAAAACTGTTGGTATGGATCAGATAGTTATAAGCACCTACTGACATTCTTGACAGCTTTTTAGTAACTAAAGATTTTTTTTAATCCTTGACATGCTTATAGATCCTTTAGCAATACCCTATCTTTTTTTTTTCTTAAAGCAGACTAAAAATTGTTTCATTTACCTAGTAAGTACTGACTGGCTAAATTTCAAAATGGAAAGGAAAAAAAATCTGTTAGCTTATTTGGAAATATTGGCTTTCTCAAGTGAAGATTTTGACTATTATTTTATATTCCAAAGGTCATAAGATAATCATATTTTCCTAGAAAGCTCAGGGTAATTTATTGAACTAAATATGTCTTATAAAAAAATTTAATTCACCTCTCACACTTTATTGTGGACAAGTTTCATATTCTCACTGTAGCTATTACACTGTGGCACATTAAGAAATGTTATGACTCCAAGAAACCTAAAAGAAAAGTAAGTTTAAAATTCAAAGTTAATAAAAATTATTTTCTTGAAGTACTTCACAAATTAGGCACTATTTTATTGAAATATTGTTGAAATAAAGTCACTGGGTTTTTATTCTGTTTCATCAACTCCAAACCAAAGAAAAACTCAGTCAGGCACCAGGCACCACAAATAAGAACAAAGTATAGTACCAATTTTAAAGAAATTATCAGACTTACACTATTTTATGGAGGACAATTTTCTTTTCCTCAATTATGTAGAAGACTTGTCATATCCCTTTTTTCTTTAAACCTTTACCTTCTGTCTTAGAATCAATATTACGTATTAGTTCCAATTGCCTATCATGGTAAGGGATAGGCAATTGGAGATTAAGTGACTTGCCCAGGGTGACAGCCAGAAAGCGTCTATGGTCAGATTTGAAGCCAGGACTTCCTCTCTCCAGACCTGGCTCTCTATTCACTGAGGCCCTTAACTGCCCCATCATATCATTTAAAAACAATTAGGTGCCATACCCTCCCAAACACACATAGGTAGAAGTTCACTTAAGACCAGGATATATATATATATATATAAGATTTTTTTTGTGAAAAGAAAATACAATATCATTTTCTGATGGTTATATTTTGAAATGTTATTATTCTCTATGGTCAAGAAGTTCTGGAATTGCAGAATATCATTATGTTAATGGTTATTACATATATTATTATATATATAATGAAGAAGGAACCTAGGACTGGTACTGGGAACTGCAGCACAAAGTCACTATGCTTTTGCTCATTCTTTAGAAGACTATATATTTAGACCTTGACAGGACCTTAGAAGTCATCTAGTATAACTTATTTTACAGATGAGAAAACTGAGGCCCTGAGAGGTTAAATGATCTGACGAGTGTCACAAGGATAGCAAATAATAAGAGGTGGGATTTAATTCCTAATCCTCTAACTCTAAATCCAGTGCTCTTTCCACTAAACAATTTCCTTAAGGCTTTTCAAAAGTTCAAACTAATTTGCAAAGTGCCAGTTCTTTAGAACAGGAGCAGCCTGGGAGACTTCCTGATGATTGGACAGATCACTTGAAATTGGGGTAAAAAAACAAATTTTAATCTGTTTCAGGGAGTGTTTTGGGTGCTTACTAGGAGGATGTGGTAGTCCAGCTAACAAATTAACAAAACAATTGAAAAAGTGTTGATTAACTCCAAACATATTGACTAGGCGGTCTCACAAAAGGCAGATAAAACTAGGAATTAATGTAAGGAAAATTAAAAGCAAACAAATTAATATAAAGAAAACCAACTAAAGAGAATATATGGATGAACTGATTTGAACCATATTATATAAAACTCCATAGTACATAAAAAGTAGATATAATATAAAATCACAAATAGAGTAGAAATGAGAATCTGGGATAAAGTTTACTAAATATTTGGCAATTTCAAAAAAGCAAGAATTATAATCATGATTTTTAGATAATACAACAATAAAAAATCACAGAATCAAAAGAGGTAAGTAGGAAATTTACAGTTCTCTTAAAGATATGAATGACAAAAAAAAATCAAGAATATTAGGAAATTAATGAAAAAAGAAGCGAAGGATGATGGCCTAGCAGTATCAGATCTCAAATTGTACTATAAAGCAGTAATCATCAAAATAATCTGGTACTGGCTAAGAAATAGTGGCTCAAAGGAATAGATTTGGGGCAAATGACCTTAGCAATCTAATGTATGATAAACTCAAAGGACCCAGCTTTTGGGATAAGAACTCACCATTTGACAAAAACTGCTAGGGAAAATAGAAAGTAGTATGGCAAAAATTATGTATAGACCCTATACCAAGATAAGGTCAAAATGGACATATGATTTAGACATATAGGGTGATAATACAAGTAAATTAAGGGAACATAAAATAATCTGCCTATCAGATATATGTAAAAGAGAAGAATTTATGACCAAACAAGAGATAGGAAACATTATAAGATGTAAAATGAATAATTTTGACTATATTAAATTAAAAATGTTTTGTAAAAACAAAACCATGGTAACAAAGTTTAGAAGGGTCAAACTGGTGAAAAAAATTTATAACAAATTTCTCTGACAAAGGTTTCATTTCTCAAACACATAGAGAATTAAGTCACATTTATAAGAATACAATCATTCCCAAATTGACAGATGGTGAAAGGATATGAATAAGCAGTTTTCAGATGAAAAAAAATCAAAGCTATCAATAATCAGATGAAAAAATGTTCTAAATCACTCTTGGTGGGGGCAGTGAGAGCCAGACCTAGAGATGGGAGGTCCTAGGTTCAAATCTAGCCTCAGACACTTCTCAGCTGTGTTACCTTGGGCAAATCACTTGATCCCCATTGCCTACCCTTACCACTCTTCTGCCTTGGAGCCAATATGGAAGGTAAGAGTTTAAAAAAAAATAAATCACTCTTGGTTAGAGAAATGAAAATTAGAACAACTCTGAGGTACCACCTCACTTCTATCATATTGGCCAATATGACAGTAAAAGAAAATTATAAAAGTTGGAGATGTGGCAAAATTGGAACACCAGTACATTGTTGGTGGAATTGTGAGCTGATCCAACCATTCTGAGGAGCAATTTGATCTAAATAGGTTGCATTTATTATTTCTGATTTTTTTCATTTGGTGTGAAGTTTTTATGCCCACTATATGGTCATATATATTAAGCACCAATATTACTTCATTGTCTATCCTACCTTTTATCAAGATATAATTACCTTTCTTTAATCAGGTCTATTATGATTGCTACTCCTGATTTTTTTAATCTCAGTTAAAGCCCAATAGATTCTCCTCCATCCCCTTATCTTTTCTCTAGGTGTGTCTGCCTGTCTTAAATGTGTTTTTTGTAAATAACATATCATGGAATCCTGGTGTTTAATACATTCTCCTGCCTGCTTCCATTTTATGGATGAATTCAACCTATTTGCATTCAAAGTTATGATTACCATCTGAATATTCCCCTCCATCTTGTTTCCCCTTTTTAATTTTGCCTTTTATCCTTTCATTCTTTTGCTGTAGAGCAATTTGGAATTATGACCAAAGGGCTATAAAACAGTGCATATCATTTAATCTCCTATATCACTATGAGATCTGTATCCCAAAGGGATTAAAAAAAAAAGGTGGAGGAGGGGAAGGACCTACTTGCACAAAAATATTTTAGCGGCTCTTTTTGTGGTGGCAAAGAATTAGAAATCAAAGACATATCCATCAGTTGGTGAATGGCTAAACAAATTGTGGCATATGATGGTGAGAAACACCATTGTTTTGTAAAAAAAAATATAAACAGGATGATTTCAGAAAAAGCTGGAAAGACTTACATGAGCTAATGCATAGTGAAAGAAGCAGAACCAGGAGAACATTGTACACAGTAACAGTGATATTGTGAAATGAGTAACTGTGGTAAGACTTAGCTACTCGCAGCAATCCAATGATCCAGGACAGTACTAAGGGAATTAACAAAGAATGCTATCCACCTCTATAGAAAGAACTGTTGGAGTTTGAAATGCAGATCTAAGTATGCAGTTTTTCACTTTATTTTATTTGGGTACTTGTTTGGGGGTTTGGGTTTTATATAATTATTTCCTTACAAAAATGAGCAATATGGAAATGTGTTTTGCATGATTATATATATATATATATATATATATATATATGTACACGTACATATATATATATATATATATCAATTAGCTTGCCAGATCTAGGAAGAGGAAGGGAAGGAAGATAATTTGTATCATATAAATTTAGAAAACATGTGGAAATTTATTACATGTAATTGGTAAAAAAGAAAACTTTATAATTTTAAAAACATTGGAAGGCCACCTTTGGCATGGATCTGCCTCAGCTTCAGTCTCTTCTGCTTTCAATATTTTTTTTAATGGTGGTGGGTAACAGGCTGGACAGGACCATGGAAAGAGTTTACATATATAGGGATCAGCAGAAATTCACTTTGTATCTGTGGTTTTAGCCATCTGTAGTAGGTCTTGGAACATATCCTCACAGATACAGGGCCCTGCTATAAAGAAAACCAGCATGTAAACTTTGAAGTCAGCAGAAAGAGGGGAAAGACCCATAATAGGGAAAATGGCACAAGATCTCGAAATAGACTTGAAGCCAGCCAACACTTTAAACAGAGAGGTTACAACAAGCCAGTCATGTGAGTCCTATTATCCTAGGACCTGAGACCAAATTCCATCCTCAGTCTAACTGACTAGAAACTAAGAAAAGAACCAACTACCATTGATTACTACCCAAGGGAGCAGGGACTATACACAGAGAACTGGAAATCACTGTGCTAACAGCACAAGGGCCCAAAACAGAGTTAATGTAGGCAGTGTAAAATATCCCTTTCAGGATCATAGAAAGAGACTGAACCAGCTCTCATTTAGGAATCACACATAGGAGAAGAAAACAGAGTATTGCAGTGAACCAGAAGAAGGAAACAAAAACCAAGTATTAAGGCAGAGGTCAAGACCTAATACTAGTCAATATCCAAATTAGAAGTAATAGCAACAACTAGACAAGAGAGGATAGAGAAGCAGACAAGCCTTCCCAATCCAGCAAAGAGTTCAAGAGGATACTTACCTGAACACAAAATCTCAGCCTTCAATAATTGATTAAAATATGAATAAACAAAAGAAAGCATAGCACAAAATGAAGAAATAATAAGTTAAGAGAAACCCAAAAAGTAAACCTAAAAGAAGAGGGTTACTCCACAACAAAGAGAAGAAGAAACTCAGAAGGGGGAAAAATGGTAGGTTCACAACTATAAGAATGGCTGGAAAACCAGGAGAACCTTATACACAGAGACGAATACACTGTGGCACAATCAAATGTAATGGACTTCTCTACTAGCAACAATGTAATGATCCAGGACAATTCTGAGGGACTTATGAGAAAGAAAGCTATCCACATCCAGTGAAAGAACTGTGGAAGTAGAAACACAGAAAAAAAACAACTGCTTGATCACATGAGTCAATGGGGATATGATTGGGATGTAGATTCTAAGCAATCACCCTAATGCAAATATTAATAATATGGAAATAGGTCTTGATCAATGACACAGGCAAAACCCAGTGGAATTACTCTCTGACTATGGGAGGGAGGTTGGAGGAGGGGAGGGAATCATGTAACCATGGAAAAATGTTCTAAATTAATTAAATAAATGATTTTTTTCAAATTAAAAAAAGACTAGCTGGAACAAATTAAGCAAGAGGGAGAAAAGAAATAATAAAGAGTTTATTTGGAAGAAATTTTAAAGAATAAATAGCTTACAATAAAATGTAGAAACCCTCATTCTAGTGGTTGACTCCTTTAAAAAGAATGTAAAGACTATAAAATGAGAAATATTAAAACCAAATCAAGTTTTTAAAAACAGAAGAAAATATTAGATATCATATATATTGAGAGAGAACAATAACAATAACAAATCTTACCTGGAAAACTGATTGAGGGGAGATAATTTAATAATCATAGAATTCCCTGAAAACAATTACCAAACCAAAAAAAATTTAGAGAACATATTTCAAGAAATCAGAAAAGAAGACTGCCAAGATCTATTTGAATTATAAAGAAACTTCATGTTAAAAGAACTCAGAAATGCCATAGACAAAACCCAGTCCATCCAAGCCACAGAAAAATAATATTCCAAAGAGGTAAAGGACTCAAATAACAAGGAATCAAATTCAGACTCAAACAATACTTAGTAGCAACTACCATGAAGGAGAGAAAATGCTGGAATGACATTCCAAAAGGCAAAAAATAAAAGATTACAACCAAGAATAACTTAACCTGCAAATTTTAGTATAATCCACATGAAAAGAGTATAATGGAATAGAGGAATTCTGAGTTTTCCTGATGAAGATACTAGTAACTAAGTAGAAACTTTGAAAGCATGAGAGTTGGTCAATCAATATATCAATATGTAAAAACTAATGAAATTAACAAACCATCAGCTAATGATTAAGAGAGAAAAATAAAATGATTAAAGAAAAACACAAGATAGAGGAAACAAAAATTTAAAAATAAATGGAAATCCTTATTATGTGCAAAACACTAGGTCTACAAATTGAAAAGTAAAATAGTCTTAACTAACATTCTAATGAGGGACACCCCCACAGTTATCAGAAGCTATTCTAATAAATTAATAGTTGGGAAAAGTGAGAAAATAAAGATAATAAGTTCTCATAAAAAACAAAGAAGATAAAGCAAAAAATGGAGATCTTGGATAACCTAGTTTCAGAAACTGATATCAAGTAACCAATCATAAATGAAATTGGTCCAGATGGATTTATAGGTGAATTCAATCAGATGTTTATTTTTTAAAAATCCAAAGGGGCAGCTGGGTAGCTCAGTGGAGTGAGAGTCAGGCCTAGAGACAGGAGGTCCTAGGTTCAAACCCGGCCTCAGCCACTTCCCAGCTGTGTGACCCTGGGCAAGTCACTTGACCCCCATTGCCCACCCTTACCAATCTTCCACCTATGAGACAATACACCGAAGTACAAGGGTTTAAAAAAAAATCCAATACCTGTGTTTTTTAAATTATTCTCAAAAACTGAGAAAAAAGGTACTCTACCAAGCTTTTATGACATAAATATGGTCCTGATGCCTATAATACAGAAGGATGAAGCAGAGAAAGAAATATACAACAGTATATGCAAAAAAAATTGCTATGAAATTAAGTTTTGAAAAAGGATATTAGGGGCAACTGAGTGGTTTAGTGCAGAGATGGGCAAACTACAGTCTGGCCTGTGGGCCAGATGCAGCCCCTTAAAATGTTCTATCTGCCTCTTGACATTATTCCTAATCTGATGAATACAATGAGTAGGATACAATACAATGAAACTTTGAAAGAGTTGCCTTAGAAACAGACTGACAGATGAGCATTTTCTTTCCTTTGGCCCCCTCTTCAAAAAGTTTGCCCATCACTGGTTTAATGGATTGAGAGCCAGGGCTAGAAATGGGAAGGTCACAGGTTCCAATCTGGCCTCAGACACTTTCTAGCTGTTTGATTCTGGGCAAGTTACATAACCCACATTGCCTGTCCCTTAACTTTCTTCTGCCTTGGAACCAATACATATTATTGGTTCTATTGATTCTAAGATAGAAGGTAAATGTTTCAAAAATAAAAAAAGGATCTTAGAATGGATCAATATTAGGAAAACAATGAACAAATTAATTTACATAAGCAACAAAAAGACAACAAAACCAATAGATGTAGAAAATATATTTTAAAAATATTAGCAGGATGATCATAGGTAATCAACTTTGCCACCGAAAGCAATGCAGTGATTCAGGACAATCCCAAAGGACTTATGAGAAAGTATGCTATCCACATCAAGAGAAAGAATGGTGGGAATAGAAATGCAGAAGGAAAATATTTGATTTTTCACTTGTTTAAATCAGTATCAGATGTGGAGTTTTGGTTTTTAAAAGATTTTTACCAAAATGAATAACATGGAAATAGGTATTGAGTATAATACATGTATAACTTAGTGGAATTGCTTGTCAGCTCTGGGAGGGAGAGGGAAAAGAGGAGGGAAAGAACATGAATCATGGAACCATGGAAAAATACTTTAAAAAAATAAAATATTACTCATGTTAAAAACCTTGCAAAAATTAGTCTTCTTTGATGCAATCAAAAATATATGGCCAAGGGAAGCTGGGTAGCTCAGTGGAGTGAGAGTCAGGCCTAGAGACGGGAAGTCCTAGGTTCAAACCCGGCCTCAGCCACTTCCCAGCTGTGTGACCCTGGGCAAGTCACTTGACCCCCATTGCCCACCCTTACCAATCTTCCACCTATGAGACAATACACTGAAGTATAAGGGTTTAAAAATATATATATATGGCCAACAGGGGCAGCTGGGTAGCTCAGTGGATTGAAAACCAGGCCTAGAGACGGGAAGTCCTAGGTTCAAATCTGGCCTCAGATACTTCCCAGCTGTGTGACCCTGGGCAAGTCACTTGACCCCCATTGCCTACCCTTACCACTCTTCTTCCTTGGAGTCAATACATAGTATTGACTTCAAGACGGAAGGTAAGGGTTTAAAATATATATATGTGGCCAAATCCAACTGCAAGCATTATTTGCAATAGGCAAAACTTTGAAACTTGTAAATTTAAGGTGAAGGAAGAATAGTCCTTCTTCCAAATGATATTTGGATTAGCTGTAGAAATAAAAGCAATAGAAATAAGACAACAGATTTAAAATAAAACATCAGAACAGATAAGACAAAGTTATCCTTGTCTGTAGAAAATATGAGATTTATTTGGAAAACTTCAAAGAATTATTGAAGAATCTAATAGATGATTAATAGCTTCAGTAAGGAAGTTTACAAATATATCCCAAAATTGGTAAATTCTGAACAATATTAACAACATCCAAGCAAAATGTTAAAAAAGAAAATGACGTTCAAGATAACAAGCTAAAGAAAATATCTCTGGTTGACTGAGTGAACAAAATTCACTCAGGAATTATATACATTTAAATTACAAAACATTCTTTAAAACAATAAAGACTTAAGTTTTAAAGAGATAATCATTCTTCCCAGTTAGGGGTAAAAAACTATAATGAAAATAACTCTGTAAATAAGCTTACAGATTATAAGTCTAAATAATGATGAATTTACAGGCATACCTTGGAGATATTGCAGTTTCAGGTCTAGATCACAGCAATAAAGTGAATATCACTTTAAAGTGAATCTCATGAATTTTTTTGGTTTCCCAGGGCATAGGAAAATTATGTTTACACTATACTGTAGTTTCTTATGTCATTAAAATGTATATACCTTAATTTAAAATGCTTGATTGCTTTAAAAAATGCTATCATCTGGGTCTTCAACAAATCAGAATCTTTTTTAATGGTGAAGGGTCTTCCCTTGAAATTGATGGCTGCTGGTTGATGAGGGTGATGGTTCCTAAAGGTTGGAGTAGCTGTGGCAATTTCTTAAAATAAGACAACAATGAAGTTTACTTCATTGATTGACTCTTCCTTTCACTTAAACACTTAAGAGGCCATTTTAGGGTTATTACTTGGCCTAATTTCAATATTTTTCTGTCTCAAGGAATAGGGAGACCAAAGAAGAGGGAGAGATGAGAGAATGGCCAGTGGGCAGAGCAGTCAGAACACATTTATTAATTAAGTTGGCCATCTTATATGGGCTCAGTTTGTGGTGCTCTAATACAATTATAATAATAACATCAAAAATCACTGATCACAGATCACCATAACAGATATAATGATAACGAAAAGATTTTAAATGTTTGAGAATTATTCATATGTGACACAGAGACATGGTGTGAACACATGCTATTGGAAAATGGTTCCAAAGACTTGCTTGATGCAGGGTTGTCACAAACCTTCGATATATAAAAATTGCAATATCTATGAAACTTAATGAAGGGAAGTGAAATAAAATGAGACATGCCTGCCTTAATCGATCATTTGTATTTATTTACATAATAATAATTCAACTAAAAGAACAAAAGCCTTACATAATGATTTTTAAGTAGTAATGAAATACATAGGATTACCACATCTCAGCCTATATTGTAAAGCCATAGTTACCTACCAAATGATGTGCCAATCCATTAGTTACTAGTTAAAAAAGAAGAGTAGCACAATGAAACATACTATAAACAAGACTTAGAAGCCACCAACACAAATTAAGAAAATTCCTGGAGGAAGATGGCCTACTTGACCAAGAAAAGAAACACTGCACAAGAAAGGTTAAAACCAGCATTTTACAGCATTTTTTATACAATCCACTTCAAATGAATACATGACCTAAGTAGAAAATGTTGCATACTTTTTTTAAAAGTTAGAAAATATTGGAAGAAATTGCCTTTCAGATCTATGGTTATGGGGAAAATTCTTAAAACAAGAAAGAGGTGATCACAAAAAATAAATTATTGAATTCGCTATCTAAAATTTTTTTAAAAACTATAGAAATGACATTAATGCTCCTTAAATAAAATAAACTATAGAGTAGAAAAACATTTGATTCAGGTATCTCTGATAAAAGACTGATATCTAAGGGATATAAGATTAATGCAAATATGTGACCAAGTTCCATTACTCAGAAGATTAGTAATTAAAGGAAATGAAGTTTTCAAAAGAAGAATGAAAACTACCACCAGCATTTAAAAAACAATATTTCTTGTCACTAATTAGGAGAAATGCAAATCAAAACAACTTTGAAGTTAAAATCTATTAAATCGAAGATGATTTGAGGGGTTATTTTAGGCAAACTTATTTCACTGCTAGCAGAGATATAAAATTGTCCAACTATTCTGGAAAACATTTTGAAATTCAGGGAGAAAAGTTATTAAACTGTTTCTACCTTTTGTCCAGTGAGCTGATTACTGGATACATATGCTTTAGAAATCAAAACCACAAAGCTTTCATATATACCAAAATATTCAAAGCAACACTTTTAGTTTTAAGGAAAAACAAAGAAATTAGAAATGGATTGAGAGGGGCAGAGCCAAGAAGACAGAACATAGTTAGCCATCTTTCTGAGCTCTCCCAACCCATTCCTCTAAATAAAAGCTATCAAACCAAATTCTGAGTAGGATACCAACAAAAAAGTCAAAATGAGTCATTTTTCCAGCCCAGGGTAGCTGAAGAAGACAGAAAAAAAAAGGTCTATAGACACTGAGGTAGGAGCCAGAACATAGCCCAGCAGAATGGCCACCAATGGTGGGCTTTTGAAGCAGTGAGACAGCGACACAGCCGCACCAGAAGCACCTAATACATAGGAATGATAAGAGAACTGAAAACCAAGAGAACATTATAATCTGCTACAGATTAAATAGTTGAAGAATAACTTGTAATTGTTCACCTATACATATTTATTTCCCAGATGATGCCTTCTATGATATAGGTAAGGAAGGGAGGGACTGAAATATCTGGAAATAAATTATATTAATAAAATAAAATTATGTTAATAAAAATTTTAAACAAAAGAAAATATCTACACATGAAGCCTCAAAGAAAAATACAGATTAGAAGTAAACCTAACAGGGATTGTTAGAAGAGATTTTTAAATGCTTTTTTAAAAAAATCAAATAAGAGTGGTAGAAGAAAAGTTGAGGAAAATGGGGGCAATACAAGAAAATGATAAAAAAAAAAAAAGAGAATTGACAGCTTAGAAAAAGCATAAAAATTTCTGATGAAAATAACTCTAAAAATCACATAGCCAAATAGGAAAAGAGATGCAAAAAATACTATGGAAAATAAATCTAAAATTCAGAATTGAACAAATGGTAAAAAAATGTACAAAATCTCACTAAAGAAAATAACTTCTTAAAAATTAGAATTGGGCAAATGGAAGCAAATGACTACATTATATATTAAAAATCAATAAAACATAGGGTAGCCAGTTGGCTCAGTGGATAACAGCTAAGTCTGGAGATGGGAGTTTGTGTGTTAAAAATTGATTCTAAGATGGAAGGTGAGGGTTTAAAAAAAAGAAATAATGACAAAGTGAAGAAATAGAAGATATGAAATATCTCAAGAAAAATCAGTGTCTTGGAAAAATAGGCAAGGAGAGATAATTTAAGAATTCTTGGACCACATGAAAGCCATAATTTTAAAAAAAGATAAGGCATATTGCAAGAAATTTTAAAGAATAATTATCCAGATATTTTAGAAGCAGAGGAAAGAATAGAAATTAAAAGAATCTATCAATTGTCTTCTGAAAAAGTTCCCAAAATGAAAACTCCCAGGAATATTATAGTCAAATTCCAGAGTTCTCAGGTCAAGAAGAAAATTATGACAAGCAGCCAGAAGAAAATAATTCAAATACTATGTAGCCACAGCCAAGATCACACAAGATTTAGCAGCTACCACTATAAAAAAAGAGCAAAGAGCTTGGAATATGATATTCCAGAAGGCAAAGGAGCTAGGATTACAACCAAGAATAAACTACCCAGCAAAATTGAGTATAATCCTGCATGAGAGGAAATGGATATTTAATGAAGTAGAGGGCTATTAAGAAATCCTGATGAAAAGATCAGATTTGAGTAGAAAATTTGACATTCAAACATAAGACTCAGGAAAAGAAAAAAAAAGTAATCAAGAGTGAGCAATCATAATGGACTTAATAAAGTTAAACTGTCTACATATGTCTGTGAGGGAAGATGATACATATAACCTCTAAGAACTTTATCATCACGAGGGCAGTTTAAGGTAGTTTATTTAAGACAAAGAGCATGGATATGAGTGTGTTCTGTTAGGGTGATCTCCAAAATAAAATGGAAGAGGAGAAAGAGGAATGCACTGGGAAGTGAGAGAAAGATTGAGGAAAATAATCTCACATAAAAGAGGCAAGCAAGGAAGAGTTTTTACAATGAGGGGGAAATTGTGAGGGAAGAGCAGGTAATGCTTGAACCCCAATATCATCTGAACTGATTCAAGTGGGAAGAAAATAAATATACCAACAGTTGGGTATATGTCTTACTCAATGGAAAAAGGAATGAAAGAGAAGAGAAGGTGGTAGAATGACTACTAGAATACAATAACTCAAAAATTAGGGTAGATTAAAAGAGACAGTTGTCAGAAGAAAAATAAGACTTTTAAAGAAAGGACAAGGTTAAAAAAAGAGAAGGATAAATAGAATAAAATAGGATAGAAGGAAATGTAGTTAGTGATCATAACTATAAGTGTAAGTGGAGATGCACTCACCCATAAAATGGAATGGTATAACAGAATGGATTAGAAACCAGAATGCAACAACATATTGTTACTAGAGATATATTTGAATCAGAAAAATACATGCAGGGTTAAAATAAAAGTCTAGAGCAGAGCATATTCTGCTTCAACTGAAGCAAAAAAGACAGGAGTAGCAATCATTATCTCAGACAAAACAAAAGCAAAAAGAGACTTTAAAAAAGACAATCAGGTAAACTGTATTTTGTTAAAAGTGCCATGGATCAATATCATTAAAATATATATATATATATATATAATATATATATATATGCAGGAAATGACATAGCATCCAAATTCTTGAAAGAAAAATTGATTGTTTTTCAAGAGGAAACAGTATAACTATATAAGTAGGGGAGGCTCAATTTGTTTTTCTCAGATACTGACAAATTAATCATAAAATAAATTAAAAAGAAGTTAAGGAGATGAATAAAACTTTATAAAAATATATTAACAGAAGAGGAAATAGCATATTTAAATAACTCCATCTTAGAAAAAGAAATTGAATAAGATATAAATGATCTCTCTGTGGGAAAAAGAAACACAGGACCAGATGAATTTACAAATCAATTCTACCAAACATTAAAGAATAATTAACTCCAATATTATAGAAAGTATTTGAAAAAAATAAAGGAATCCAACAAAATTCATTCTGTGACATAAATATGGTTTTGGTACCTAAACTAGGGAGAATAAAAACAAGAGAAAGAAAACTACAGACCAATTTCCCTAATGAATATAGATGCAAAAAAATTATTAAATAAGATTTTGGCAATGAAATGGCATTATTATATCACAAAGATCATACACTATGACCAGGTGGAATTTACATCAGGAATGCTGGGCTGGTTCAAACATTAGGAAAACTAGGAATGTAATAACCATATCAAAAACAGGGAAAACAAAAATAATATGATGCAGAAAAAGCTTTTGACAAAAATATGACACCCATTCCTATTAAAAATGCTAAAAAAGCATAGGAATAAATGGAGCTACACTAAAATAAAAAAACTGAAACTAAACTAGAAGCTTTTCCAATATCAAGGATGAGACAAAGCTGTCCATTATTACCATTGCTTTTCAATATTGTATAAGAAGTGGCAATTATGGCAATAAAATAAGAAAAGGAAATTAAAGGACCAAGAATAGGCTGTGGGGAAACAAAAGTATCACTTTTACCAGATAATATGTTGGCATAAATTGAGTACCCTAGAGAGTCCACTAAAACTCAATGAACAACTTTAGCAAAGTTGTAGGATATAAAATAAACTCACGTGAATCATCAACATTTCTATGTATTACCAACAATAACCAGCAGAAAGAGATAGAAAATCCATTTTAAATTATTGCAGACAATGTAGAATACTTGGGAACCTACTTATCAAGAATTATACAGGAACTATATGAACATAATTACAAAACACTCTACCCAATTAAAAACATATAAACAATTACAGAAATTTTAATTACTCAAAGGTAGGTTCAACCAAATAAAATAAAAATTATACTACCTAATTTGATTTTTCAATGCTTTGCTAATCAAACTATCAAAGAATTATTTTATACTTAGAAAAAAATAATAACAATTCACCTGGAATAAAAAAGATTAAGAACGTTGAGGGAATACATTAAAAAAATGGAAAGGAAGGGGGCCTATCAGTACCAGATTCCAAATTATATTACAAAGTAGCAATCATCAAAGCAATTTGGTACTTGTTAAGAAATAGAACAGTTGATTAATGGAATAGATTAGGCACACAATATAGAGAACCAAATGACTACAGCAATCTAGTGCTTGATAAATCCAAAGATTCCCTATTGGGATAAGAACTCAATATTGGCCAAAAAGTGCTGGGAAACCTGGAAAGTAGTATGATAGAAAATTAAATTTAAAAGTTTTTGCATAAACAAAACCAATGCAGTCAAAATTCAAAGAAAATTAGAAAACTGGTGTGTGTGTGTGTGTGTGTGTGTGTGTGTGTGTGTGTGTGTGTGTGTGGAAATTTGCTACAAGTTTCTCTAAAAAAGGTCACATTTCACAAAAACTGTGAGAATTCTTGTCCATGGAAGATATGTTGCAAGACCTACCACAGATGCCTGAAACTTTGAATATAAGCAAACACCTGCCAACCTCATATAAATGTGTTCTGAATGCAAAATATACATCTGCTTCAAAGACTATTTTAGAGAACTCACACAAGCAAGCACTCACACAGAGTTCAGAAAAAGTCATACTAAGACACTCTAAAGTTCTCTGTGAAAAATTTGAGTATTGATTGTGAGATATGGTTGACACTGACACAGGACTATGTCAGAATTAAAGATGGTGGTGTGTTCTATGAGGAAAGCAGAATTGCAATAACTCAAAAGACACATGAGATGAATAAATTTAGAGACATCTCCATCCCAAATGTTCATATGGGCTATTCATGCTCTATCTGTGGTAGAGCCTTCTGAGCTCATACTGGTCTGATCAGCCATAGTCAAATACACTGTACATTGACCTCAACATAGTGAGATCATTTTAGTCCTCTTTAAATATGAAGAAAAATAACCAACCAAACCCAAGAAGATAAAAGAAAGAGGAAAAGGACTCATTTTTAGCAGCTCTTTTTGTGGTAGCAAAGAATTGGAAACTAAGGGGATGGTCCTCAATTGAGGAATGGCTGAACAAATTATGGTATATGAACGTGATGAAATACTATTGTTCTGTAAGAATGATGAAGGGATGATTTCAGAAAAAAAAAAGAGGAAAATCTATATGAATTGATACACAGGGAAGTGAGCAGAGTCAATAACTGCAATATTGTAAAGAAAAACCAACTGTGGAATCTGATTAGTAATCAGATCTAATCTAATTAGAACTCTGGTGAGTAATTCTGATCAATACAAAGATCCACCAGAACAACAAAGGACACATGATATAAAATGCTATCCACCTTCAGAAAGAGAACTGATCAACTCAGAATATAGATTAAAGTATATTTTCCCCTTTGTTTTTTTCTTGCCTTTTTTTTAAAAGAACATGGCTAAAACAGAAATATGTTTTGCAAGTACAATGGGTATCATATTCTTGCCTTCTCATTGGGTGGGGTAGGGGTAGAGTAAGGTAAAGAATATGGAACTGAGAATTAATATCAAACCAAAAAAATTAAAAGAAAAAGTAGAGACAAAGCCCATTAATTTGGGTATTCTTAAACAAACTGATGTTTCTGAATGAATGGAATACTATTTTAATGAATACAGAATTCAAAGAAAAAAGGGAAAATTTGTATGAGCTGATGCAATGTAAAGAAAGCAGAACCAGTAAAATATATATGATAACAATAATTTAACTAAAAATACAAAATAGCAGTTGAATGTAGATTAAAGGCAAACAAACTTCTTTGTTTCTCTCAGTGGTACCACCATCTATATGTCACCCAAATTTGCAACTACAGTGTTAATCTCAACTCCTCCCTCTCACTCAACCCCATAAATCCATTTAGTAGCCAAATCTTTTCTTTCAGACCTTGATAACAGTTCTCCTTAGTTTCCTTTTCTCTATCTATACTCATCTCCTTAGTTCAGACTCTCATCACTTCTCACCTGTATTATTTCAACAGGCCCCAAATTAGCATCTCTGCCTCAATTCATTCCCTCTTCTAATTCTGTGTCACACACAGGTGCCATAGTAATTTTCCCTAATTAAAAATCTAGTGGTCTTTTAGGTGGCTCAGTGGATTGAGAGGCAGGCCTGGAGGTCCTGGAGTCCAATTTTAACTCAGACCTGTCCTAGCTGTGTGACCCTGGACAACTCACTTAACCCCTATTGCCTACCTTTTGCTGTTCTTCTGTCTTAGAATCAATAGATACTATTGATTCTAAAATGGAAGGTAAGGATTAAAAAAAAAAAAAATCTAAAATGTCACTCCCAGACTTAGTACACTCCACTGGCCCCTTAACTTTCTTGATTTACTCTCATTACTCCTTTTCCTGCACACTATAGCCCAGTCAAGCTAACCTTCTTACTATTCCTTACATGTTGTACTTTCTCTCAGGTCTTCCTGATTCTAGGCCTGACACCTAGCTGTCACCAGCATAGCCATGTTGCCTGATCATGCAAAATAGAGCTTAATACTTATTGTATGTCTAAGTAATGTTTATTGATTAATTGCTTGATTCTTCTCTGAGTAAAATCAGTGTATGCTACATTATAGCCTTTATTTTGACTTCTGTGGGGAACCCACTCTTATCATGCCAAGGTTATGTGAAATAAAAGCAGCCAAAAGAAAGTGGGGATAGTCAGTAGGTGTCCACTCAGAGTTAGGTTCTAATGGCTAGTTCCACAAATCCCTATACCCCTAGGCAATTGAATACCATCAAACTCATAGAGATTTGCTAAAAGACTGAATGAAGGACCCCCAACTTCGCTAACCTAGGAAGCCCAAATAGCTACTCAGCACTTCCACCCCTATAGAGCATGGGACTCCCTAGCATGTGGCCGCTAGTGCCATCTGGTGGTTAAATATGTACAACAATTTGCAAACATTAAAAAAGCTACATAAACATTAATTAGTGTTTGGGGGAAACAATATTAAATTAGACCATAAAAGCTACAAAACTGTTCATACTCTCTGGTTCAAGAGCCCCACTACTAGGGGAATGCACTGACATGAAAACAAGATCTATCTCCACAAAAATATTCTTAGTAACATTATTTGTAACAGTAAAAAGATATAAACAATGTGTCAAGTTATGGGAGATAAAACAAATTGTAGCATTAAAGTATTATGAAATATTACTGTGACATAAAAATGACACTTCTTGGGACCTCTCCTGATTCCCCTAGTTATTAATAACCACCCTTGCCACCCCACCAAAAAGTCATTTGTATATTTATCTTGAATATACCTCATATTTGTTCATCTGTGAACATGTTGCATCCTTCTAATAGAACATAACCATTTTCAGGTCAAGGACTTTCTCACTTTTGTATTTGTATCTCCAGGACCTAGCAAAGTTTAAGTAAAGCAGTAAAGAAAGTAAAACTGAAGGAATAATATACATATTAATTATAGGTATATAAATAACAAGAACACCAGTTAGAAAAATATTCAAAAACAAAGAAAATTCAGACACATAGAAAGAAACAGAATGATTTTGCTACTACCTTGTTAAAGTTAATGTGTATCTTTTCAAAATGGAAACTGTAAATAATATGGCCATGTGGTATATCTATATACATATGTAATCTTTTCTTCTTGGACTTATTTGTATATTTGGAGTATTTTTTCATGTTGGTGGTTATAAAGTTCATAATTTTACAAATTCAGAAGCCAGAAAAAGTATTTTAAAAGCTGTGAAGTGATAAATCTTGAGAATTATTGCTAATATTATGATTCTCCCTTAATGCCACCTTTGATGATTCATCTTAGCATGGAGGTGACCCTGTGTTCTCAAAGACTATCATTGGAACACAGTCTATCAGACTGGAAGGACTTTTGATGCACCACAGATGGAGCATATGTCTTCTGTCTGAATATGCCCCTAAGCTAAATTTTAAAAGGCTCATTGCCATAAATCTGGCCACCAAATGCTTACTTTTTTTAGGTGCAACAGTTCCTCCAAAGCTGCATCATTGGAAGGAATGACCACACCAATTAAATCACAGGTGCTTGACAGATCTGTCAGGGCATTGAATCAATTCATCTGTCAGATGAAGGTAATACCTTTCAGTGTAGGGTAAAACAACCCATCTATCCTGCCCTCATCCTCTCTGCTGACCTCAAATCTTGCATCAGACAAATCAGACATCTCAAAACTGAATGTCCAATAGATACCTTAAATGAAACATGTCTAAAACAGAAGTCATCTTTTCTCCTAAGCCTCTCCCTTCCCCTTTCCTATTATAGAGGACAATACTATTCTCCCAGTCCTTCAGGATGTCAACTTTGTGGTTATCTCCAACTCCTTGTTCATTATCTTTTGCCCCCACTCGCAACATCCAATTTTTTTTGCCAGGGCCTGCTGATTTCACCTCTGTAACATCTCTGGAACACATCACTTTCTTTTCTCGGATGTCACGATAGGGTAGGCTCTCATCACCTCACATCTAGAGTATTGCAACAGCCTGATGGTGGGTCTGCCTGCCTCAAGTCTCTCCACTTCTAATCCATCACCCATTAAGCCAACAAAATGATTTTTCTAATTCTCAGACCATTCTTCAATAACTACCAGTGGCTCCTTCTCACTTCCAGGAACAAATACAAAATTCTGTTTGGTATTCAAAAGCCTTCCTAATTTAACTTCCTACCTTTCCAGGCTTCTATACCTTACTCCCCACCATCATGTCTCTTTGATCCAGTAAAACCAAGTTCTTCCTGTTATAGGAAGAAAACACTCCATCTCTCAGCTATGGCATTTTCTCTGGATGTCTCCCCGTCTGAAATGTTCTCCCTCTTTATCTCCATTTATAATTTCTCTGAGCTCCTTTAAGTTCCAACTAAAATCTCATTTTTTTTTACAGAAAACTTTTCCCAACTCTTCTTAGTTCTAGTGCTTTCTGTCTGTTAATTATTTCATATTTATCTTTTTTATAGATTGCTTTGAATATATTTGTTTGCATGTTGACCTATTCATTAGATTTTAAGTTCCTTAAGGGAAGTAACTGTCTTTTTCTCTTTGTTCCTCACTCTTTGCACAGTGTCTTGAATATAGTAGGTATTTAATAAATGTCTATTTATCATAAAATTTCCACAAGGGTTACCTAATATCAGTTATAGAATTTGAGAATTGGAAGGGAACTCAGCAGCCATTTAGTTGAAACTCATTCAAATAGGAATCTCCACTATAATATACCCAACAAGTAGTTATCCAACCTTTAGTTAAAAGACAAGGGGAAGGAAAACATCACCTTTCAAAAAGCAGCCATTTCATTTTAAGAAAAACTCCATTGATTCCTAGACTTTCTAGAGTTTTTTTTAATTCTTTTAAACCCTTAACCTCTGTGTATTGACTTATAGGTGGGAGAGTGGTAAGGGTAGGCAATGGGGGTCAAGTGATTTGCCCAGGGTTACACAGCTGGGAAGTGGCTGAGGCCGGGTTTGAACCTAGGACCTCCTGTCTCTAGGCCTGACTCTCACTCCACTGAGCTACCCAGCTGCCCCCTTTCTAGAGTTTTTAATAGAAATGAATGTTGTATTTTGTCGAAATAATTTTCTGCTTCTATTCAGATAATCATATAAGTTTTGTTGGTTTTTTTTTTATTGACATGGTTATTATGTTTTTGGTTTTCCTAGTATTGCATCAATTCTGCATTCCTGCTATAACTCCCTGGTCACAGAGGATGACCCTTATAATATATTGTTATAATCTAGCTAATATTTTATTTAAAAATTTTGTGTCAATATATATTAAAGGAATAGGTTTATAATTTTCTTTCTCTGTTTTTGCCTTCCTGGTTTAAGTATCAAAATCATATTTGTGTCATGAAAGGAATCTGGTAAGACTCCTTTACCTATTTTTTCCAAATAGTTTATATAGTATTGGGATTAGTTGTTCCTTCAATGTTTGGTAGAATTCATTTGTGAATCCATCTCATCCTGAAGATTTTTTCTTACAAAACTCATCTATGACCTCGTCAATTTCTTATTTCCAAGATAGGGTTATTTAAGTAATCTATTTCCTCTTTCATTAATAGATACAGTTTATGTTTTCATAAATATTCATCTATTTTCCTTCAACTGTCAATTTTATTGGCATATAATTGAGCAGAATAACTCCTAATATTTGCTCTGAGTCTATCTCATTTTCATTACTAGTAATTTGGTTCTCTATTTTTTTTTTTAAACCCTTACCTTCCGTCTTGGAGTCAATACTGTGTATTGGCTCCAAGGCAGAAGAGTGGTAAGGGCTAGGCAATGGGGGTCAAGTGACTTGCCCAGGGTCACACAGCTGGGAAGTGTCTGAGGCCAGATTTGAACCTAGGACCTCCCGTCTCTAGGCCTGGCTCTCAATCCACTGAGCTACCCAGCTGCCCCCTGGTTCTCTATTTTTAATCAAATTAACTGGGGGTGGAGGGGTAGAGATGATGGAGAAGAACTGAACCTATCTATCAAATCACCCTCCAAAAATCAATGATATAATGCCTCAGAATGAATTATGGAGAAGTATAACCCGCAAAAACATGGGATGAAGTACTTCTTAGCTCAAAACAACTTAGAAGACTGACAGGAGGGATCTAGTACATGAGGTGGAGGTGGAGCACAAAGTAGCACATCAGGGCAGATCCTACTATAGCAATGAAACAGCAGCCAAGGCTTTCAGAGCTCTCAGCCCCAGACAGTGGAGTGGGGTGGGGGGTCAGACAACCACTCAGAAGGAGATTTCAGGGGTCCCTTTGCTGGCTTGTGTGCAAAACTCTTACTGCACTGCCCATACACAGGTAACAGTCCTGCAGTGAGGTTTCAGGGTAAGAAGGAGCACTAGCACATACCAGCATTTATAGCTACAGGGGAGAAGGGGGCCTTGACTACAAGTTCAAGGGGTAAAAGAGTGCTTGAGGTTACTTACAGACAAGACAAGAGAATAGGCCCCAACAGTGTGAAACACCCCTCTCTTTACATCATATTACCTTGGAAGAACTAAAAACAGATAAATCCCCAGTGCCTGCTCTGAAGGAAGCTACACAAAAGAACCTGAAGCTTTGAACAGTGCTCCCTTCCCCTTAGTTACAGAGCCCAATTTTAACAGGTTTTTTTTAAGTTTAAAGAAAAGAAAAAGGCAGGAAAATGAATAAACAACAACAACAACAAAAAGAAACTGAATATAGAAAGCTAATTTGGTGACAGAGAAGGCCAAAACACAATACTACTGCATCCAAAATCTCCAATAAAATTGTGAATTGCTCTCAGGATCAAAAAGAAGTAATGAAAAAGCTCAAAAAGAATTGAAAAATAAGCTAAGAGAGGTAGAAGAAAAATTGGGGGAAATGGGAATGATATAGGAAAATCATGAAAATAGAGTCAACAGCTTGGTAAAAGAGGCTCAAAAAATACTGAAGAAATTAATATCTTAAAAACAGAATAGGTCAATTGGTTACAGAAGCACAAAAATCTGATAACAAGAAGAACCTCCTAAAAAGCAGAAATGGTCAAATGGAAAAAGGCATACAAAAATGCATTGAAGAGAATTTCTCAAAAGGTAGAATTGGCCATATAAAAAAAGAAATCTAAAAGTTCACTGAGGAAAAGAACTCTTTATAAAACAGATTTGGCCAATTGGAAAAGGAGATACAAAAACTCACTCAAAAATGCCTTAACAATTAGAATTGGGCAAGTGGAAGCTAATGACTCCATGAGACATCAAGAAACAATCAAAGTGAAAAGAATGAAAAGATAGAAGAAAATGTGAAATATCTCATGGGAAAAACAACTGACCTAGAAAATAAGTCTAGGGCAAATAGAATTGTTGGACTACATGAAAGCCATGACCAGAAAAAAATCTTAGATATCTTTCAAGAAATCATCAGGGAAAGTTGCCCTGGTATTCTAGAACCAGAGAACAAAATAGGAATTGAAACAGAATCCACTGATCACTTTCTTAAAGAGATCACAAAATGAAGTTCCCAGAAATAGCATTGCCAAATTCCAGCACTCCCAGGTCAAGGAGAAAATATTGCAAGCTGCTAAAAAGAAACAATTCCAACATTGTGGAGCCATAGTTTGGATAACACAAATTTAGCAGTTTCTATATTAAAGAACTGGAGGGCATGGAATATGATATTCGAGAGGGCAAAGGACTTCAAGAATCATGCTAGTTGAGTATGATGGGATGCATATTTTAAAAAATTAATTAAAACTTGAGAAAGAGGAATACATTGGGAGGAGGGGGAAGGGAAAATAGAATAAGGTAAATTATCTCACATAAAAAAGACATGAAAGAGCATTTACAGTGGCAGAGAAGATGAGGGAGGTGGGTAGGGGAGCAAGTGAAACTTATTTCAACAGAATTGGCTCAATGAGGGAAGAACATACACAATCAATTGGGAATAGAAAGCTATTTTTCCCTTCAAGAAAGAAAGAAGGGAAGGGGTTAAGAGAAGAGAGTGGTACTGATAGAAAAAAAGGCAAATTGGGGGAGGAGGTAAGTCAGAAACTAAACAGGAGGAAATAAAATGGAGTCTAATACATAGCAATTGTAATGGTGCATTTTTTTTCTTAAAAATTTCTCTAACAAAGACTTGATTTCTCAAATAGAGAAATTAGTTGAATACATGAGAATACAAGTCATTCCCCAATTGATAAATGGTCAAAGGATATGAACTGGCAGTTGTCAGGCAAAGTAATTAAAGCTCTCTATAGTCATGCAAAAAAGTTCTAAATCAGTATTAATTCAAGAAATTAAAATTAAAACAAGTTTAAAGTACCACCCCATACCTATCAGATGGGCTATTATGACAGAAAAGAAAAATAACAACATTTGGAAGGAATGTGAGAAAATTGAGGCATGAATACACTGTTGGGAGCTAAGAACTGATTCAGTCATTCTAGAGAGTGATTTGGACCTATGCCCAAAGGGCTATAAAATAATACATATACTTTGACCCAGCAATACTATTATCAGACTTATATTCTGAAGAGATAAAAAAGCCAAAAAGGTAATGACCTATCTGTACTAAAATATTTAAAGCAGCTCTTTCTGTGGGGGCAAAGAATTGGAAAGTGAGGGGATATCCAACAATTGGGGGATGGGTGAGCAAATTATGGTATAGGATTGTAATGGAATACTATTGAGCTGCAAGAAATGAGAAGCAGTATAATTTCAGGAAACATGTTGAAAATTATTATTAAATATAATTGGGAAAATAATATCTTTGAATTTTAAAAAATAACAAGCAGGAGAAGTTCAGAAAGACTTACATGAATAGAAGCAGAGTGAAATAATCAGAACCAGGAGAACACTGTTCACAGTGACAGGAATACTATACAATGAACAACTGCGAATAACTTAACTATTCTCAGCAATACAATGATCCAAAACTATCCCAAAGGACTCATAATAAAGAATGTCATCTGCTTCCAGAGAAAAATAACTGATAGAGTCTCAATTGAGGCCAAAGCAAACTTTTTCACTTTCTTTCTTAATTTTGTAAAATTTGAGTTTCCTTCCACAAAAGGATTAATATAGAAAGATATTTTACATGATTGCATATGTAAAATCTATATGAGATTGCTTACCATTTCAAGGTGAGGTTGTTGGGAGGGTGGGGAAGGAGGGAGAAAAAAAGGTTGGAAACTGTTTCCACATGTAACTGGGGAAAAAATAAAATAAAATAAAAACAATTAACAAATGGTTTGTTATTAGTGTTTTCATAAAACTAACTCCTAAATTTATTTATTAGTTTGATGATATTTTTACTTTCAATTTTATTAATCTCTCCTTTGATTTTTAGGATTTCTAATTTTGAGATTTCTAGTTTGTTCTTTTTCTGATTTTTTTTTTAGTTGCAAAACCACATCGATTGATTTGTTCCTTCTCTTTTGATATATGTGTTTACAGATAAATTGCAACCTAAATACTGCTTTGACTGCATCCCACAAATGCTGGCATTTTGTCTCATTTGTTGTCATTCCCTTTAAAGAAAGTATTGACTATTTCTATGATTTGTTCTTTGACCCCCTTCTTTATTTTGGGATGATTATAATGATTAGGAGTCTTCCTCTAGGTGTCTTGAAATTACATTGTCCTGAAGCATGTGAGCACACCTGATTGATCATTTTTTTATTATTTTCTAAACCATTTCACTAATCAATGATAATATGCTTCATCCTATTTACTCTGACCTTGTACCTCTCCATCACTCTTTGGCTGACCTGAAACTTTAATTTTTCAGAGACTGTTTCATTTGAAGAGTCATAGCCGTCAATCATCACCAAAAAAAAGGTTGTTGAAAGATGGTCATTTCTTTCAAGAAAATGTTTGGGTTTGTTAAAAGCACAGTATTATGAAGTAATGAGTGGAAAGTTAGTCAGGAACACTTGGGTTCAAGTCCACTTCTGACACATGTTGGTTGCAGACCCTAGGCAAGCTATTTACTAAGTCCCCTAGGCAGCAAAGACTATAAGTCACAAAGAAGGTAGGTCAGAAAGAAGCAAAGGCAAGCTGGACAGCTTTGAAGGCTATGGATTTAACATATTACTTAAAATGCAATTCAAGCTGTACATAATAGAGGTCTACAGTATCATGCACAATTCTTTTTTTCTGTTCAACTATGTATATCAAAAAGCTAATTTAATTTGATTTTTGCTTAAGTTAAATAAAAATAAAACTTAAAAAATATGCGTATTCAAGCAAAACAAACCCCTACATTGGCTGTGTCAGAAAATGTGTCATTATGCACTTTGAGTCAATCAAATCTTCTAGATCAAATTTGACTATGACATTAACAGAGTTCTTAAGTCTTTCAAAGGTATATCAAAAAGCTAATTTAATTTGATTTTTGCTTAAGTTAAATAAAAATAAAACTTAAAAAGTCAACTATCTAATGAAAAATAATTTGAATATAAATTGAATCACTAGTTCATTGGGATGATGTAATAGAAGAGCTTTTGAGAGTAATAATTCTGGCAATAGTCATAGACATTCTTACATGCAGCCTGCTGGCAATATGCAGTCCATAACATTAGCCTCACAATAATCCCTACTGTGGCTGAGTGCTACCTAATCTAAATAAAATAAAATCACCATCCTATGTTTCATTTTTAAAGCCCTTCTTAATCTGGCCCCTTATTACCTTTCTAGTATTCTTTTTCTTTATTTCCTTTTCAGAACTCCCTTCCAGTGACTCAGACTTCCTTCCTGGTCTTTTCATAAGATACTCCAATGATTCCCAAAGTGGGCACTACCACCCTCTGGTGGGTGCTGCAGCGATCCAGGGAAGCGGTGATGGCCACAGGTGCATTTATCTTTCCTATTAATTGCTATTAAAATTTTTTAAAAATTAATTTCCAGGGGGCTAAGTAGTATTTTTTCTGGAAAAGGGGCGGTAGACCAAAAAAGACTCTGCATTTTCAATGACTAGCTCCCATTCCTGAAATGTTCTCCTTTCTCATCTCAATTCCCTGCTTCCTTGTTTTCCTTCAAATCTCAGTTCAAATCTCAACTTCTGCATTTCTTGTTCCCTCTGAGTCTTCATATCTTCTCTCTGGGACTATGCCTAATTTATTCCATAAACCTCTTGTTTCTATACACCTGTCTGCATGTTGTCTTTTCTATTAGACTTTGAACTCCTCAAGAGAAGGGACTGGGTTTGGGGACCTTTTCTTTTCTTAGCATTTAGTACAGAGCCTGATACATAGCAAGTATATAAATACATATTATTGACTTGACTTCATAGCACCTGTATTCTTTATTGTTTCTAAACAATATTTGTTCTCTGCCTTGAAAACCCCTGTAAGGGAAATTAATATTCCTAGAGGAAAATTAGCCAAATTCAGATTCTTTTAGCCTAAATTCTAGTGAGGGACAAATTCAAGCCAAATGGATAATTTTCAGGAGGAACATCTGAAGATGGAACCCAGTCATTATATGCTCAGAACTTAGGGTATGGGTCATAAATAAAATGATTTAAAATATACAGTTCTGTGAGTTAAGAGGACTAGGAACAAAGAATGGTGGAGAGAGGGGTCTTAAAGGAAAAAATAGCAATTTACATTTATATAACACACAATGTGTTTTCATCAATGACTCTGTGACCTATGTTCAGAGACCAAAGTTCAAATTCAGGTTCTGATGTAACATAAGTTTACACAGCTTATGTGAGTCATTGTTAATCTCTGTGAACCTCAGTTTCTTAATCAGTAAAATGAGGGTAATGATACGTATACCAAATATCTCACATGGTTTTTGTAAGGAAAGTACTTTCTAAACCTTTAAGTACCCTATAAATATTAGTTGTTAATATCATTATACCACACTATCCATTTATCAGAGTATTATTAACTTTTTAATGATGTCAAATGAGTCAAAATAAAATATGGCCAACTCCCCACCCAAAAAAAAAACCCAAAAAAAGCATAAACCTAGCTAGAAGCAAGAGTTCAGCTAGAGATAATACAACATTGGGAAATGAGTTGATCAGATATGAATTGGCAAGTGGGTCTGAGCCTAGAAGCAAGTAAATGGGAAGAAGGGATCGTGCACCTAGAGGGAATTTAAGGAAAAGACGGAATGTTATTTGTGTCCATATTATTTGGGATCTGAACTAATTGTTTACTCATGAAGCAGGTGCCCTACTCTAATTCTGCATTTAAGATAAACTGGGTTTGGAAGGCTATTCCAGGCCCTATATCAACTAAAAAGTCTTCAAGTACAGATATAGTAGATTGTCTATCTACCATCCAAATACAAATTTGGAAAGGCTTATTATGAGAAGTTTGGCCAGCAAGTGGTAATTTTTTTTGGCCATAGTCAATCATGAAGACCATTTATACCATGATGGGGATTATAATATGCATCAATTGTGAGAATACCTGGGAGGCCAGGTGTAGAGTGCCAGATGTAGTGTAAGGAAAATGGAATTCAAATACTGCCTATGACATTTACTAACTCTATGGGAAGGTCACTTAACCTATGTGGACCTCAGTTTCTTCATATCGTTCATATTATTCAGTCAGTTCATTCTACTGAGGGGACTGTGTCAATACATAGAGGTCTTCCAAATTTCATCTGAAACTATGCATTTTGCTATTTACTTTGAATTGTTATTGTCAAAATTATTCAACACATATAGATCCCTACCCCTAGGTGAGTTTGGATAGTTCTGAGACACTGCCTAGATGAAACAGTTATGACTCCTGATTGTCTGTGAGACTTCTGAGAGAGAAGCAGAAAGGAGAGAGTTGGGAAGAGAGAAAGTATGACTTTGAATGGTGAATAAAAGGCCCTGAAAACCAAAGTCATATTAGCATGAACCAGTATCTCACCATCTCCCTCAATTCCTAGCATTGCACCCAAGAGATTGCTGAGTCTAAGGACACAGAACCTCCTTTATTCTTGTGTATTCTATTGCTTAAACTAATCTATGTTTTTTTTCTTGATTACTATTTTAATTGCTTAAATGATTGTCTTTTGTATGATCAGCATATGGTAGGGATAGGAACTAAACCATCAAAATTTAGCTGTTATCCTCCAGGTTTGGGATAAAATTGCTTCTCTTCAGGCTTCTAGTTACCAAGGAAAGTGACTTTTATCCAGAAATCCTCCCCTGCCCCACATATACCCACACAAAATCATGTCCCTAATTGCAAATATCTGGTAAGATATAATTTCAAGCCTGTTGAAGATTAGAGAATGAGGAGGTAATCTCTCTCCATAAATTTTACCATCTTACTTCCCACAAATTCTAGACTCCCTACAACATAGAATGTTATGGAGAAATCTAGGTCTATAGATTCCCATTATATGTGGGCTATCTAGGCCTATATCATATCATTCTCCCTTTATTACACATGTAAACTCAAATAGTTAGGCCCACAGAAATTTGTTCGGCATGGGGTAAATAGAGTTGAAATCTGAACTAATATCAGGCTTGAGTCCTGAAAGACTCAGACCCATCCATCTTGGGCTAGCTACAAATCCAGAATGGATTTAACTCCCAGAATCCTGTATTCCCAGATTCCCAGACTCCCAAATAGCTTTCTCTCCTGACTTTGAAATTCACAAGGTCATAATCTCCAATCTCTTTTACCTAAAAAGGAAGAATAATTTCCTACGCAAGCAAAGAACAGAAACCTATACTTTATCACTCACCAATCATCATCTAACATAAAAAATCAGCTGAAGTTAAATTATCCATAAATAAACACACACACAAAAACACACACAAACACATACATAAATAAAAGTATCTAAGATCCTAAAGAAAAAACTTAACAGTTTACAAAATAAGATAGTAAAATAATTATAGATTTTAAATTTTCTATTTGAAAGCTGCATAACTATAAAAGAAAAATAAATAAGATTGGAAATAGAGAGTTGAAGAGACTATTTAAATATTGTTTTTGAAAGACATATTTGATCATGTAATAAAATTTTAAAATGCAAAAATATAGAAACATTAAGTATGATATTTCATATCATACACAAAATAATATTTAATAAATTAAATAAGTAAAATGAAATTAAATAAGTAAAATATGGAGAATAAACCAAATCTAATTACATATTGAGTAATGAGGTCAGTTAATAACAAGTGGGTCAAAGATGCATAGAAACAATGAAAATGTTAAAAAGAATTATAACAATGAGACAATATACTGACATTTATAGACTGCACCAAATGTAGACTTCATAAGGAAATTTGTGTCTCTAAAGACAAATAGCAAAATAGAGAATTAATGAACTGGGAATGTAGTTTAAAAAATAAAAAAAATCCCATAACTATTATATAAATAAGGAAAATTTGAGGAAGAATAAGCAAATTGAAAATAAAAAGTTCCCTTGGGGTAATCTCTGAGGAAGAGAGAGATCTCATAAAAAGTCCAATTAAAGCCTGAGGGGGGAAAAAGTCTCTTGGTCACAAGAACTACATGAGCATCTGGAAGAAATGAAAGAAATACAAAATGGAATAAAACAGAAGAGGGGGGATCACAAGGGAAATCGAGAACTTAAAACAGATGGTGGAAAACCTCACCCAAGAACTGAATTTCCTGAAAATTATAATGAGTCAGATAGACAACTGAATGAAATAATTTTTAAAATTCCCAAAAATCACAATTAAAAAAAAAGGAGAATGAGAAATAAAATGTGGAAACAACTGATCTAGAAACCAGATCAAGGAGACATAATTTAATACTTATCAGGCTATCTGAAATTCATGACCATAAAAAGCACCTGGATTACATAGCTCAAGAAATTATGAAAGAAAACTGCTCAGAACACTTAGAGCCAGAGAACAAAGTGAAAATAGAAAGAATTAGTTGATCATATCCTGAAAGAAATCCCCAGATGAAAAAAAAAAAAGAAAATCCCCAGAACTCTTATAGTTAAAATCCAGAGCTTCCATGTAAAAGGAAAAAACAATACAAGCATCCAAAAAGAAAGAGTTCAAATACAAAGGTGCCAAAGTAGATTACACAAGACATGGCATCTGACAATGAAGAAGAGGAGAGTTTGGAATCTGACTTTCCAAAAGTCAAAAGATAAAAGCTTACCAATAAAAATACACTGTGAGGAGGGACCCTAAACATAATACAACAAAGGGGAAAATAAACCTTAAATAAAATATTTCCAAGCATTCCTGAAGAAAAAGCCAGAAATGGGTAGAAATTTTGAATTAGAAACACATGACCAAAGAGAAATATTAAAAAGTACAAATATTTGTTTAATTTGAAGGGTATATATGGGGATGGATTGTTTACACATTAATAGTGATATAAAAAACAAATGAATTCTAATGTCTTTACCCATCATAGAGAAAAGTCTGACAGAGAATCTCTTCTAAGTTATTTTGTTCTGATGATCTCAGTAAGACAAAAAAGGCAAGGATAGGGAATTATACTGGAAAATCAAGGGGGAGAAAAATGATGAAAAACACTGTTGCATAAAAGAAGTCCTTAAGATGAAGAATGCTTCTCCATGGAGGAATTGGTGGGAAGAGGAAGCATCCTATAAACTTTACTTTCATATAAAAGAGATAGAAGAGGATCAAACACAATTACACACACACACACACACACACACACACACACACACACACACACAAGCCTGCACTCATTTATGAATCTTGATATAAAAATATACTATATATTTTTATATCAGCTAGGTGGCTTAGTGGATAGAAAGCCATGCTTAGAGACTGAAAGGTCCCACTTTCAAATCTAGCCTCAGATACTTCTTAGCTGTGTGACCCTGGGCAAGTCACTTAATCCCAGTTGCCTAGCCCTTACCACTCTTCTGCCTTGGAACCAGAACAAAGTATCAATTTTAAGACAGAAAATAAGAGGTAGGGGTGTGTGTGTGTGTGTGTGTGTGTGTGTGTGTGTGTGTGTGTGTGTGTGTGTGTTTGTGTGTGTATTAAAATGCAAAAGGAAAATAGGAGATTAGGACAAGGGAGAAGAGTTTGAGAGGAAGAATAGGATACATAAGGGAATAATTATAAGCAAAGCAAACTTAAAAAGTAGAGGATGAAGTGGGAATCAAAAGCAAAAGATGAAAGAATTTAAAACTTGTGATCGGGTTGGCTTAAGACGAAGAGAACTGCAGGAAAGAAGAGAATGGCCATTTCTTTTATATATGTTTCTGCCAAGAAACATGCTTAAGGAGGCAGCTAGGTGGCTCAGTGGATTGAGAGCTAGGCCTAGAGATGGGAGGTCCTAGTTTCAAATCTGACCTCAGACACTTCCTAACTGTGTGACCCTGGGCAAGTCTCTTAACCCCCATTGCCTAGCCCTTGCCCCTCTTCTGCCTTGGAACTAATACATAGTATTGATTCCAAGATGGAAGGTAAGGGCTTAAAAAAAATGCTTGAAAAGTAAAGATTCACATAGAGTTGAAGCAAAATCTATTATGCTTTAGCTGAATTTCAAAAAAAGCATAAGTACTAAATATATCACTTGCTTATCAAAGTGCAATAAAATAAAATACATATTCAACAAAATGCCATTAAGAATGAGAAAGTAATTGGCAACTAAATAACTAAATAATACTAAAGATTGGTAGAAATAATAGAAAATTACATTAAAAAATTAATGATGAGAAAACATATCAAAATGTATGGGAGATAGCTAACACAATTTTTAGGGGAAATGGAAATTTTGTATCTCTGCTTGCATCATTAAAAGAAATAAAGAACAAATCATTGATTTGGGCATAAAATAAAAAAACCTTGAAAAATGGCAAATAAGAAAATCCCAAATAATCCATAAACTAGAAATCCTGAAAATTAAAAAAGAATAACAAAATGAAAGTGAAGGATAACATTGAAATGCAAAATAATTCTAGGAACTTTTTTTAAGTTAATAGATAAACTGTTAGATGGTCTGATTAAAAAGAGAAAAACCAAATTCATATCACAAATGAAAAAGGACAATTCCCAGTAATGATAGAAGAAAAGAAATTCTCAGAAACTATTTTGCTCAGTTATATGCTAGCAAAACTGATAATTGAGAGGAAATGGATTAGTAGTTGCAAATATATAAATACCCACCTTAATAAAAGAGACAGATTATTTAAATAACCCAACTTTGGGAAAAGAAATGGAATAAGTCATAAATGAACTTCCAAAGAAAAAATTGAGGATTGAATGGATTTGCAAGTGAATTCTATCACACATTCAAAGGACAATTAATTTCACTATTAAACAAACTATAATAATAGGAAAAGAAAGCACTCTTTGATACAAATATGGTTCTGATACCTAAGTAAAAACTGAAAATTACAGACTAATGAACATTAAAAGAAAATTTTTAAATAAAATATTAACAAATGAGCTATGATAATAGATGAAAAAGATGACACACTATGACTAGCTTGTATTTATACCAGGAATGTGGGGATGGTGCTGCATAAGGAAGACCATCAAAATAATAGTGCAACTAGTTGATACAGTCTAAAGAGTGTTAGGCTTGGAATCAGGAAGACCTAACTCAATAAATTCAAATCTGACCTCAGACACTTACTTAGCTGTGTGTCAAGTCAGTTAACTCTGTCTGCCTCAGTTCCTCATCTATAAAATGATCTGGAGAAGGAAATGGCAAATGACTCCAATATCTTTGTCAAGATAACCCAAATAGGATCACAGGGAGCCAGACATAACTAAAAATGACTAAACAACAAAATAAACAAAGCAAATAATACTAGTTATATAAATAATAAAAACACGATTATCCTAATAAATGATGAGGCTTTTGACAAAGTCCCAACACCTATTTCTGTTAAAACAACAATAACACTAGAGAGTATTGGAATAAATGAGCCTTTCCTCAATATTGTTGTTGTTCTGTCATTTTCAAAGAAGACCTATGACACCATGTAATGATATCCTGACTTGCATATGAATTGGATTTAAGTGAGGCAGAGTTGGACAAAATTGTCAACCTCACTTTCTCTTCCAGAGTCATCAAAGTCAAGTGGCAGGACAAAAGTCAGGATGACTGGCAATGCCCGGGGTATGCAGTGGATGACCTTGGCATCTTCGATGTCTGACCAAATTCTAAGTACTCCATAGTACCTGCTCAGCAGCCTTCATGATCATTGGGAAAAAATTGTTCTCATCCACCCATTCTTCACTTCCTTAAAGTAGACATCACCCTAACTTACTGATAAGTTTGAAGCCTGTTGGTTATTTCCCTACACCTTGTTTAGCCCATCTGCCAAGATGGTTTTACTAGGGAGTGACCGATGTACATGCTACAGCTTCTTGGAAATGAGAGTTAAGCGAAATGTAGACACCAAAACTGGATGAGCATTCCTGAAAAGGATTTTGCAAGCCTCCACACCAGAAGTGCTAGTCCTCCCTGAACACTCTATTCATACATAATATAGTAAATAATATCTAGAACCAAGAGCAAACAAATGAAATAGTGATCTTTCCAGTAATATCAGAGATAAAGATGTTCATTATTGTCATTATATAGTTTTAGAAATGCAAGCTAAGAAAGAACTGAAGGGATTAGTATAGGCAAAATGAAACAAAACTGTCACTTTTTGCAGATGATTTAATGATTACTTAGAAAATCCTTGAAGGTTAATAAAAAAATTAATTGAAACAATTAAATTTTCTAAATGCACAGGATATAAAATAAATTCATACAAATGATCAGCAATTTTATACATTACCAATAAAATACAACAAGTTAAGCTAGAAGAATGACCATTCAAAACAACTATGGAGACTAAAATATTTGAGAATGACTCTACAAAAATACATTCAGGAACTGTATGAATCCAAATGTAAAAAAACTCATTGCAGAAATAAAGACAGACACAAATAATTGAAGAAATTCTAATTGCTCATGCATAAAAGGCCTAACCCCCCAAATTATAATTTTACCTAAATTAATTTACTTATTCAATATTTACCAAGCAAACTAAAAATTGATTATTTTATAGAGATAGGGGGAAAATGAAATTCACATGGAAGAACAAAGGGCAATAATCTCAAGGATAATAATGAAAAAAAGGTAACAAGAAAGATTTGTCAATACCAGATCTCCAACTAAATCTCAAGGCAATAATTATTTAGGTGATCTGGCCCTGGTTAAAAGATAGCTTAATCAAGGGCAAATAGGTGGTTCTGTGGATAGAAAGTCAGGCTTAGATGAGAGGTCCTGGGTTGAAATCTGGCCTCAGACATTTCCTAGCTGTGTGACCCTGGGCAAGTCACTTAACTGCCTACCCCTTACAACTCTTCTGCCTTGGAACTGACACTTAGTATTGATTTTAAGATAGAAGTTGAGGTTTTAAAAAAATTAATCTGTGAGACAGACTGCATAAGCAACATAGAGATGAAATTTCCTTTGCTGGATCTTTATCTAGATCACTCCCACTAATCATGAGGATCTAACAACCTCCTTTTTGGGGGAGCCTCTTCTCTTTTTCCTCTATATTATGTCGCTTGATGATCTCATCAGACCCCCAGGGTTTCAATGATCATCACCATGCTGATGGATCTTAGATCTATTTATGTAATCCTCTCCCCTCTCTGAGGCAGCTAGGTGGCACAGAAGGGAGAGTGCCTGGCCTGTAGTCAGAAAGACTTATATTGCCGAGTTCAAGTCTGGCTTCAAACACTAGCTGGATGACCCTGTTTGCCTCTGCTTCTTCAATCTGTAAAATGAGCTGGAGAAGTAAATGGCAAACCACTCCAGCACCTTGGCCAAGAAAATCCAAAATGGAGAAGTGTTGCAAAAGCACCCTATACCCTTAATACCATGTTTGTGGTCCAGGATGTACACTATTCTTAGGGGAAAATGTCAATGAATCTGGTAAAGTGTTAGAAAGCATCAAAGCTATCAAAGCTAAGGTCAGGGTCCTAGATGCTCTTGGCACCACCCTACCCCCAACCCATGGAGAATTCTGGAATGTGTCCACCTGGCTTCCTGGAAGATAGGATAGGGTTTTCCATCCCTTGCTACAAGTCTTCTTTCTGTTATTGGTGTCTTTTATTTTTTTCCTTCTCATCAGATGTTGCATTTTTTGTACTTCAAGACTTGAAATTAAAGTCATTCCCTCCATTATGTCCAGTAACATGTATAATTCCTTGAAGCCTCCTTCAGTCAGTGGCGCCAGTCATTGCCTTGACCAAAAGAGGGGGATGTTGAAACCTATCACTTTGCCATCATTCTGTCTCTGCCCTCTTTTTAGTGCCTTGCCAGTGACCCCAGCTTGGGGCTCAGCCTGACTCTGTTGGCTAGAGGCAACTTAAAAGGGTCCTTTGTTTTGCTTTTATTTTTATTTCTTTCAGGAAAATGCCACCATCCTGTACCAGACTGCTGTTCCCTCTGGCACCTCCATACTCCAAGCCTAGCATCTGTTTCAATGAAAGTTCAGCTAATGTAGTAAATAATTCATGACCTGCTGTTCCATCTACCTCTTCACTCACCTTCTGGAGTGTAACTTCCCTCTCTGAGTACAATACCTCAGGCTATGCAGTGGCCTAAACTGTTATTCCTTTGCCTTAAATAAATCTTTTTTCCCAACTACTTCATGAATGGTTAGTGCAGGTTGACAGAGGGAGAACAAGCTTATCCACACTGGCTTGGCTTTATCCTACTATTGTGAAATTGATGAATTTATTGATAGGACATATTTCTTAAAAGTTTAAATGCCACTAAGTATAATTAATTGCTATATCTTGATGACCTGAAAAAGTAATAGTAATGTTTTCATGATTCGAATTCATGTTTTTATAGTTCTATTGTATTGTTTAAGCCAGTGATGGGCAAACTTTTTAGAGGGGGCCAAAGGAAAGGAAATGTTAATCTCTCAGTCTGTTTCTAAGGCAACTCTTTCGAAGTTTCATTGTATTGCATCCTACTCATTGTATTCGTCAGATTAGGAATAACATTGCTTGACCAGAGAAAACATTTCAGGGTGCCACATCTGGTCGGCAGGCCATACTTTGCCCAACACTGGTTTAAGCACAGTATATTAATCCAATAAATCATTGTTTCTGCAATGTGGTTCATTCATTAATTGCATAAATATTTGTGTATTAAATATGCGTACATGTAGAACAATCTCTAGAAAATATTAGAGGTAAGTTAATTGAAGGGTATTCTCTTGCTTTTGAAGTTGAAAAGCATAACAGTCCCTAAGTTGTAGGAGTAGATCATTACCTTAAGAACAAAGCCATCTTAAGTATATGGGGCAGAAAAGTGAAGTTTGGGAAAATATAAAATAAAAGCCCTTTATTAAAGGCAGGTCAGACAACTTAGGAAGTTTTCCTAGTCTTGCCTGAGAATTTTGTCCCAGAGATATATCCAAGGAATTAATAGTAGGGAGATATTCCTGGGAGTTCAGATATCCTCTCTCTGAAGATGAGGAGTTGCTTAAATTTCCCTTCTAATTAAAGGAGGCATTCCTACAAGGAGGAGAATGTAGAAGTGATAATGGGAAACAAGGAGTATTCCAACTCTTGCACTTTGACCAGTGAGCCCAGAAGAATGAGTAAACGTGCAGCCAGTACTGGATGGCCAACGAAGCTCTGTCATCAGGGGAAAGCTGGGTTTCAATATGAGCAAGAAGGTGGGAAAATTGGGAGAGGAATAGATTTAAGATGAAGTCTATTGCCTATGGAACAGGCATTCCAAAGGGCACAGTGGAAGGGGTGGCTAGAGTTAGGTTGAAACTTTGAGGTAAGAGATTTGCAAAGAATGAGAATGAGGAATTGGGTAGGAGGGGTTATAAGGTGAAATGTGGATGATTATTTACAATAAATTGGAGAGACTGAAAATAAGAAGGAAAAGCAGATGCAGATGAGGGATGATAACATGAGGTCTGGGACCATCAAGGAGAAGGGTTGTCATCTCTTTCTCAGAGTTTGGAACAAAGGAGATGTGTGTGGGCTATGATGGTGATGGTAGGACGGTTGCTGTGTAACAAAGGGCAGATGAGAGACTTTATAATATATATCAATTCTCTTTCATCAAGTAGGACATAAAGATGAGCAAGACTGGCCATGGAAAGGTATGGAAATATTATAAGGGTCTAGAAGAAAAAGAAAATGGGGACCTTAACAAAAATTCAATCCTTTAAGTGCAATGATCATACTTGTTCCAGGAAAGAGATGGTGGAACACATTTCCCTACTCTCAGTAGAAAGTTAGGGGAATATGGATGTGAAATATTACATATATCATCAAATGCATGTTGATTGATTTTACTTTAACATTTTTCTTGATACAAGGCATGATTTAATGAGAAGGATATAAGGAAATGATGATATTTTTTTAAAAGCCCTCAAAGCCATCTTCAGCCTCCAACCCTAGTTTCTTTACCTACTTTTATTACCTCCACAGGTTAGGTCTCCAGAATGGACCTGGTACCCTTGAATTCTAGGAGTAATCCTGAGTAAAACTGTGTTCCTACTACTATAACTCAAAAGCTTCAGAATTCTTCCAATTCACAGTTAGGCAGTGGACAAAAAGATCTTAGCAAAACCATTTACTAAGAAGATTCAGAGATAAGAGTAGCTATGAAACCTGACATAAACTCCCTCATGGGTTCCATGAGAAGAGTGGGCACACTGTATAGTGATGGGGAGATACATGTGCAAGGAACACATGTATCAAAGTAACTTATAACCTTAGAATTTTAGAGGCTAGAAGTCTTTTTTCTCCTCATGCAGTCATTTTCTGTGGCCCAATTTTCAATTATTAGTAATAACTGATATTTATAAAATGCTTATTACATGCCAAGTACTATGCTAAGGGCTTTACAATTATTTTCTCATTTGATCTCCACAACAACCTTGAGAACTGGGTGTTTTTATAATCTCCTTTTTATAAATTAGGAAGATGAGATAAAGAGAAGTTAAGTGACTTGCCCTAGGTCACACAGCTGGTAAATATCAAAGGATAGTTTTGAACTCAGGTCTTCCTAACCATCCATATCTGAGTATCTTTTCTGCCACCAGCAGTTATGCTCCTTTTGAAGCTTCTTCCTCTCTCTGATGATTGCCTCTCTGTAACTGTGTCTATCTGGATATATGTCGCTGCCCCTTTGTCTGGGCATCAAACTCTCATCAACTGGCTTTTCTACTATTGAATGTCTCCTTCTAGGAGATGATGGTATAGAAAAAGAAAGAAAAATCTTTTTTCTCCTTGAGGGACTTCACTCTTGATTTTTCTTAGCCCTATTGCTTTCCATTTCCAAATTTCTTGGTGACTTGCTTTTTTTAAATATATAGGCCCAAGGGGTTTGATTGATTCTTTCAATCACTAGATGTTTTCCTGTACTGTCACCTGCTTCTGTCCAGTGGACTAGGCCTCTAAAGTTGATTAGGGAACTTCAAGATTTATTTTGGGATTGCACGAAACTCCTAAACACTTCTTTTATACTCTGCATCTTGTTGTGAGATTATAGAAAAACTCCTTCCCGTCTTCTTTCTGAATCAATAACAATTGTTTTTCAAAGAAATTCAATTGTGACAGAATAAGAGGATTGATGTGTAGCTAAGAGTTCCTAGGGGAGATTAAATAACATTTTGTTGGTATCATTGTACTCCTTTCTCCAGGAACCTTCAATAGTCCTGGAATGGGGTAAGAGAAGATAGTTGGTGGTAGTAACCAAGATTGAAAATTGACAGGGCATGAATGATGGAAGGACATGAAAGATGAGAGAAGACCAAAGGAAGTAAGTTTATCAGTGGCAGAAGACAGTGCATTATTGGCCTTCTTCACTATGGGGTCAAGCTTGTAAAGAGAGGGAAATGGGTTTGATTTGGAAGAGCAGAGAGTCATGAAGAATCTGGATATCAACTCACTGTCCCACTCTTCAGAATAGCTCTTTCAAACCTTTTCAACCTTCCTCTCACCTCCCATGTTTCCTTCTCCCACCACCCCCTTCCCACTCTCTCAGATGAAAACTTTGCCTTATATTTTACAGGGGGGGAAAATGGAACCATTAGATATGAACTCCCTCTTCTCCCCTCTTCCTTAGCTCATATTGCTTAGGCGACTTTTGCTACTTATTTATCCTTCTTCACCATTTCACATGATGAAGTGGCCTTACTCCTTCCAAAGTTAACCCCTCAACTTGTTTTAAATGATCCTACTTCCATCCCATCTCCAACAGATTGCCTCCTCTGTCATCCCCAATCTTTCATTTATTTTCAATCTCTCCCTCTCTCCTGGTTCACGAACAAACATGCCCATGCCTCCCCTATTCTGAAAAAATCATCACTTGATCTTTCTCTCCCTGCTAACTATTGTCCTATATCTCTTCTGACTTTTGCACTGACACTCTTTGGAAAGGCCATATATTATTGGTGCTTCCACTTTCTCTCCTCCCACTTTCTTATTGACTTCACAGTCCAGCTTCTGACCTTATCATTCCACCAAAACTGCTCTCCCAAAGTTACTAATGATCTCTTAGTTGCCAAATCCAGTGGCCTTTTCTTGGTCCTCATTCTCCTTCATCTCTATGCAGCCCTTGTTACTGCGGATCACTCTCTTTAATACTCTCTTCTTCATAGGATATGGAGATACCCTAAATCTCATCCTATTTATATGACTGCTCCTTCTTTCTGCTTTGCTGGATCTTCCTCCAGATTATGCCTTCTAACTATAGGTGTCCCTCATGGTTCTGGACCCTCTTTTCTTTTCCCTCTATACTTCACTTGGTGATCTCATTAATTTCCATGGATTTAATTACCCTCTTTATGTTGATGATTCTCAAAGCTCCCTTTTCCTGCCCCAATCTCTCTGTTGTCCTCAAATCTTTTATCTCCAACTGACTTTCAGACATCTCGAATTAGATGTCTAATAGACATCTTAAACTCAATAAGTAGGGAAGCTAGGTGGTTCAGGAGATAGAGAGCCAGGCCTGGAGCCTGGGGGTCTTAGGTTCAAACTTGACCTCAGATGCTTCCTAGCTGTATGATCCTGGGCAAATCACTTTTCCCACTTGCCTAGCCCTTACTAGTCTTCTGCTATGGATCCAATACCTAGTGTTGATTCTAAAACAGAAGGTAAGGGTTTAAAAAAAAACACTTAGTAGATAAGACATAGTGAATTACCTGAGAAACCCAGAGATGAACTGTCTGGGGTGGAGGTGGGGGGCAGCGAGGTAGCTCATTGGATTGAGAACTTGATATGTTCAAATCAGAACTCATGATCTTTCTCCCTAATCCCATCTCTCCCAACTGCCCTATTACTGTAGAAGGCAACACAACCCTCTCAGTCCCTCAGGCTCCCAATCTAGGGGTCATGCTAGATCCCTCACTTTCTCTCACCCTTCATATCAAAAATGATGCCAAGGCCTGCCAACTTCATCTGTGCAACATCTTTCAAATATGCCCCCTTCTCTCCTCTAATGCTGCCACCACTCTAGTGCAGCCCCTCATCACCCCACCTTGATTACTACAATAGCTTGCTGGTGAGTCTGCCTGCCTCAAATCTTTGTGGACTCCAATCCATTCTTCATTCATTCAATCACTAAAGTGATTTTCCTAAAGTGCAGATCAAATTATATCACTTAAAAAACTCTTGTGGCTTCCTATTGCCACCAGAAGCAAATGCAAAGTGCTAAGCATGGCATTCAAAACCACAACCTAGTTCCCTCCTTCCTTTCCAACATCTTATACCTTACTACTCTCTGATCTGTGCTCTTTCATCCAATGACATTGGCCTCCTGACTATTCCAAGAATAAGATATTCTATCTCTTGGCTCTGAGCATTCTCTCTGACTGTCTCTCATGCCTGGAATACTCTCCCTCCTCTGATCCACTACTGAACTCTCTGGCTTTCTCTAAATCCCAACAAAAATCCCACCCCACCCCCTTTAACAGAAAGTCTTCCTGGACCCCATTTAATTCCAATGCTTTCTCTATTTTCATTTATCGTGTATATATCTTGCATTGTGTTTATTTGTTTCTTATCTTTAGATTGAAAGTTTTTGGAATGCAGGTCTTTTGCCTCTTTTTCTCTCACTAGCACTTAGTATAGAGCCCAGTGCAGTGTAGGCGTTTAATAAATGTTTATTAATTGATCATTGTTGGTTCTGCAGATAATTCTCCTTGGGGGTGGGGAACAGGGTTGGAGTAGTCCCCATTTCTTAAAAACAAACAAAAATACTATATTATTTGACTGGGCCTTAGCCCAAGAGAGTATTTTTATACTTCTTTATCTTTCACTGAATTCCTTTAAATATTTCTTTTGTCCTTCTTATAATCCCAAGTACTTCCACCTTCATCTCTGCTCTCTTAACCTTCTAAGAGTGGGTGGGACCAAGGCTATGACCTGGGTTCTTTGGTCTTCTTTCTTTGTCCTTCTTCCTTCCTTTATGATCTCCATTCCTCACTGTATTTATATATATTGTATTTTAGAGTTTGAAGACAGGCTAAAGAGAATGTGTTCAGAAGGTTCAGTTGGGTCAGACTCTTTGTGTCCCAAGTAGGGTTTTCTTCACAGATATTCTAGAGTGGTTTGCCATTTCCTTCTCCAGCTCATTTTATAGATGAGAAAACTGAGGCAAACAGGGTTAAGTATTTTGCCAGGGTCACACAACTAGTGTCTGAGGCAGGATTTGAACTTGGATCTTCCTGACTTCAGGCCCCATACTTTACTGCACCATCTAGCTGCCAATTACTGTTAAATTATAAATTCAAGTCATGAACAAACTTTGTCACCTTTGTTCTTTTTACAAATTAGTGACCATTTGTTCAGTGGAGAATTTCTCAGAAATCTAGCTAAAGCCAGGAAAAGCAGCCTCCTGACTCTATAAGTAAAATACAAAAAATCAACCACGGGAGATCATATTCTCTATTGCCTCCTTTTCTTCCTCCTTTACTCCTTTAATCAATTACAGTACTTAGAAACCCAAAAACATGGATCTGGAAGCAGAGGTAACAGAAAGCACCTTGCTTCTCACCAATCACCCCCTCTCTCTCCCCAAACCACAATGAAAAATGAATAAAGAACACTAATCATGTGTCAAAGCCAGGACTTTTCTTCCAAAAGGGGGAAAGCTGGAAAGCCATTTTGGGAATTTCTCCCCTTCCCATATATAGATGTCCACTTGGAGGATCACTGCGTCCCCTCCCGGTCACTAACTTTCCAAAGACCCTAGTTAGCTATATAAAATATTCTTTAATATATCCAACTTAGACTTTTAAATCTGCAGGGGTAGGGCATTTTAGGAGTTGAGGTGTTTCTTTCTTTCTCTTCCCTAGTGCAGGACACTGAATTACCACATAATCACTCATTTGTACATGCCTTTGCTGCCAAATGTAGGAAAGTGGGGAATATCTTCTCCTCCTTTAAATCTCACAGAAAGAGCCTTCATTCAAACTGTTCTAATAAGTGGCCCTAGTTCCTCCTAGTCCTCTAAGTGGGAAAACTTGGGACCCATCATATACTCTTTCTTCTCCCTTATCCTCTAACCCAGCAACCAATCAGATGCTGCATCCTATCATTTCTAACTAACTTTTCTACCTAGAAAAATCTCTTCTAAAAACCCTTACCCTCTATTTTAGAATCAATACTAAGTATTTGTTTCAAGGCAGAAAAGTGATAAGGGGTGGGCAAATGTGGTTAAGTGACTTGCTCGGGGTCACACAGCTAGGAAGTGCTTGGGGTCAGATTGGAACCCAGGACCTCTTATCTCCAGGCCAGGTTCTCTATCTGCTGAGCCACCTTACTACTCCCCTTCAGTTTTTCTTAAGAAATTGTTAGTACAGGGGGCAGCTGGGTAGCTCAGTGGATTGAGAGCCAGGCCTAGAGACAGGAGGTCCTAGGTTCAAATCCGGCCTCAGACACTTCTCAGCTGTGTGACCCTGGGCAAGTCACTTGACCCCCATTGCCCACCCTTACCAATCTTCCACCTATAAGTCAATACACAGAAGTTAAGGGTTTAAAATTTAAAAAAAACTCAATAGAGAGAAATTGTTTGTACAAAAAGAAAAGAAAAAAAAATTGTTAGTGCCTCCATAGTGAGAAAAGTCATGGATAGAAAGCAGGCTTTGGAATAAGGAAAGTTATTTCTTGGCAGGTGGACTTGAGCCACCTAGCTACCCCCTACCCCCTTCTTTAGCAAAGTTTCTACTCTACCATAAGCCCTTCACCACTTGCTAGAATTATTTTAAGACTCTTATTTAACCTCAATGACTTTAGTTTCTCCCATCTCTAATCCATTTACAATTAAGTTGCCAAAATAATCTTACAAATGCACACATATAAGCATTATTTTTTTCCTGATCAAAAAGCCCTTAGATTAGGGAAGTTGCATGGTCAGATTTGTACACTGGAAGGATTCCTTTGAGAGATGTGTGGATAAGAGGAGAAACTGGAGTCAGGAAGACCAGTTAGGAGTCTTTTTATCATTTTAACTTTTTTTTATCTTTTTAACTTAAAATTTAATTTAAATTTTAAACATTTTTATCTTTTTAACCTTTTCCTCTTTATAATAGAAAATATTAGTGGTAATAGGTAGTTTAAAACAAGATGGCAACAGTCTGAATGGACAAGAGTGGGATAGATATTACACCAAGGTATAAAAGATAGAACTTGGTAACTGAATGAATGTAAAGGTGAGGAAAGTGAGGGGTGGGGATTCAAAAAAGGACTCAGATTGTAAGCCAGGGTGATTGAAAGACTAATGATACTATAGAGAGGAATAGAAAATCTTGGAAGAAGAATAAGCTTTAGGGGAAAGTTGATTAATTCAATTTTGACCATGTTGAGTTTGAAGGGTCTGTGAAATCACCAGGTGAAGATTCACACATTTGGAAATATGATACTAGAACTCAGGAAAGATATTGTGTGTTTATGGACATAGGAGTTATCTGCACAGAGATAAAATGGAAACTTTTGGAGTATGTATCTGAATCCTAAGGAATAGCTACCCTTAGGAGGATGAAGAAGAAAAATTAAAGAAGACTGTGAAAGCATCATAGACAGAAGGGGATGTTAATGTATTGGAAGCGGAGAAAGGAGGGTCAAAAATTAGAAGTTGGGGAAAAAAAGGAACACTGAGTTTGATAGAATTCATTGGCCATATGAAGGTATAATTCCTTTCTTACTTCCTTCACCAGTTTTCCTTTTCTCATCACCTATCTGGCATCTCCACTCCTTCAAAGCTCCTTTCTCCTGCTCCTTCTCTTCTGTGAACCCAGGGTTTTATACTGGTTTTTCAGCTTCATACCATAATAACAGCTAATAGTATTTATATGGTACTTTAAGGTTTTTGAAGTGCTTTACAAAGACTATCTTATTTTTTCTTTACAACAATCCCTTAGTGTAGGTGCTATGGGTATCATTTTTTATAGTAGAAGAAACAGGCTTTTAGAGATTCAGTGACTAGCTCAGAGTCACATAGCTAGTAAGCATCTAAGGCCATATTTTAATTTAGGTCTTCCTGATTCCAGGACCAGTGTTCTCTCTACTGCACTGCCTAGATTTCTCATCTCTGAATAAATTGGGCAAGGGGTGGGGGGGTGGGGCGGGGAGGAACATGGAAGGAGGTTCAGGATGGAGACAGCAGGATGGAGACAGCAAGATGGGTTGCTAAGATCACTAAGTTATGATGAAATTACTTTCCTGACCTTAGGGTGAGGGTAGTTACCCAATCCCAATTGCCACCCTTTACCACTCTTCTGCCTTGGAACCAATACTTAGTATTGATTCCAAGAGAAAGTAAGGGTTTTTCAGAAAAGGTGGTAGGATAGAGGGAGGAGATTTTTCTAGGTAGAAAAGTTAGTTAGAAATGATAGAATGAAGCATTTGATTAGTTACTGGAGAAGAGGATAAGGGAGAAGAAAGAGTATGTGATGAGTCCCAAGTTTTCCCACCTGGGAACTAAGAGGAACTAGAGCCACTTATTAGAACAGTTTGAATGAAGGCTCTTTCTGTGAGATTTAAAGGAGGAGAAGATATTCCCCACTTTCCTACATTTGGCAGCAAAGGCATCTACAAATGAGTGACTATGTGGTGATTCAGTGTCCTGTACTAGGGAAGGAAAAGAAATTTCCTAAAATAGAGTATAGATTATCTGAACAGTTGTCTTTCTTTATGATTTAAAATTTCTGATTGAGGGAATAAAATTTAGATATGTACACAAATTTTCTCATAAAGAAAAAAGGCTACATTAGGCACGGGGGGTGGGGGGCAGTGTAACATTTAAATAAACTTCATGTTGAGGATAAGGAAATTCATAATCAAATTCATATTAAGAAGATAAACACCTAAGGAATTTAAGTAAGGTTATCCTAATTAGTTTATAACTAGGCAAGTTTCTATAAAATTAAATGTGCTTAATCCATGCTTTATCATATGAAATGTTAATATTTTTCAATAATACTGAAAAAGCAATGTCCTCAAATAATTGATTACATCAATCAACCACAAAACAGCAAGCCATAATTCAATTCCTCCTGTGCTTAAAGGTGCAACTTCTCTAATCCAATTTTAACTAAAGCAATTGGCTTCTCCATGAAATCATTTATTTACATTTAGAGGTAAACACTCCTTTCTTATGTCCTTATTAGCTCTGTTCATCTCCTTCATGAATACCAGAAATTTAGAAGCACCACTAAACCACTCTAGGGTCTGAAAGTGCTACAGGAAGTACCGTTCTCCTAGAACCCAATTACCAGAAGCACTCTTGAATGGCAGCCATAGAACCATAGAATCATAGAATGTTAAGAGATGGAAAGGACCTTAGCCCCAACCTCTCATTTTATAGATGAGGAAACTGAGTCCCACAGAGGTGAAGTACCTTGCCCCAAGGTCACACAGCCACTCAGCAGCCAGGACAGAATGAGGAGTTGGGTCTTGACTTCCATTCTAGCATTCTTTTCTTTAAACTAATTATATAAATGAACTATTTTCCTCTTTTCAGTGAATAGATATAATCAAAAAACATCTATTTTTGTTGAAGTTTTAACAATTGTTACCAATATATTCCCTGTTTATTTTTTCATAGAATTTAAGAGAAATAAAGTAAGACTCACAAAACTTCTTCCTCCTCTTCAGGAAATCATCAGTTGCTTTGTTGTTCCCTTAACATGAACTTTTCATCAGCCAAAAGGACCTGACCTGTCCTGCAGCAGTTGTACTTAACTGTCAAGTCACAACCCACATTCTCAACTGCCATGATTCCAACATTCCAACATGAGCAAATTCCAAACCTGCTCAAAATTCCACTTACTCTTTGGATAGAAGGAAAAGAGGAAATAAAATTTTCTGTGTAGGTTCATGATCCAGACACATGAAACAGTATATACTTGGGCCTTCAATTCTGGACAGAATTAAAAGTAGACCTCTAGTCTTTGGCTTCCAATAATTCAGTTAAAACAAAGAAAGAAGAAGAAGAAGAAGAAGAAGAAGGAATGAAAAGAGGGAGGGAGAGAAGAAGGAAGGAAAAAAGAAAGGAAAAAAGGAGAGTCAACGTTTATTATTTATTTATTTTCTGCTTTTCTGCAGACTATTATGTTTTGAGTTTGGACAATGACAGTTAATAACATGGAAACATGAGAAGGAATTGTGCTTTTCTCCCTAATGATATGAAATCTTTCCATCTGCCTATAGTCTAATAATAATCCCTTTAAGGCTCAGTAGAGGAGAAACTGGGTGGCTCAGTGAATAGAGAGCCAGGGTCTTGGCTCTATAGAGACTTGGGATCCTGGGTTAAAATTTGACCTCAGATGCTTCTTAGCTGTGTGACCCTGGGCAAGTCACTTACCCCACTTGCCTAGCCCTTACCACTCTTCTGCAATGGAACCAATACTTAGTGTTGATTCTAAGACAGAAAGTAAAGGTTTGCAAAAAAGACTTAGTAGATAAGACATAGTGAGTTACCTGGGACATCCAGGGATGAATATTTGCCCAGGTAATAAGTGTCAGATGTGAGATCTGAAGCCCAAGTCTTTTTGACCCTAAATCTAGCACTCTATTCCAACTGTGTGTTGTCTCTTATTAATAGTATTTATGGTGGTCACAAAATTGGTAATTTCAAAGATCCTACGTATGCACATGTACATATGTTTTACATATACTCCAACTACTTGACATTAAAAAAAAACTTTTTTGTATAATATCTGTAATATCTACAATGTTATTTTATCTCCAAATGACAAGACCTAAAAAAGAATAAGGGCCTAGGGTCCAAAATCTTAAACCAGGAACTACTAGAGAAAACAATTAGATTTTAACTAGAAGGGTCCTGAATTTAGAAGTATCCTTAGGCTAAAAAGGATGGTAAATAATCCAAGTTGGTATTAGGTATAATATTTACTAAGAGTCTAGCAGTAGCAGAAGAATTAAGTTGGGGAGAGGTGGCCAAAGTTTTTATATATGTAACTCTAAATTTAAAGATTCACTAACAAAGCAGGAAAGAAGAAACTAAACTGATGGCCAAAATCATAAGGGAGTGGTAAAAGTGGTGGGACAATATAATTTATTTCAGGTCTTTAGCATTTGAGGAAATTTTTGGTTTTTAGCTTTTATAAACTGAATCCAAGAAAAAGGTAATGCTCCTACCAATGTAAGAAGTATCTTATCAAGATGAAACAGAAACAGAAAAATGGACCTCCAAATTCAATATCACCAAATTTGTACTTTGCTTGAATTAAATGCTTAATGTCTTGGGATAGACTCACATGAGGATCAATGACCCAAATGCTCATGTTTGTGTTGGAGTCTGTGGGATACAAGGGAAATAGGAGATAGATTCCTAACCTCTAAAGAGTTTACAATACTAGAAAGAGAAGACATATACCTGATTTTGAGCAAGTCATTTAATCTCTTTGGACTTTAATTTCCTTATATGTAAAATGTGATTGTTGAACTAAATGATCTCTAAGGCCCCTTTAAGTTGAACCCAAGTTAAAAGCTATAAGGAGAATTACATAATATTATGTAATGGTATATGCATACATATAAACATCTATTTCTACATATGTACATAAACACACATATGGTTGTGTGGCATGGTGGATGCAGGACCAGTCTTGGAGTTAGAAAGATCCGAATTCCATTACTACCTCTGATGTACAGTGGCTGTGTGGCTCTAGTAAAGTCATTTAACATCCCAGTTACTTCCAGCAATTCTTTATGACTCTAAACAGCAGATTTGATCCTGCAGACAGGAATTCCCCAGGCAGATGAAATGACATATCTGGGCAAAGACCACCACCACCAAAACACATGCATGTCTTTATATATACATGTGAATATAAACTCACATTTTTTACTTTTATTTATTTTTTTAATTCAAAGATATTTTATTTTCCAATCAACTGTAATAATAATTTTCAATGTATGTTTTCCAAAATTATAAGATCCAAACTGTCTCCTTCCCTCCCCCAATTCAGAGAAGGTGAGCAATTTGATCTGGGCCATATGTGGATTATCATGCAAACCTCACTTTCATATTGGTCATTGTCAGAGCACACTCATACGAAACCAAAATCCCAAAATAAAACCATAAATACACAAATGTGAAAGATAGTATGCTTTGATCCATAACCATCCAACTCTTAAAAGTTCCTTCTCTGGAAGTGGATAGGATTCTCTGTTTTAAGTCTTTCTGGATTGTCCCAGACCATTGCATTGCAGAGAGTTGCCAAGTTTTCACAGCTGATCGTTTTACAATATTGCTGTTACCGTGTAGTGTTCTCCCATAAACCCACATTTAAAAAAAAACTACTAAATTGTGCAATACATACTGTTAGAGACTATATATAACATTACAAAAGAAGATGCTAATTGTTCAGTGCACAACAAAGGAAGTCAGCAAAAGCAAAAGAGCTAGAGAAGGGAAAGAAAGGTATACTTTGGAGGTCATCAAATAGGTTTCACAAAGATTAGAGATCTTAATCCTGGGCCTTACAGGATAAATATGATATGGACTAAGGAAGGGTAGCAACAAAAAACACAACACTAAAATAATGTGGGTCTGCAGGATTGCCTAGACTAGTTGAAGACAAAGGAGTTAAAGCCTTTTTTGAGTTGCGGATGTAATAATAAACTCTTGCAAGTGACTTCATGGCATCACAAAATTTGAGCTGAAAAGGAACTTGGGGGACATTAAGTTTACTTCTGCCCTCTCCCAGGAAACTGAGGCACAGCATAGTTAAGTGATTTTTCTAGAACTGCACAGCTATTAAATGCAAATACAAATCTTTCTGACCCAAAATCCAATACCCTCTGTAGTTTAGGACAAGGAAAAATATTAAATTCACAATAAGAAGGAAAGAAAAACATCCTGTGGCATGTAAGTAAGATTTTCTTTATTAGTTATACAACTAGAACAATTTATTTTTTTTAACTCTTACCTTCTGTCTCAGAATCAATACTGTGTGTTAGTTCCAAGGCAGAAGATCAGTAAGGGCTAGGCAACGGGGGTTAAATGACTTGCCCTGAGTCACATAGCTAGGAAGTTTCTAAAACCATACTTGAACTCAGAACCTCCCATCTTTGGGCCTGGCTTTCAATCCACAACTAGACCAAGTTAAATAATTAAGTTGTACTTAATTCATGCTTATTATATAAAAATGCTGATATTTTACACAATATGCCACCCTCTATTTAGTCTAACTTCCACCAGAAGTCAGCATTCCTCGCAAATTATCATTTATCCTCTGCTTTAAAAGGTCCATTAATGAAGAAATAAATTTTTCTCAAAGCAACTAATTTCATTTTTACTATTCTTGGAGCCAGAAAGCCTGGTAAAAGCTAAGTTCTATCCTATTTGGGGCCTCATGCACCAGCCTGAATGCCAAAGGGACAAGAAATTTGGAAACTAGGCTTCCCACAGATCCAGGTGCATGCCCCATATGTGAGATATCTTTTGGACCTGCCTCAACTCTCCTCTCCTCCATATTGGGAAGTAACTACAGAGCAAGTGTCTTGAGGGAATGCCTCCTCTTGTCTGGTATAGTCTCCAGATCTGCTACTACTCACATAAGCTCCCCAGTGTTTCCAGAGGTAATACTGTACCACCACCGCCTCCTTCATCATAAGACCCAAAAAAGGTAGAGGCTTCAACTAACTGGTACCTACCTATAGCACAAGCATGGCCAGAAACCTCTTCTTTCTCTAGGCTCTCTTCTTGAGTGTGACTGGATCACCCAACTGACTGTGGCACCCTCCTGAGCTCCCACTGATAAACTTTCCAAATAAGCCAAAATTACACCATTAGCCCTTTAAATATGAAACATTTGCTAACAGAAAACAAAGTTATAATAACCATAGCACAATAGTACATCCATAAACCTGGATCACACTTTCAACCAATGCACACAAGATTCATGAAGAGAATGGATAGAAACCTACAGGACCTAAGCAGTGAGGAATATGATTCCATGTGTCTAGAGCAACTCAAAACTCCCAGCAGGAGGATGTAACGTCCTTAGAGAACAATCTGTACCACATATCACCTTCTGGGAAGGACTACTCCTCTTCTGGACATCTCTGCTTTCTGACTGGATGAAATCACTTCTTTGGTACTCTCAAGATGCTGGATCAATATTAAGGTTGTTTTTTTGTTTGTTTGTTTTTTAAAGTAAACAATCTTAAGCTTGGGATCTCTAGTTTCCCAAGCTTGCTTCCTTACCTGGGCGCTGAAGAAGTATTAAGCTCTTCTAGCAAATATCATCAGTTCCCTTAAGCCTGGATTCTGCATAGTGATTTAATTCTGTTCACTGGGCTATGAGAAGTTTTCCTCTCTTGATCCCTAAAGGGAAGCTTGGGTAAGACTAAATAGTTTCCCCTTCTTAGAGAGTAACTTTGATTAGCCTTTAAGGGATTTCCTCTCTCTTGAAGTAAAAATGATGCTTAAGATGGTTCTCAGATGGGACAACCACTTTAGCTTTGGGGCAGCTCGGTGATAAAGTGGATAAGAGTTCCAGGCCTCAAGTTAGGAAGACCTGAGTTCAAATCCAGCTTCATACTTTCTAACTATGTGGCTCTGGACAAGACACTTAACCCTGTTTGCCTCAGTTTCCTCATCTATAAAATGAGCTGAAGAATAAAATGGTAAACCACTCCAGTATCTTTGCCAAGAAAACCCTAAAAGTGGTCACAAAAGAGTCAGATACAATTGAATCAACTAAACAAGAGACAGTGTCTTACCCCAGTAAGTTCTTCAAATAGCTGAGGATTCTACTTTCTCCAATCACTTCCCAGCATCAGACCTTTATTCAAATCAGATCAGTTACCCACATCAACTACAGAACCTGTTTGTTCCTAGCGAACTGGTCTCATATAAACTAAGCTTCTGTTGGCTTCTCAGCTTTGTCAGCTGCCGTGTTCTGTGTTCTGGCTTCTGATGTCTCATCCTCTGTGAGTAGCTTCTCTTGTAGTTGTCTATTTTCTAACTCTCTGACTTTTCAATGACTCTTTGCCATTAGTTAGAGGTCCCTCATATGTAATAACCAACCTCCATCTTAGGTTCAAAAACCCACATATCACATTTATATCTGATGTGACACAAATAGTGCTTCCTAGTCCACAAAAAGGTTTTGATACAAGGTTTCTCAGAGATATTTTCAAGTTCTAAAAAAGTCCTGTATAAAGTAGTTCTGAGAAACAATGTACTCACTGCAATAACCAATGAGTCCTTTTGGTTCCGAGAGAGGCTGCTTTCTCTCAGAACCATTTTTAGCTCTCACACGGATTTATTTCTGATTTTTTTTACACATATATTCTTTTTTCTATCCTATTCAGGAAATAGAATGTCCATATAGGAAGCAGCATGTATCTGGCAAATTTACATGTCCTGCTCCCTTAATTCTGGTGATTCGGAGAGCTAAAGCTTTCTTCTCCTGCTATATGTCCCCATAACCTTAGCTTTATCTAATTCAGTCCTATTGCTTCTCAGTCTTTTTCTTTTTTTTTATTCTCCCTTTCCATTGTGCCTGCTGAAGTCCTCCCTACCTCTAACCTGATCAATTATTACAAATTTGCCTGCATTCTTGATGTCTTTGTCCTTTATCCCTTAATTCTTACCATATTGGCTTCATGAGAACCTGGTTCTCTATAGAAAACAAAGAATCACTGCTCGAATATTTGTGGGGCTGGTTGCTCTTTTTCTCATGTCCCATGGGAAATTAGGTCAGGAATAGAAATTAGTACCACTTTGTCCTCCATTAACACCCTTCTATTTTTCAGATTTATTTTATCCATTTATATCTTCTAGTCCAGATTGTCATCTACTCTACTCAGATCTAGCTCCTGCTCTTAGATCATGCTTCTTTACCTCAGCAAATTTCTGCTCTGCTATGAGTGCACATGCCTAACCTCCCTAGCCATATCCTGTCTTTTTCCTCTTGGAGAATCATAATTAAATCAATAGTGCCTCCAGAAAGAGTATGTCCTTGGACTTTCAGTTCTACAATTCTATCCATGTGACTTCCCAGACCAAAACAGCTTTCCTGTGCCTGCACTTACTTATATATGTTGACACCCTCTGTTAGAATTTAAACTCTGAGGAGAGGGATTATGGCACTTTTGTATTTATATCTCCAACACTTACAGTGCTTAGCATATAGTAAGTACTTAATAATTAGTTCATTCACTCATTCATTCAGCTACCATCCTTCTTATTTTCTCTATAAGTTTCCCCTGGCTAAGTCTTTTTCTTAGTTTAGTCCTTGCCCTAATACTTGGGATTTTTCCTACAAATGGAGTCCTCAGAATAGTTACTCCAAGTTCAAGGTACTTTATGGTAACACAGCTAGTAAAAACAATAGTTCACTAGCCCACATTGATTTGTCTATTTTTTCTTTAGGGAAAAGACACAGAAGTAAAGGAGTTTAATAAAATAGGTCTATAATAGAAGATTCACCCTATAAATCCAGGGCACACTGCCTAGCCATACTATTATAGTGTGTTGCAAATACTTCCTAAATGTACATCTCTAAAAATAAGGCAAAAAACAAGTAATAATTGTTATTTATTCACATTTAACACTGATGATTATATGCATATATAACAAAAAGAGAGAGAGAGAATGCTTGTAGCACCTATACTCACATGTGGGGCACATTGTGAGGACAAAGAATAAAGTTAGGAATGTGGTAGAAGAGATGAAGGTACAAGATATTATTATCAGGGCCCACTGTGATCAAAATCATGAAGACAACAACACATTGGGTTTTCTAGCCTTGGTCTCTACTCTGAATAACCTTTGTGGACTCACTTATAACAAATCAGAAAGGATTAATAGACAAATGAAAGAGAATTATATTATTATAATACAATATACCAGAATATCTAAAATGCAAAGGAAAAATTATACCTGTTATGATTAAAACTCTCTGAGGACTATATATTAATTTATAATTATTTATAAGTAAAAGTTGGAGAGAGAGAGAGATAATCACAAAATTACCTGGCCACACCTAACTAATCTGAGTTTGCCCCACTTGTCTCCATTCACTTGCCAAAAGTGGCCATATCAGGAAGAGTCTCCAGCCCAAGAGAGCCAAGAGCTCTCTTATAAAGCCACTGACATCATTTCTTCTGGTGGGACAGACTTGATTTCAGTCCAGATCAGAGCTCAGTCTTCCAAATGCCAGGAATCATACAGGACTAGGGGCAGCCTCTGAAATGCCAGTGAGCACCATAACACAGTACACATGAATGCCTAGTTAGTGGGTGGGGTCAACACTGATCAAAATGAGTTTTCAATAGGAATAATGGATACAATTTATATTAAATTCACATGATCCCCACCCTCTCTGATTCTTTGGGGAGCTCTTCCAGAATCTATGTCTAATCCATATTTTTCTTTTGGACTTTGTGTGTGTTTGCTTTGCATTCACTGTCCCCTTCTGTGTTTGTACCTTGCTCTGTCTCCATAAAAATTCTTTAGAGTTAGAGGTTTTTTAGTCTGCTCATTTTCCTCTCTTTTTATAGGTAGTCTCTGTTTTCTAGGAGGTTAGGATACCCTCTTAAACTTCAGTCCTTCCTTGATGCTGCCCTTAGCTTATATTCTGGGTTTCTGCCCATTTCAGTTCTTCCAAGATGGTATGATGGCTTGAGGGCTGGGAGCTCTGAGGGCCACTTCCCACTGCTGATTCAATTAACCATTGAGATCCTGATAGCTTAAAGACTTGCCTCAAGCTTGGGTATAAGCTTTTGGTACTCTGAGCTTGATCATGTCAGGGATTGTTCAAATTCTAGCCTCAGGCCTGGGTGAAGCTTTCGGTCTCATTGTGCAAATTTCATGAGACATCAAGAACCAATAAAACAAAATCAAAAGAATGAAAAAAACATAAAACATCTCATTGAAAAAACAACTGACCTGGAAAATAGATCCAAGAGAGAAAATTTTAAAATTATTGGACTTCCTGAAAGTCATGATCAAAAAAAATTTTTTTGAACATCATAATACAAGAAATTATCAAAGGAAACTACCCACATAATTCTTTTTTTTTTAACCCTTACCTTCCATCTTTGAATCAATACTGTGTATTGGCTCCAAGGCAGAAGAGTGGTAAGGGCTAGGCAATGGGGGAGTTAAGTGATTTGCCCAGGGTCACACAGGTAGGAAGTGTCTGAGGTCAGATTTGAACCTAGGACCTCCCATCTCTAGGCCTGGATCTCAATCCACTGAGCTACCCAGCTGCCCCCCACATAATTCTTGAACAGAAAATCAAATAGAAATTGAAAGAATACACAGATCACCTCCAGAAAGAAATCTTCAAATGACAACTTCCAGAAATACAATAGCTAAATTCAAGAGACCACAAGCCAAGGATAAAATACTACAAGCAATCAGGAAAAAAAAATTCAAATACCATGGAGCTGCAATTAGGATCACACAAGGTTTAATGGTTTCCACATAAAAAGATTGGAAAACATGGAATATTATATTCAGAAAGGTGAAAGATCTAGGTTTACAACCCAGAGTCACCTATCCAGCAAAATGAGTATATTCTTGCAGGGAAAAAAATGGAAATCCATTAAGATAGAAGATATACAAGAATTCCTGAGGAATAAACCAAACCTAAACAAAAAAATCTGAAGTCCAAACATGAGACCCAAGAGAAACCTAAAAAGATTTAAGGGACTCATTGAGGTCAAAATGTCTGTATTTTTACATGAAAAGAGGATATCTGTAATTCTCAAACATTATTCTTAGTAGTAGAGCAGATAGAAGGAACATTCTTAGAAAGAGGGTGGGGACAAAGCTGATTATGATGATATGATATGCTAAAAAAAATCAAGGGGTTGCGTAGAAAGAATTCATTCTCCAAGGCTCATCCAACCCAGCTTATCTTACCCAGCATCCCATTTGCGTGTTTACGCTGCATAAATGGACATCAATGCATATGTGTGGGGGTACAGAGGATAAAAGTTTTGGTGTGGCACCTCCCCCCTTCTCTTTTTCCCAGAACATGTCTGGCTGGCTGAGAGCTGGGGTGGGGGTAGGGGTGGTAGAATCTACACATGTGGTCTAACTTAAGTTAGAAATATAGGCTTTTACTTCTATCTATTTACTTTTTCTACTTCAAGTGATTATTAATAAACTTTATGGGAAATAATACTTGGAGTTATTAATTTAAACTTAACAAGTTAGAAAAGAAGATTGCACTGAAAGAAAAGGGAAGGGAGAGATAGAATGGGGATAAATTATATAACATAAAGAGGCATGAAAAATTATTATGAGGAGGGGAGGATAAGGGTGGTGATGGGCAATGCTTAAACTTTACTCTCATGGTAACTGGCTCAGAGAGAGAAAAACAATTATACAGTTATCCCTCACTATATAGAGGTTCACTTATTGAGGCTTCACTGTTGCAGGTTTTTAAAAAATATATATCTAATTCCATATCATGGAATTACACTTATTTTGGCACACTATTGACTGATGGAATGAAAGACAACCAACCACAGAGCTATGCTCTGTATCCTGGGTGTTGATCGACTCAGTGACTGTAGGTTAATAAGAGTGTGGAAAAGATTTATAGGAGAGTGGGAAGGGTTTATAAAGCCTTAAATATATGTAAATAATAAAATAAATATAATGCCACTACTTTGAGGATTTTTACCTATCATAGGGGGTCTCTGGAACATAACTCTCATGAAAGGTGAGAGATCACTGTACTCATTAGGTAGAGAATACTATCTTACCCTACAGAGAACTAGGAGGGGAATAAGACAAAGGAAGGGGGAGGCAACTTGAGGGAGGGGAAAGAAAGGAGGGGTGATAAAAAACAAAACACTGGTGAGGAAGAACAGAGTAAAAGGGAACAGAGCAGGATCTAAAGGGGATAATATGATGGATGGCAATACACAGTAATCATGAAGCTAAATGCGAATGGGATCAACTCATCCATAAAACAGAAGTGGATAGCAGAGTCGATTAAAAACCAGAATCCCAGGGGGCAGCTGGGTAGCTTAATGGATTGAGAGCTAGGCCTAGAGATGGGAGTTCCTAGGATCAAATCTGGCCTCAGAAACTTCCCAGCTGTGTGACCATGGGCAAGTCATTTGACCCCCATTGCCTAGCCCTTACCACTCTTCTGCCTTGGAGCCAATACATAGTATTGACTCCAAGATGGAAGGTAAGGGCTTAAAAAATTAAATTAAATTTAAAAATTAAATTAAATTAAAAAACCAGAATCCTACTATATGTGTTTACAAGAAACATATTTGAGGCAGGGTGATACATGCAGATTAAAAGTAAAAGGCAGGAGCAGAATTTATTACACATCATCTAAAGTAAAAAAAGCAAGGCTAGCAATCATATCAGACAAAGCTAAAGCAAAAATAGATGTGATTAAAAGATATAAGTAAGGGGGCAGCTGGGTAGCTCAGTGGAGTGAGAACAAGGCCTAGAGACAGGCAGTCCTAGGTTCAAATCTGGCCTCAGACACTTCCCAGCCGTATGACCCTGGGCAAGTCACTTGACCCCCATTGCCTACCCTTACCACTCTTCTGCCTTGGAACCAGTACACAGTATTGATTCTAAGGTGGAAGGTAAGGGTGTAAAAAAAAAAGAGATAAGTAAGGAAATTACATCTTGCTAAAAGGTACTATAAACAATGAAGTAATATTAATACTGAACATCCACCAAATGGTGTAGCATCCAGATTTTTAAAGGAGAAAATAAATGACCTTAAGGAGGAAATAGATAGTAAAACAATACTAGTGGGGACCTCAACCTTCCCATATCAGAACTAGATAAATTGAACCAAAAAATAAATAAGAAAGAAGTAAGGGAAGTGAATGAAATATTAGAAAAATTAGTTAGTAGATATCTGGAGAAAATTGAGTAGGGATAAAAAGGAATATACTTTCTTTTCAGCAGCACAAGGTACATATACAAAGATTGACCATGTATTAGGGCACAGAAATATTGCAAACAAATGCAGAAAAGCAGAAATAATAAATGCAGCTTTTGGGCAGCTGGGTAGCTCAGTGGATTGAGAGCCAGGCCTAGAGACAGGAGGTCCTAGGTTCAAATCTGGCCTCAGACACTTCCCAACTGTGTGACCCTGGGCAAGTCACTTGACCCCCATTGCCTACCCTTACCAATCTTCCACCTATAAGTCAATGCACAGAAGTTAAGGGTTTAAAATTTAAAAAAATAAAATAAAAAAAAATAAATGCAGCTTTTTAAGATCAGAATGCAATAAAAATTATAATGCATAAGGGTTTATGGAGAGGCAAATTTAAACTTAATTGGAAACTAATTCTTCAAAACTGGTAGATCAAAGAACAAATCATAGAAACAATTACTGATTTCACTGAAGAGAACAACAATGAGGAGATAACATATCAAAATCTGTGGGATACAGCAAAAGCAGTACTCAGGGGAAATTTATATCCCTGAGTGCCTCTATCAACAAAATAGAGAGGGAGGAGATCAATGAATTGGGCTTGCAACTTAAAAAATTAGAAAAAGAACAAATTAAAAATCCCCAGATAAAAACTAACTTGGAAATCCTAAAAAATAAAGGAGAAATCAATAAAATTGAAAGTAAAAGAACTATTGAATTAATAAATAGGACAATGAGCTGGTACTTTGAAAAAACAAATAGAATTGAGAAAGTACTGGTTAATTTAATAGAAAAAGAAGGAAGAGAATCAAATCAACAGTATCAAAAATGAAAAGGGCACTCTCCCCTCTAATGAAGAGGAAATTAAGTCAGTCATTAAGAGCTATTTTGCCCAATTATATGGCAATGAACATAACAATCTAGGTGAAATGGCCAAATATTTATAAAAACATAAATTGCCTACATTAACAAAAGAGGAAATAGAATACTTAAATAAACCCATTTCAGAAAAAGAACTTGAACAAGCCATTAAGGAACTCCCTAAATAAAAATCCTCAAGGTCAGGTGGATTCACAAGTGAATTCTATCAAACATTTAAAGAACAACTAATCCCAATACTACATAAATGATTTGACAAAATAAGCAAAGAAGAAGTCTTACCAAATTCTTTTTATGACACAAATATGGTATTGATTTCCAACATAGGATTCCCAAAAACCAAGAAAGAAAACTATAGACCAATCTCCTTAATGAACGTAGATGCAAAAATCTTATATAAAATACCAGCAAAGAGACTTCAGCAAGTTATCACAAGAATTATTCATTATGACCTGGGATTTATACCAGGAATGCAAGGCTGGCTTAACATTAGGAAAACTATCCACATAATTGCTATATCAATAACTGTTAATATGAAAAATGATAAAGGCTGTGATAATAATATATTAGTATTTTAATTAAAGCCATGTTGATAGATAAAATCATTAGACCACGCGCTTGTAAGCATTCAAAACTGCCGCCTCCATACTGCCTCCTAGCCAAGCCCTACTCGCCAAAGAAGAGCCCACTCCCTCCTAACCCACGAGATTTAAGCGCTCCCCTGCGTCAAGACGTCGGAAACGGAAACCAGTTGGACCATGTTGGATCAAGGGAAATGTAGTTTTGATACATTTCCCTTGTCCATAGAAATATATACATTTTTAGATGGTTTTTTCCAATTTCCTTTTTACATAACCATAGTAACAGCAATGACAAGATTATCGCAATAGATGCAGAAAACACCTTTGACAAAATACAATACCCACTCCTATTAAACATACTAGAAAGTACAGAAATAGAAGGACCTTTCCTCAAAATATTAAACAATATTTATTTAAAACCATCAGCAAGCATCATCTGCAATAGGATTAAGTTAGAAGCCTTCCCAATAAGATGAGCAGTTAAGCGAGGATCCCTATTTTCACCACTATTATTTAATATTATAATAGAAATGTTTCTGGTAGCAATTAGAGAAGAAAAAGAAACTGAAGTGATTAAAGCAGGCAATGGGGAAACTAAACTATCACACTTTGCAGATGATATGATTGTATACTTAGGGAATCCAAGAAAATCAACTAAAAAGCTAGTGGAAATAATTAATAATTTTAGCAAAGTTGCAGGGTACAAAATAAACTCACATAAATCACCAGCATTTCTATATATTTCCAACAAAACTCAGCCACAAGAGTTAGACAGAGAAACTCCATTTTAAATCACTCTAGACCAGTGCTGGGCAAGCTATGGCCCACAGGCCAGATACAGCCCCCTAGAAATGTTCTATCCGGCCCACGTGACATTATTCCTAATCTGACGAATAGAATGAGTAGGATATAATGCAATGAAACTATCAAAAAGTTGCCTTAGAAACAGACTGACAGATGAGAATTCCCTTTCCTTTGGCCCCCTCTTTAAAAAGTTTGCCAATCACTGCTCTAGACAATATAAAATATTTGGGAATTTATCTGCAAAAACAAACCCAGGAATTATATGAAAACAACCTCAAAACATATTTCACACAAATAAAACTAGATCTAAACAATTGGAAAAACATTAATTGTTCATGGTTAAGATGAGCTAATATTATATAATAAAAATTACAATCCTACCTAAACTAATTTACTTATTTAGTGTCATATCTATCCAACTATCAAAAAACTTTTTTTATAGAATTAGAAAAAAATTATAACAAAGTTCATCTGGAAGAACAAAAAATCAAAAATATAAATAATGAAAAAAATGTGAAGGATGGGGCCTAGAATATCAGATCTTAAACTGTACTACAAAGCAGTGATCATCAAAACAGTATAGTACTGACTAAAAGATAGAAAGGTGGATCAGGATCAGTGGAATCAACTTGGAATAAATGATCTCAGCAAGCTAGTTTTCTATAAACCCAAAGATCCCAGCTTTTGGGACCAGAACCCACTATTTGACAAAAACTGCTGGCAAATTTGGAAAATAGTATGGGAAAAACTAAGTTTAGATCAACATCTTACACTCTATACCAAGATAAATTCAAAATGGATAAATGACTTAAATATAAAGAGTGAAATCATAAATCAATTAGGTGAACATAGAATACTATACTTGTCAGATCTATGGGAAAGGATGGAATTTAAGACAAAGCAAGAGATAGAGAACATTACAAGATATAAAACCAATAATTTTGATTATATTAAATTAAAAAGGTTTTGTACAAACAAAAACAATGCAAACAAAATTAGAAGGGAAGCAACAAACTGGGAGAAAATTTTTTATAACAAAAATTCTCTGAAAAAGGTCTAATTTCCCAAATATATGATGAACTAAGTCAGATTTACAAGAAATCAAGCCACTCTCCAATTGACAAAAGGTCAAGGGAATAGGCAATTTCCAGATGAATAAATAAAAACTATCAATAAACACATGAAAAAATGTTCTAAATTCCTCCTGATTAGAGAAATGCAAATCAAAACAACTCTGAGGTACCACCTCACACCTAGCAGACTGGCCAATATGAAAGTAAAGGAAAATAATAAACATTGGAGGGGATGTGGCAAAATTACGGACATTAATACACTGCTGGTGGAGCTGTCAATTGATCCAGTCATGCTGGAAGGCAATTTGGAATTATGTCCAAAGGGCTTTTCAAAGAATGCATGCCCTTTGATCCAGCTATATCACTACTAGGTTTGTACCTCAAAGAGATAATAAAAAAAGGTTTGTACAAAAATATTTATAGCTGTGCTTTTTGTGGTGGCAAAAAATTTGGAAAATGATTAGGTGTCCATCAATTGGGGAATGGCTGAACCAATTGTGTTATATGATGGTGATGGAATACCAATATGCTATAAGGAATGATGAATTGCTTGATTTCTATATGAACTGGAAAGACCTCCATGCTGATGTGGAGTGAAATGAGCAGAACCAGGAGAATATTATACACAGTAACTGAAACATTGTATGACAATCAAATGTAATAGACTTTGCTACTAGTAGCAATGCAATGATCCAGGACAATCCTGAGTGACTTAAAAGAAAGAATGCTATCCATATCTAGAGAAAGAACTGTAGGAGTAGAAAGGCAGAAGGAAACACATGATTTATCATTTGTTTATATGGGTATATGATTTGGGGGTTTGGTATTAAAAGATTATTCTATTATAAATATGAATAATATGGAAATAGATTTTGAGTAATAAGACATGTATAAACCAGTGGAACTTCTTGTCAGCTCTGGAATGGGGGGAGGGGGAAGAAGTGGGGAGAGAGAGAACATGGATCATGTACCATGAAAAAATATTCTAAAATAAATAAATTAAATAATGTGAAAAGGCGAGGGAGAAGACATTATAGATTTCATAGAGAGTCTAACTACATTTTGAGGGTTTTTTAACTTATTGAGAAATGATTGATAGGTGCATTGACAAAGAGGCATTAGGGGGCATTCCCCTTTTTTGGCACAAAGGTTTCATAATCAAGATAAAATAATAGCACATAGGAAAAACAAAAATGGATGGAGGCCCCAACCCCCTACAGTTCAGTTTATTATATCCAGAGGCTCATTCAGAGTCTCATGACACAGTGTTTGATTTCTGGGGACATCTTCTATTGTTATTATCTTTTTAGTCTGTCTGGAATTATAGCTGACCTCACATCATCTTCTCCAGGAGATCTACTTTTCTGGTCCAGATTATTGGTGATATCTTTCCCTAAAATTGTTTTAAAAAAGATCTTAATCTATGGATCTTCAGGATAACTGCACAATCTACCCTCAGTAGTATGAGATACTGCCCAGGCTTTAATCCTAACATAACCTGATGATAACACAAAATAATATTCCAACACAGTGAATATTCATTATAGCAACAATAGACTTAGTAAAGGATATATGACTAAGTTACAAGGTTACTGATTTAAGAATGCAATAATTAGTATATGGATCACCTCTCCCAAATATAAAAAGAAAAAGAACACATACAGAGAGAAAGAGAGAGAGAGAAATTAAAATCATAACAAGTCCCTGATACATATTCAAGATCTATAGGAGGTAGTTTATGTCCTGTAAACATATAGGACAGGTGCAGAAATATTGCAATTACCCACAATCTGCCATGAATAAATAAAGTTGTCATGCCAAACTAAAAAGAGAACAGAAGTCTGACAAAAAGGGCTGACTTCTTCTCCATCATAGGGTTAGCAAGCCAGAGTTAGAGCCAAATAGGGTTATTTTACAATCTCATATCTTATAGGCTGAATCAGAGAAGGCCAACCTCAGAACTTTGGTGAATAACTGTTTCTCTGATTCTCCCTTGAGTCAATTCCCTACTTTGGCACTGACATTTATCACCTCCACATGGATAATTGACATCCATGATCATCTGCTTATCAACACTGATCAGGGGTATGTTAACAGTCCCTTTGTAGTTTTCCTGGAATCATCAGTTTCCTGAAACATCAGTTATACTCCAATAAGATTTAATAACTAATGGCAGGATTCAATAGTCTAAGCTTTGAGTTATACAATGTTGTCAAGGCTGTTAGACATTTTAAACTGATTGTTCAATACCAAATATCAGTTATAATTCTCTACACTGAAGTTTTTAAAAATCATACTTAAATGAGAAAGAGAAAAAAAAGATCATTTCTCAAACCCTATTAAACAAGGCAATGGTCAACAAAACAATCCCAAATGAGAGTAGCATTTTTTAAAACAGGGTAAACTAAATTAGGTTTTCCTATAAACTCCCTAATCACAAAAAGATAAGAATAAAAATAAAAGCAAAACTAAATCCAAAAACAAATAAGTAACAATGTACAAAGAAAGTGACAGGATATAGTTAATCAATGTCAGCAGATGTTAGCAGTTTTACATGAGAATAATGAATCCACAAGTCTTTTTCTTCAATTTTGATGGCAGTCAGAGTAATTAGCTACACTTAGAAAGGGCCTTACCAAGCAGACTGAATCCTTCCAGGTCAGTGAAAGTTCTTTATGTATACCTTGTCTCCTGAGATGTAAATTATGGCATGAGAAGTCCAACAGTCCACCTGTACTCTAGCACCAGAGTCATGATATTCATATAATTTGACCTGTAATTCCTGTATATGAGAAGCAACAGAAATTTCACACTTCCCCACTCAACAGAAATAATATGTATGCAGTGGGGGAAGGTCTGGCCTATATATATAGGGATGTCCAAAAAGCATTTCAAAGGATGAGACATGTAGATCTTCCCTAGGTCTGCTGCACAAGTAAAATAAGGCTAAGGGGAGAATCTCAGATCACTTCAAGTGAGTCATGGTGCACAAATTTGCCAATCATGGTTTTAAATTCTCTATTCATACATTCAATTTGGCCTGAGCTCCAGGGATTGTAGAATATATAGAATTTGGGGGTAATTACCAAACAAGAATAAACCTGTGATAAACTAGAATCAGTAAAATGAATTCCCCTATCTGAATCAAAGCATATAGATGAGCCAAATCAGGGAACAATCTCCCTCAATAGCATTTTAGTATCAAAAGATGCCATGGTACAAGTCCTAAGGAAGGCTTTTATCCATCTAGAGTTGGTCTACAATAACAAGATAAATTTTATAATGTCCAGCTTTCAGCATACTGATGAAATCAATTTGCAAATGTTCAAAAGATGTGTGAGCCAGGGGATACCCACTAAAAGCCTTGGCATGGAAAGCACACTGATTATATTCCTGGCAGGTAGGGCAAGAGGCACACACATGAAAAGCTATGTTGGTAATACCTGGGGCCACCTAAACCCTTTTAATGGAATACACAATCCTCTGAGTGCAATAGGTATTATTACCAATGATGTATGATATCAAAGTATCCTGTGAACAGATAAGCATATTTGATGAAAGAAGCTTTTGGAAAGTAGAGATGTTCCTTTTGATGACACCCAAATCCCATTAATCTGCTTTACTTTAAGCCTGTGATTCTACTTCTCCACTTCCTTTTCATTATAAGAGAGAAATATTTGGCTTATTACTAGATGTCAGAATTATTAATCAGGTCCTTGTAAGGCAGAAAGCTTAGCTGTAGTGTGTGCCTGCTTATTTCCCCTAGAGACAGGGTCAGTTCCTCCTATATGAGAAGAACAATGAAGAATAGCCAAGGCTGCAGGTACCTGAAGAACAGAGTGGAGGCCTTAAATGATCTTTGTATTTCCAAACATCTTGCAGCAAAAGAAGGAAAACATCTCTACATCCAGGCATCGCCAAAGCATGACAGACCCCAAAAGCAAACCTGGAGTCCATGTAAATTGTTGCTCTCTTCCCCTTGGCAAGAATAGAGCTTTTTTACTTTTTTTTTGGAGAACTAGCAATTCTACTCCATGAGCACTAAAATTAGAAGGTAGTAAAGCTGCCCAGATGGTATCATTGTCTGCTACAACTGCAGTGTCTCTGTGGTATATACTATCCTTTATAAAAGGACCACCAATATATAGAATTAAATCAGTTTTTCTAAGATATGTCAGAGAGATCATCATGGGGCATTTCAGCCATTCCACTATCAATGCATAATCATGTAGTGGTAAAATGAAATCATATTAAATAAATAGGTGCTGGAGTTGGGGGAATACTATTACAGTGGAGGGGAGGATCAAGGTGACAATGGTTAATACTTAAATCTTTTTCTCATTGGAGTTGGCTCAGAGAGGGAAGAACATTAAGATTCATTGGAGTATAGAATACTTTCTCACTCTATAGACAAATAGAAGGGGAATAAGAAAGGAAGTGATGGGAGGGGAGTAATATAAAGGAGGGAGAAAGGGGGTAGTGATTAGAAAAAAACACTGGTGTGGAGGGAAAGAATAAAAGGAGAGAGGACAGGATTAAAAGAGGAAATCAAAATGGAGGGGAATACACAAATGGTAATCATAACTGTAAATGTAAATGGGATTAACTTGCCCATAAAACAGAAGCAGATTGCAGAGTGAATCAAAAACCAGAATCCTCTCATATGTTGTTTACAAGAAACACGTTTGAGGCAAGTAAACACACTCAGAGTAAAGGCAAAATGCTGGAGCAGAATCTATTGGGCTTCAACTAAGACTCCTCCAAAACGGAGGGAAAAAATTGGGTTAACTGTTAAAATTTCCACATTAGACCTAGAAGCCACATGGTTCTATTGAACCACCTAAGCACAGTTTAACTTTAAAGAAATAGTGGAGATAAAACTAAAGTTCATATCTTTCTTATTTGTATATCTTTAAGGCTATACTAAAGGCTTTTCACTTTTCTAACTTCATTGTCTGAGTATCTTGCTTACTCTAATACTCTCTCAACTTATTTTTGCAACACTCCCCAACCAAAGAGAAAGAAAAATAACTGGCAAATACACATAAAAAAAATAGTCATCTTACCCAAAGCTTCTCCTTGACAATTTCAACTTCTCGAGAACTTGGAACTTATAAAAAAAAATTCTGTTACACAGAAAAATTTAGGGGAAAAAAGCAAGAGAGATTTGGTCTTTCAATTCCTGTGTTGCTCTATTGTTATGATTAAAATTCTCTGGAGACTGTATATTAATTTATGATTATTTATAAATAAAAGTTGGAGAGAGTCACAAAATCAACTGCCATGCCTAACTAATCTGAGTTTGCCTCACTTGTCTCCATTCACTAGCCCAAAATGGACACATCAGGAAGAATCTCTAGCCCAAAAGGGTCAAGATTCAAAAAGCCCCCAAAAAATCTTCCTGTTTCCTCAGTCCCCTCTCTTATAAAGCCATTGACATAACTACTTATGGGTCTCTCTGGTTGGATAGACTTGATCTTAGTCCAAGCCAGAGCCCAGATTTCCAGATGCCAAGAATTATGCAGGACTAGGAGCTGCCTCTTTTGGGATGCCAGGGAGCCACAAGTTTTCTGGCACACATGCATACCTAGTCAAAGGATGGGACTGATACTGACCAAAATAGGTTTTCCAATTTATATTAAATTCACACATATCCTTGAGAAAATGTATTGACAAAATTGATAAAAGAGGATATTCTAATTAAATGTTAAACTGAAAAATTAGAAAATAAACAATCCCAAAATTAGAAACCCCAAAGAAAGAAATGTCAAGAATTATAAAAGAAGTAGGTAGCTAGGTGGCTCAGTGGATTGAAAGTCAGGCCTAAAGATGGGAGGTCTTGGATTCAAATTTGACCTCAGACACTGTAGTTGTGTGACCTGAGCAAGTCACTTAACCATCATTGCTTAGCCCTTACCACTTTTCTCCCTTAGAACCAATAGACAGTATTAATTCTAAGATGGAAGTTAAGGTTTTTTTTAAAAAAAGATAAAGAAAAAATTAAATAAGAAGTAGGTAAATTGTAAAATAATAACTGATAAAAATTGAAAGCCAGTTTTGTAAAGAGACTAACAACATTGGTAAACCTTTAGGTAATGAATAAAGATAATAAGAATAGTCAAATTAACAAAATAAATATTGAAAAAGATGAAATCACAAAAAGAAAATGAATAAATTTTAAATTTTATTAGCTATAGTCAAATGCCAACAAAACGGAGGATTTAAAGACAATAGGGGGTTACCAACAAAAATATGAAATATTCCAAATATAAAGAGAATACCAGATAGAGATCTTTGTTAAACAATCTAATTTCAGAAAAGTAAATTGAACTACCAATAAAGGAACTACCAAAGTGAGGGTAAGGGGGCAACCTTGAATCAAATAGATTTATAGGATGATTCTATTCCATTTTTAAAGAAAAATTAATACCTCCCCTACAAAAACTATTCTGAAAAATTGAGGATGAAAACTCAACCACATCCTTTTTTGATAAAAATACAATCCTAATACTATAGGAAGGATAAAGCAAAGAAATAGAACAATAGATGAATAATCTTGATATTTATTTAGAGTATTAATTTAAATTTTTAAAATAAGATTCTGAAAAAATATTCAGTTGGCTGGATTTATATTGGATTTATATCAAGTATGCAAGAATGAAAGATTTAGAATCCTAAGGGAAACAAAAAAATAGGACAACACCAATTATTAAGCTATACATTGATTTAATCTGGAGAGCACTGCCAAGATTTTTGCAGAATTTTTCTAATTTTTCATTCTCTACAACACATGTTGGCACATAAACAATAATTAACTTGATAGGGATCTGATTACTTGTGCTTATAATGAGCAATGCAAAGTGAGATTAACAATTGTCCTAGGAAGTGATTTTTCTTTTTTTTGTTTTCTGTATATGAAGAAGCTAACTTCTCCAAAGCCAGTCCACAATGAGGCAGGAATTATTTTGCCTCATGCCTGACCAGCAGTTCAACATAGCCCAGACAGAGGCTCATAGAATATCTACTAGCTAACTAAAGGAAGTTTACTTACTTAAGCATATTCAGCAGAGACACGATATTTATTCAGATGTTTATGTTTACATAAACATTGATTGTTTTTAGTCATGCATTATTTTTCATGACCCCATTTAAGATTTTCTTGGCAAAGATACTAGAATTCCTTCTCCAGCTCATTTTACAGATCAGGAACCTGAAGCAAAGTGGGTGAAATGACTTGCCCAGGGTCACATAACCCCAATGCCTAGAAGTCAGGATCAGTGTTGCACCCACTGGCAGTGAGTAAAGAGGGCAGGTACAGGAGCAACAGCAGCAGAGCAGGCAGCATCACAGTCTACAGTAGCAATAGCAAGCTGTCATGCTGGTCTCAGTAAAGGGGGCTTATCACAGTAGCCCTTTGCTTACCCTGATACAGAACTGATAAGACTTCGCCAAATTGCTGGCAATATAGTATCTAGAGGTCAACAAACAAATTACCAGGAGGTAGCACTACATCTGGATTCAGAAGACTCCAGTTCAAATCTTACCTGTGACACCTACCTGTGTCACCTTGGGCAAATCACTTAACCTCCCTCCAACTTGGTTTCCTACTCTATGAAATGAAGGGATTGAACAAGATGGTCTTGGAGGTCCCTTCCAGCTCTAGGTCTATGTCTTAGAAATAGCTTAAAGAACTAAGGAGTAGGGTTTTGGGGAGAAAAAACAATCTTCCCAGGCCACTGTGGAAGTCCCTCCAAAGAGGCTCAAGGAAGAATTTAGTTTTCATATACCGTATTAATTCTTATATCAGGGCTCTGGAGTAGAAAGGACCCAATCACTGTATATTAGAGACAATTACTGAGTCAAAGTCTTGAACCTCAGGTACCATCCAGCCTACAGATTTTTGCATTTTCTTTGTCTTTAGGAACAGACTCCTTTCACAAAGCCTGACTAACAGGAAAGTTTCACAGTAACTCTTTCCCTGCATATGTGACGATTATATACGAGATAATCTCTCTTGTCAGCAGTGTGGGAAAGGGTTGAGAGTATGATGGACCACCTCCTAATTAGCAATTTACCCATTAGAGATGTCTTGGAATGTTCATGGGAGGAGCTGAATAATGAGTTTCCAAAAGTGTATCTAGGTATCTGATCCAATGAGCCTTCACTTTATTGGTTCTGATGCTGACCTAATCGATAAACTGACATGCTTATCTCAAATCAAGCTCTCAAAATAATTTTAATTTTAACAACACTAAAGGAAAAAGGTTTGATGTTCTGGCTGGGTGGCTTCCAAGTTGAGGCAGAACCTTGCTAGTAGGATTGCCAGGTAGGTACATGAACTGTCCTTGGTACCTATATAAGGTGCCTGCAAGGAACTTTCAGGTTTGACCAAGAGACCAGCATGGCCCATACCAAGGCAAGGATGGGATGCTCAGCTGAATCAATGTGGTATCTTGGCCCAGTATATTCTCCATGCTATGGCAAAATGAGCCCCCTTTTGTTCCCTGTTAAATGATCTACACATGTCTCAGTTTGTTCCATCTCCAAACTAGAAGCACCAGACTGTCCTGAACCAAACAAGGCTAGATGACTGAGTCCTGTTTGTGGACTCTATAGTGGGTCATTATCTGCATTCTCTGATCCTTTTTCTGACCCTGTCAATGTGGAAGTCAAAGGGTGCTTCATGGCACTAATAGATATTTTATATTTAAAGATGTTTCAAGGATTTCATGGCTAAACTATTTTTCACTGAGTAATTGGTAATGTCTCCAGACATTACCAGTCTTGTCACTGGCTAGTAGGCAGAGTATATTTCTAGGACCATCCTGAATATCTTTCCCAGCTTCTGCAACCCTGGCATCATCTTTAAGAATGAAGGGTCATCAGGGCAGCTGGGTGACTCAAAGGATTGAGAGCCAGGCCTAGAGCTGAGAAGTCCTGGTTTCAAATCTGGCCTCAGACATTTCCTCGCTGTGTGACCCTGGACAAGTCACTTAACCCCCATTGCCTAGCCTTTACTGATCTTCTACCTTGGAACCAATACTTAGTACTGATTCCAAGTCAGAAGGTAAGGGTTTAAAAATAATGAAGGATTATCTAGGTGGCTCAGTGGATGAAGTGCCAGGCCAGGAGATCCTGGGTTCAAATCCTACTTTATACAATTAATTCCTGTCTGAACCTGGGCACATCACTTAAGCCTAATTACCTAGCCCATATCACTCTTCTAGAAGGTAAAGGTTAAAAAAAATATGCCGGGTCATATTTGGCTCAAGGCAGAGTCCCAGGACAGGGCAATATATGGTGTGCTTGACAAGATCAAGCCCACAGAGAGACCAAAAACTTCACTCAAGCCTAAGGCAAGTCTTTAAGCCATCAGCATCTCAAGAGTTAATTGAATCAGCAGTGGGAGGAGGCCCTCAGAGCTCTCAGCCCTCAAGCCATCATACCATCTTGGAAGAACTGAAACTGGGGGGGGGGCAGTGGATTGAGAGCCAGGCCTAGAGATGGGAGGTCCTAGGTTCAAATCTAGCCTCAGACACTTCCCAGCTGTGTGACTCTGGGCAAGTCACTTGACCCCCATTGCCTACCCTTACCACTCTTCTGCCTTGAGCCAATATACAGTATTGACTCCAAGACGGAAGGTAAGGGTTTAAAAAAAAAAAAAAGAACTGAAACTGGCAGAAACCCAGAAAATAAGCTAAGGGCAGTATCAAGGAAAGACTGAAGTTTAAGAGGGTACCCTAACCTCCTAGAAAACAGAGCCTACCTATAAAAAGGTAGGACAAATGAACAGACAACAACAACAACAACAACTAAAACAACACCTAACTCTAAAGAATTTTTTTGGAGACAAAGAGCAAGGTACAGACACAGAAGGAGACAGTGAAAGCAAAGCAAACTAACGAAAAGTCCAAAAGAAAAATGGGAATTGACACAGATTCTGGAAGAGCTCAAAAAGACTTCAAAAACCAATTAAAAGAGGCATAGGGAAAGTGGGGAAGAGAAATGAAATGGTTCTATTGTGTTGATCAATTCCTAAGTCTTTCTTTTTTTAAAAACTCTTACCTTCTGTCTTAGAATCAATACTAAGTATCAGTTCCAAAGCAAAAGGGTTATGCAATTAGGGGTAAGTGACATGCCAAGGGTCACATAGCTAGGAAGTATCTAGAACCAGATTTGAACCAGGGAATCCAAACCTAGCTCTCTATCCACTGAGTCACCTAACTGCCCTCCTGGTTATAAGATTCTAATAGCCTTTGATGAGATGGACAAATTAAGTTGGATCTGGTTAAGTTTTGATTTCCATAGCTTATCTCAATGGGAGACACAACGATGCTGTCCCACTGCACACAGACATACTTAGTTATAACAATTCTTGATAACCTGGCAAAATGTAGCTCATAATCTCCCATTTCAATCATCCTAATTCACAAGTTGCTCTGGGGTAGCAAACATGAAAGCATTCCTTGGATTTTTCAGGAATAAAAAAATGAGGAAAGAAGTTTGAATAATAGACCAAGTCTCAATTTAAAGCTTAAAAATAAAAATGATACAATACTAGAAATAAATCTCACTAGAGAAGCATGAGCAAGAGCCTGCTTGGTGGGATAGAGAAGATGGGATGAGGAGAAAAAAACCAAAAACCTTTCCTGAGAAGCAATTTGGTAGTATGAAGAATATTCAATTTGGAGTTAAAAGGCATGGTTTTGAGTCTTGACTCCATCACTTAATAGCTCTGTGGCCATTAGCAAGTTCTCTCTCTTCTCTGAGTCTCAGTTTCTTCACCTATAAAATGGAGATAAGAGTTTTTCATCAAAATTACCTCTTTGTCCTAGCTTCCTTATTTCTATGAATGGCACCACCTTAAAACCTTAGCATCATCTTTAACTCAGCCTGGGCCAGTGGCAAGAACATCGTATTTGAAATCAGAATACATGGGTTCAAATCTTGCCTTTGATACTTACTACCTCTATGATGTTGAACAAATCACTTAATCTTTCTAGGTATCAGTTTCCTCTTCTGTAAAGTGAGAGGCTTAAGCTAAATAATCTCTAAGGTGTTTTCCTGCTCTAGTTAGAAGATTTATTAGTTGTTTTCTATCTTTCTAGTTAGAAGATTTATTAGTTGTTTTCTATCTTTCTGATCTACTATATCTCTATATCTGATTAGTTACCAAATAATATTGATTCTACTTCAGAAATATGTCATATCCTTACCTTGCTTTCTGTTCCCTTGGCATTAACTTTGTTCAAACCTTCATATGTTCCGACCTAAATTTTAGCACTAGCATTCTAACTGGTCTCCTTGCCACCAGTCTTTTTTACTTTCCAAACCAATCTGTACACTACTAAGAAATTAATCTCATTAATTCATAGCCCATTCGTTTGTTCATTCACTAGCCAATATTCAACAAAAGTTTAATAAGCTCCTCATGATCCATTGAATAAAAGCCAAATCCCTTAGCTAGTCATTCAGTATGGTTCCAACCTACTTTTCCACCCTTCCTCATAGTATTTCCCTCCATTTGCTCTATACTTTAGTCAAACCAACAATTCACCATTCACTGAATACAATCCATACTTTCCTTCCTCAATGCTATTGCTCAAGCGATTCTTTGCACCATTACTGGTCAAAATATAGAACAAAAACATTTACTTTGACCTTTTCTTTTCTTTTCTTTTTGGTCATTTGTTAACCCACTTAGTTTGGTATTTGGGGAAGGTGAAGGACTTGGAGAAGTATTTTACCCTTCGTTTTGCATACATGATCCATGGCTGAAGGTACACCAAAGACTCTAGGTTCATACTCAATCTTCATGCATATACTCACACTAAAACAAAGCTTAGCTACTTTGATAAAGACAATGATCTGAGACAATTCCAAAAAACTGATGAAGAAAAATGTTATCAACCTCCGGAAAGAGAACTAATGATCTCTGAGTACAGATTGAAGCATATTTTTTACACTTTTTTTTCTTTTTCTTGGTCTTGGATGTTGTTGTCTACTTTTGCAACATGGCTAATATGAAAATGTTTAGCATGACTTCACGTGCATAATTGATATATTGCTTGCCTTCTTAAGGGATGCATGAGGGGCAGGAAGGAGGGAGAGAATTGGGAACCAAATTTTTTTAATTAATGTTTATGTTTTTAAAAAATGTAATTAAGGAATATTTAATGAAATAATAAATTTTATTTTAAAAAAGGAAAAACAAAGCTCGAGTATGACTCATACCTAAACTCATATCCAAGATCTCCCCAATTATGAGTTACAGGTAACATTTCACAAGGACATTCATTATATAATGTGGATGTCCAGTATGAGACAGCTTTTTGATTCTTTCCACCACAGAAAATTTGTAAGATATTATTATAGACTTTCCATGAGGTTCCGGGTTAAGATGGTGGCAGAGTAAAAAGCAGCTCTTAATCTCTCCTGACCAAAACATATAGGACTTCTCAAGGGGACATAAAAACAAGTCCAGACAAATGGAGGGACCCCACAACAGGGTGCAGCATGGAAGGTACGTGGAATCGGGGCATTTCCATGCTATAAAGGGGTGAAACAGCTCTCACTAAATCGCAGACTGAGCAACCACCCCCTCCACCCCCTCCACACACATGACCTATAGCGCCAAAGCCAGCTAAAAAGAGATAGAGCAAGTTTGGGGCACCCATAGAGTCACTGGCAGCTCCAGGGCCTGTTCCTGAGAGCAGCAAGATTTAGGACCCCCAAAAAGCTAATGAACGCGCATGGACTCTGAGCGTGGACACAGATCACAGGCGCGTGCGGAGGTGTGGGTGGAGGCGGACACAGGCTCAAGCTAAAGCTCTGAAACCCTGAGTGAGGAACAAGTGCAGACGGGTATACGACTGTGGAAGCAGCGCCCTGAGACTTGTAAAGGAACCTCTGGCAGAGGACCTAGCAAGGGGGTCCACCAGGGGGCTTGACCTTGAGAAAAACCAGACCTCAGACCTCAGGACCCAAAAGACCGCAGACAGACCCTGAGCACGAGGATAAAGCTGAGAAGCTGCTGGGCTAACGATGGCTACCCAGAATCAGGAAGTTCAGAAGAGAAAGATTAACAACAAGAAAAAGAAATCTTTAACACTCGACAACTTTTACACAGAGAAAATCCAGACAACCAAGCAAACAGAGGAAGAGAACAAACAAGCATCCAGACCCTCCCAAAATAATGAAAACTGGTCACAAGCTCCTGAAGAGTTCAAAACTGAGATGACAAGAAAGTTGGAAAAGATTTGGTTAGAGAAATGGGAAATAGCTCAAAAGGAAATCAGGCAAGAAAATAACAGTTTAAAAGGCAGAATTTTGCAACTGGAAAGCGAGGCTCAGAAATCAAATGAACTGATAAGCAAATTGAACACCAGAAATGACCAGATTGAAAAGGAAAACCAGTCCCTAAAGGCTAGAATTGAGCAATTAGAAGCTAATGATCTCTCAAGACAACGAGAACAAATAAAGAAAAGTCAAAAGACTGAAGAACTAGGATGAAACATGAAATATCTCAATGAGAAAGTGACAGACCAAGAAAACCGGTCTAGAAGAGACAATTTGAGAATCATTGGTCTTCCAGAAAAACCAGAAATTAATAGAAACCTGGACTTCATACTAAAAGAAATTATTCAGCAAAATTGCCCTGAAGTCCTACAACAAAAGGGCAATACAGACATTGAAAGGATCCATAGATCACTCTCGACACTCGACCCAGAAAAGACAATGCCCAGGAATATAATAGCGAAATTCAAGAGCTTCCAAGTAAAAGAAAAAAATCTTACAAGAAGCCAGAAAGAGACAATTCAAATATCAAGGAGCACCAATCAGGATCACACAGGATCTGGCAGCCTCCACGCTAAAAGACCGCAAGGCCTGGAATATGATATTCAGAAAGACAAGAGAGCTGGGCCTGCAACCACAGATCAACTACCCATCGAAATTGACTATATACTTCCAGGGGAAAGTATGGGCATTCAACAAAATTGAAGATTTCCAAGTATTTGCACAGAAAAGACAAGGACTAAATGGAAAGTTTGATATCCAACCACAAAAATTGAGAGAAACATGAAAAGGTAAATAAGAAACAGAGGGGAAAGAAAGAAAACTAATAACTTTTAAATTTCCCTTTTTAAGGGCCTCAGTAAGATCTAATTATCTGTATTCCTATGTGGAGAAATGCTATGTATAATTCTCTGTAGTGAACTCTATTCGTATTATAGTATTCACTATTATAGTAATCAGAAGAATAATTCACAGGGAGAGGGTAGAATAATAAATGGTCTAAGATGACATGGGGGGCGGAAAAGAGGGGGGTGAATAGTAGGGGGCGCCAAGAGAAACTTGAGTGAATAAGAAAAATAGGATATTATATTACACACAAAGAGGGCATGGGAAGGAGAGGGGACAAATACTACTATAAGAAGGAGAGGAAGAGAGCATTAAGAGGTAATATTTAATCCTTACTCTCAGTGTAATCAACCCTGAGAGGGAAGAGTAGCTATACTATCCATTGGGATATAAAACTCTTATCTAACCCCACTGAGAAAGTCAGAAGGGATAAACCAAGGGGAGCAGGGGAGTAGGGAGGTCAAAAAAGGGAGGGGAGAAGAAGGTGGAGGGAATTCATTAGGCCTCTAAAAACAAAAAGAGGGGAATAATAAGGGAGGGGGTAGAAAGGGAAGTTAATCAAGGGAGGGGATAAGGGATAGGGTCTTAATAGCAAACCACTGGTTTTAAAGGAAATAGTTTAAGAAGGAGGGATAGGAATAGGGGAGGATTTGAAAATGTTAGCAAATGCACAACTGATGATTATAACTCTGAATGTGAATGGGATGAACTCGCTCATAAAACAGAAGCAAATAGCAGAGTGGATCAGAAACCAAAATCCTACCATATGTTGTCTACAAGAAACACATATGAGGCGGGTGGACAAACACAAGTTTAAGGTTCAGGGCTTGAGCAAAATCTTTTGGGCATCAAATGAGAAAAAGAAGGCAGGAGTGGCTATTATGATTTCTGACAAAGCCAAAGTAAAAATAGATATGATTAAAAAAGACAGGGAAGGTTATCACATCCTGATTAAAGGCAGTATAAACAATGAGGAAATAACACTGCTCAATATGTATGCACCAAGTGGCATAGCATCCAAATTCATAAAGGAGAAACTGGCAGAGCTCAAGAAGGAAATAGATAGTAAAACCATAATAGTGGGAGATGTAAATATTCCTCTTTCAGATCTAGATAAATCAGACCAAGAAATAAATAAAAAAGAGGTAAGAGAGGTGAATGAAGTCCTAGAAAAATTAGATTTAATTGATATGTGGAGAAAAATAAATAGGGACAAAAAGGAATACACCTCTTCAGCTGCGCATGGTACATTCACAAAGACTGACCATATTATAGGGCATAGAATCATTGCAAAAAAATGAAAAGAGCAGAAATAATAAATGTAAACTTCTCAGATCATAATGCAATAAAAATAATAATTAGTAAGGGCACTTGGACAGGCAAATCAAAAACTAATTGGAAATTAAATAATATGATTCTCTAAAACCAATTAGTCAAAGAAGAAATCATAGAAACAATCAACAATTTCATTGAAGAAAATGACAATGATGAGACATCCTACCAAACTTTGTGGGATGTGGTCAAGGCAGTACTCAGGGGGAAATTTATATCCTTAAGTGCATATATTAACAAATTAAGGAGGGCAGAGATTAATGAATTGGGCATGCAACTCAAAAAATTAGAAAGCGAGCAAATTAAAAATCCCCAGATGAGGGGGCAGCTGAGTAGCTCAGTGATTTGAGAGCCAGGCCTAGAGACGGGAGGTTCTAGGTTCAAATCTGGCCTCAGACACTTCTCAGCTGTGTGACCCTGGACAAGTCACTTGACCCCCATTGCCTACCCTTACCACTCTTCTGCCTTGGAGCCAATACACAGTATTGACTCCAAGATGGAAGGTAAGGGTTTAAAAAAAAAATCCCCAGATGAAAACTAAATTAGAAATACTAAAAATCAAGGGAGAAATTAATAAAATCGAAAGTAAAAGAACTATTGAATTAATAAATAAGACCAGAAGCTGGTATTTTGAAAAAACAGATAAAATAGGCAAAGTACTGGTCAATCTAATAAAAAAAAGGAAAGAAGAAAACCAAATTGACAGTATCAAAGATGAAAAGGGAGACCTCACCTCTAATGAAGTGGAAATTAAGGCAATCATTAAAAACTATTTTGCCCAATTATATGGCAATAAATATAACAATTTAGGAGATATGGATGAATATTTACAAAAATATAAATTGCCTAGATTAACAGCAGAAGAAAGAAAATACCTAAATAATCCCATATAAGAAAAAGAAATTGAACAAGCCATCAAAGAACTCCCTAAGAAAAAATCGCCAGGGCCTGATGGATTCACAAGTGAATTCTATCAGACATTCAAAGAGCAACTAATCCCAATACTATACAAATTATTTGATATGATAAGCAAAGAAGGAGTCCTACCAAATTCCTTTTATGACACAAATATGGTACTGATTCCAAAGCCAGGGAGATCAAAAACAGAGAAAGAAAACTACAGACCAATCTCCCTAATGAACATAGATGCAAAAATCTTAAATAGAATACTAGCAAAGAGACTCCAGCAAGTAATTAAGAAGATCATCCACCATGATCAGGTGGGATTTATACCAGGAATGCAAGGATGGTTCAACATTAGGAAAACCATCTACATAATTGACCATATCAACAGTCTAACAAACAAAAATCACATGATTATCTCAATAGATGCTGAAAAAGCCTTTGACAAAATATAGCATCCATTCCTATTAAAAACACTGAAAAGTATAGGAATACTTTTCCTAAAAATAATAGACAGTATATACCTAAAACCATCAACAAAAATCATATGCAATGGGGATAAATTAGAAGCCTTCCCAATAAGATCAGGAGTAAAACAAGGATGCCCATTATCACCTCTATTATTCAATATAGTACTAGAAACACTAGCAGTAGCAATTAGAGAAGAAAAAGAAATTGAAGGTATCAAAATAGGCAATGAGGAGACTAAGCTATCACTCTTTGCAGATGATATGATAGTCTACTTAAAAAATCCTAGAGAATCAACTAAGAAGCTTGTAGAAATAATCAACAACTTAAGCAAAGTTGCAGGATACAAAATAAATGCACATAAATCATCAGCATTTCTATACATTTCCAACACATTAGAGCAGCAAGAAGTAGAAAGAGAAACATCATTTAAAATCACCCTAGACAATATAAAATACTTAGGAATCTATCTACCAAAACAAACACAGCAATTATATGAAAACAACTACAAAACACTTTCCAAACAAATAAAACTGGATCACAACAATTGGAAAGCCATTAATTGCTTATGGATAGGACGAGCTAACATAATAAAAATGAC
>NC_058132.1:380385440-380394785 GCF_016433145.1 Gracilinanus agilis | reverse complement strand
CCCACATTCAGAGGAAGGACTGCAGGAGAGGAAACATATAAGAAAAACAACTACTTGAACGCATAGGTTGAGGCATCCATGATTGGGGATGTAGACTCGAAACTACCACACCAATGCAACTACCAACAATTTGGAAATAGGTCTTGATCAAGGACACATGACAAAACTAATGGAAATGTGCATCGGCCATGGGTGGGGGGAGTTCGGAGGGTGAAGGGGAAATTAGGAGCATGAATCATGTAACCATGTTAAAAATGAATATTAAGGGGCAGCTGGGTAGCTCAGTGGAGTGAGAGTCAGGCCTAGAGACAGGAGATCCTAGGTTCAAACCCGGCCTCAGCCACTTCCCAGCTGTGTGACCCTGGGCAAGTCACTTGACCCCCATTGCCCACCCTTACCAATCTTCCACCTATGAGACAATACACCGAAGTACAAGGGTAAAAAAAATAAAAAATAAAAATAAATAAAAATAAAAATGAATATTAATAATTGTTTAAATTTTAAAAAAAGATATTATTATAAGCATTTGTGAAAAAATACAGAAGACATAAAATACTAAAACAACTCAGACTCAGTCTCCTTCCTCACAGAATAAAGAACCTTTTTAGAACTGCTAAACTAATATTTTGATGTTTCAGTTAACAAAATCACAGCATATTATGGAGAATTGCCAAGGTTTAGATGACCTGGATACTCATGACATGGAATTTTCTAGTTGCAGAACTCTCCTGTTAGAATCCTTCTTCTAGTCTGAGAAGCATACTGTTAAGGAAACTTTGTTTTCTACCTGATTCAGGAACCCTCTAATACAAAAAGTCTTGAACTCGGGATATTTCACACTTTAATCCCAAGGTTAGACATGTCTATTCTTAGGATCACTAGTATCTAACCTATGTTCAGAAAAGGAAATAAAAAGGAAGAAGGAAATCAGAAAATAGAGGTACGGGAATATTTATCTGCCTCAGGTTCTCCTGGAAAAGCATAAGCTGTTCAGTATATATATCCCTCTCCATGCAAATTTCCATTTTCTGCTTCTGCTGGTGGGGTAGAGGAAGGAAGGGGAATTCTCCTTTCCCATCTCCAACCTTCAACTTGCTGAATTCCAGCAAAAGAAGTCCAGGAAGGAAAAACTATGTAAAATGAAAAAGAAGAAAAGAGGTATGCTATTTCATAGCTCAATTAGAGATAGATCACAGGAAAAGAGGCTCCTCTGACAAGCCTTTTAAAAGGTCCTAGGTCAACCAAGCAGCTTTGAGGTATCCCAAGTCTCTGGGGACTGATCAGAGTTCCTTGTTCTCTCCTAGCAAAGATCTAGCACAGGTCTACTTTCAACAAATGTCTATACCCTATTATTGATTTGTGTGACATCAAATTAATCAAGGGATTCTCTAATCATTCATCTATTATGTAAGTTCATATGTTTATTAAATTTATAATTTTAATTTTTTAAAATAAATTTTACCCTCAAATTACCAGCTCAACTGCCATCTCTTCTATGAAGTCTCACTTCCCCTCCTACCCCCAAAAACTGAGTTAGAAGAGCTAGAATTCCTTGGTGACCTCTTCAAGCACTTTCTTGGTACCTCGTGCATTTATCCTATCCTCCATTTGTCTCTAAAAAAGATATGTGCCTTATAATTATATTACTTGTATTGACAAACTCCAGTTGGTAAGTGACTCCAATTGTCCCCATTACATCTATATCTTTCTTAGTTTTATGTCTAGGTTCTCAAATATGCCTTTATAGTGATGGAGAATATTCTCAGAACAAATGCTGTGTCATGTAATTGAGGTTGTCTGAAAGTCCTATCATAGAGAAACTTTATGAGACATTGATCCTCACCATATGAAGGCAGTACTATGCTTTCACAAGAAACAAGTTGCTCAGTGAATGGACACACAGACACATATTTTCTCCTTTTATGTTTCAAGGAAAAGATATGAAAATACACCCATATTAAGGAAATATCTCCTCATGAAACTATATAATGCAATAGTATCCTTCTCCTGTCCTAACACAGGGTTTCTAACTCGCAGTCCATAAGTCTGTTTTTTTAAAGCATTTTTCATTATATTTCAATATTTCTTTCTGTTTCTGCTGTAATCCTATATGCTTTATTTTATACATGTAAAAAATATTCTGTTTATAAGAAACACATTTCAAAATGAGAAACACACATAGAGTAAAAATAGAGGGCTGGAGCCTAATATACTCCAAAAAAGTAGCAAGCATGACCTTGGACAAAGTTAAAAGTAAAATAGATTTAATTAAAAGGGATTAACAGGGAAACCACATTATGTTAAAAAGTGTCATAGATAACAAAGCATTAACAATATTAAACCTATATGCACCAAATATAGCATCCAAATGTTTAAAGGAAAAGCTAAATGAGTTACATGTGGAAATAGACTAGTGGGGGAACTTCAACCTTTCCCTCTCAGAACTAGATAAAACTGATAAAACTAACCAAAAAATAAATAATAAGCCAAGGAGTTAAATAAAATCTTAGATAAGCTAAATATGATAAGTATCTGGAGAGAATTGAATGGGAATAGAAAGGAGTATATCTTTTTCTCAGTAGTACAAAGTAGATTTACAAAAATTAATCATATATTAGAGCATGAAAACTATAAATCAGTGCAGAAAAACAAATATTAAATGCATCCTTTTTAGATCACAATGCAATAAAAAATATATGTAGTAAGGGACCATTGAAACACAAAGCAAAAATTAATTGAAGGCTAAATAACTCAATCTTAAAGAATGAGTGGATTAAAAAATAAGTCATAGAAGTAATAAATAATTCTATTTAAAAGAATCATAATAATGAGACAACATATCAAAACCTATAGGACACATCAAAAGCAATAATTATATGAAAATTCATATCTCTAAAAGCTTATATCAATGCAATAGAGAAAGAATAAATCAATGAAATGAGAATGTGTTTCTCTTTAGAAAATTCTCACTAGAGAAAGAATAAATTTAAATCCCCAACTAAACACCGAATAGGAAATCTTAAAAATTAAAATTCAGATGAATAAAATTAAATGCAAGAAAAATATTGAATTAGCAAATAAAACTGGTAGTTTGCTTTATGAAAAAAATCAATAAAATTAGACAAACTGTTGGTTAATACAAATTTTTTAAAGATAGAAGACCAAATCATGAGCATTAAAAATGAAAAGGGTAAAAATTCCACCAATGAAGAAGAAATGAAAGTAATTATTAAGAGTTATTTTGCCCAATTATAGGCCAATAAATTTAACAATGTAAGCAAAATGGAAGAATATCTACAAAAATACAAACTGCCTAAGACTATCAGAGGAAGAAATAGGATATCCAAGTAAACCTATTTTAGAAAAAGAAATTGAACAGGCCATAAATGAACTTCTTAAGAAAAAAGTATCAGGACCAGACAGATTTGCAAGTGAATTTTACCAAATACTTAAAGATCAACTAATTCTAATATTAAATAAATTATTTTTAATAATACATAAAGAAGAGATCCTACCAAACTCCTTTTATGAAACAAATATGCAGCTGATACCTAAACCAAGAAGAGAAGAATAGACATACTACAGGAATATTCCTACAATACAATAAATAGTAGTAAAAGATTAGTAACCCTGTATTTAACAAAAGTAAAGATCCAAGTTTTAGGGATAAGAATTCACTATTTGGTAAAAATTGTTGGGAAAAATTCAAAGTAGTTTGGCAGAAATTAGGTATGGACCAAAATGTCACACCATTTACTAAAATAAAAAATGGATACATAACCTAAACCTAAAGGGATGTATTATAAGCAAAATAGAAGAACAGGGAACATATTACCCATCAGATTTATGGACAGGAAAGGTGTTGATGAATAAACAAGAGAGAGAGAGAGCAATTGAGTTGTAAAATGGATGTTTTGATTACATTAAATAAAAAAGGTTTTGTGCAAATAAAACTAATGTAGCCAAGATTAGAAGGAAAGTAGATATTTCCTTCTCTTATAGTTATAAAAGGATACAAATTAAAAGACAAGAATCCTTTCCCTGGTAGAAGAAATGTCCATCTCTTGGTTTTAAAGCTGATAAATGTCAAGTATTTATTTCTTCCATATCTTCCAAAAAAAAAAAGTAAAGCAGAAAATTGGGGGAAATTTTATAGACAGTTTCTCATAGAGACATTCTATATCTAAAATATATCTTTGTTAAATTTACAAGAATATAAGGGGACATGTAGGTGGCTCAGTGATTTGAGAGCCAGATCCAGAGATGGGAGGTCCTGGGTTCAAATATGGCCTCAGACACTTTCTAGATATGTGACCCTGGGCAAGTCATTTAACCTCCATTGCCTAGCCCTTATTACTCTTCTGCCCTGGAACCAATATACAATGTTGATTCTAAGATGGAAGGTAAGGGTTAAATATTTATATATATAAGCCATTCCCCAATTGATAAATTGTCAAAAGATATGAACAGTTTTTGGATAAAGAAATCAAAGCTATATACAGTCATATAAAAATGCTCTAAATCACTACTGATTGGAGAAATGTAAATCAAAACAATTATGAGCTATCATACACTTATCATATTGGCTAAAATGATAAAATGGCAAAATGACAAATGTTGGAGGGTATGTGCAAAAAACTAATATGTTATAGGTGGAAATGTGAATTGATCCAAATGTTTTGGAAAGTAATCTGGAATTATGCCTAGAGAGTTATAAAATTATAGTATACCCTTAGACCTAGCAATACCACTGTTATGTCTATATTCCAGTGTAATCAGGAAAAAAGGAAAAGAACCTACATGACAAAATATTTGTAGCAGCTCTCTTTGTGATAACAAAGAACAAAAATTGAGGGGATGTCCATTAATTAGGGAATGGCTGAACAAGTTGTGACATATGATTGCGATGGAATACCATAAGAAATGATGAGCAGGTTAATATTGGAAAAACATGGAAAGATCTAAATGAAATTATAAAGAGTGAAATGAACAGAACTAAGAGAACATTATATACAGCTACTGAATTAATGTTTGAAGAATAACTTGTGGATGTTCACCTCCAGAGGAAAAAACTGATAAATAGAAACATGAAAGACATAATTTATTCACATGCCTTCTCCAGTGCAGAGAGAGCAGGGAGGGAGATAGATACTTGAGAATTTTAATGTAACCAACAAACAAATTAATTAAGAATAATAATAAAAATTTCAATGAGGTTTAAATGCAGAGATAGCGAAAATATGCAATGAAAACACATGGTGCTCTTCATTTTTTAAAATATATTTTATTTTTATCGATTACATGCAATAACAAATTTCCATATAAATTTTATGAAGATCCAAATTTTCTCCCTTTCTCCTTCACTGCCCCCACTAGAAATGGTAAGCAATTTGATCTGGGTTATACATGTATTTTTACCATGCAAAATCTATTTCCTTATTGTTCATTGTTGTAAGAGAATATTCGTGTAAAATCAAAATCCCAAAATGAAAACCCAAATAAAGTGAACTGTATGCTTAGATCTGAATACCAATTTCAACAGTTCTTTCTGTGGAGGTGGATAGCCTTTGAACATTTGTCAGTTGGGGAATGGCTTGTATTCTTTTTTTTTTAAACATTTATTAATATTCATTTTTAACATGGTTACATGATTCATGCTCCTAATTTCCCCTTCATCCCCTGCTGTTCCCCCACCCATAGCCGACGCACATTTCCACTGGTTTTAACATGTGTCATTGATCAAAACCTATTTCCAAATTGTTGATAGTTGCATTGGTGTGGTAGTTTCGAGTCTACATCCCCAATCATGTCTGCCTCAGCCCATGTGTTCAAGCAGTTGTTTTTCTTATATGTTTCCTCTCCTGCAGTCCTTCCTCTGAATGTGGGTAAGTGTTCTTTACCATAAATCCCTCAGAATTGTCCTGTGTCATTGAATGGCTTGTATTATTATAAATTTTATTTAGTTCTTTGTGTATTTGGGAAATGAGACCTTTATCAAAGAAATTTCTTACAAAATTTTTTCTCAGTTTGTTGTTTCCCTTGGTTATATTTGTACAAAACCTTTTAAATTGAATATTGTCAAAAGTATTTATTTTATATCTTGTAATGTTCTCTATCTTGTTTGGTCATAAATTCTTCCTTTCTCCATAGATCTAACAAATAAACTATTCTATGTTCCACTAATTTACTTATGGGTATCACCCTTTATGTCTAATTTTAACCTTATCTTGGTATAGAGTGTGAGACATTAGTCTATGCCTAGTGTCTGTCATACTGTTTTCTGTTTTTCCCAGCAGTTTTTGTCAAATTGCGCATTGTTATTCCCAAAACTGGGCTCTTTGCGTTTATCAAACACTAGATTCCTGAGGTCATTTACCTCTAATCTATTCTATTGATCCATCCTTCTATTTCTTAACCAGTATTAGATTGTTTTGATAATTACTGCTTTATAGTACAGGTTGAGATCTGGTACTGTAAGGCTACCTTCCTGCACTTTCCCCCCATTAATTCCTTTGATATACTCTTGTTCTTTTTGATACAATCTTTTGTTCTTCCAGATGAATTTTTAAAATATTTTTCTAGTGATATAAAACAATTTTTGGTAGTTTGAAGGGTACTAAATAAGTAAATTAATTTAGGTATAATTGTCATTTTTATTATATTAGCTCATCCTACCCATGACCAATGAATGTTTTTCCAATTATTTAGATCTAGTTTTAATTGTGTGGAAAGTGTTTTGTAATTGTGCTCATATGGTTCCTCTGTTTGTCTTGGCAAATAGATTCCTAAATATTTTATATTGTCTAGATTGATTTTAAATGGAATTTCCCTAACTCTTGCTGCTTAGTTATGTTGAAAATATATAGAAATGCTGATGATTTGTGTGGATTTATTTTATATCCTGCGACTTATTTCAATTGGTTTTTCAGTTGATTCTCTAGGATTCTCTAAGCATACCATCACATCACCCACTAAGAATGATAGTTCAGTTTCCTCTTTGCCTACTTTAACTCCTTCAATTTCTTTTTCTTCTCTCATTGCTAAAGCTATCATTTCTAGAATTTTCACTTATCATTTTAAGGTAAGGCCCATTTATTCCTATGCTTTCTAGTGTTTTTAGTAGAAATGGTTGTTTTTTGTCAAAGTCTTTTTCTGCATCTGTTGAGATAATCATGTGATTTCTGTTATTTGGTTACTGATGGTCATATGTGAAGATGGGACTAACTCTCCCCTCACCCACTTTTAGATTTAATCACCAGAAGCATATACACCCACTTATCCTTAAATATGGGGAGGTCTTTGACCACCCACATGTGGTATAGTGGGTGATGAATCAGAAACCCACTGACTGCTCCTTCTCCCCTCTCCCCCCTCTCCCCAGCAGCCCTAAGCAAAGCTAAAGCTGCAATTTGTCCCTGTAAAGTGGAAGGAAGGCACAGGAAGTGATGAAAGGAAAGGTCTTTAAAAGAGGGAGAAACTTCCTGTGGTCAGCTCTTTCACCTTCAAACTTGACCTTAAAGGAGCTCCAGCTTGGGACCACGGATTGATACCACATAGGTGAGTGAAAAAGGCTGACCTCCCTTTCCTGGTACTAGCCTCCAGAAGGGCACCTAGTCTTGGAGGAGGCCTTATAGCTAAAACCCTTGTTTAATTTACCTCTGGGCCCCCTTCGCTGGGGCCTCTGAAGCCCTGCCTGGTTCAGGCTGGGCCAAAGTAATTATCTATTCTCTCTCTGATTTCCTTATTTTCACTCTTTCTCCTTTTGTAAATAAAACTACCATTAAAAAGTCACTCTGACTTGAGTAATAATTTCAGTGATCACATTTTTATATATTTAGTCCAACCTTTAATTTTTAACCCTTACACATATCAATAGGCTGCTAATTTTCCTAATATTACACCAGCCTTGCGATCCTGGTATAAATCATGCCTAGTCATAGTGAATGATCTCATGTGATATATTGCAGTAGTCTCTTTGCTACTATTTTATTTAAGAGTTTTGCAGGAACTCATTAAGGAAATTGTCTACAAATTTCTTTCTCTGTTTTTGGTCTTCCTGGCTTAATATCAGCACATTATTTATGTCATAAAAAGAATTTGGTAGGACTCCTTTTCCTATTTTGCCAAATAGTTTATATAGTATTGGTATTAATTATTCTCAAAATGTTTCATAGAATTCACTTGTGAATTCATCTGGCCCTGGGGATTTTTCCTTAGACAGTTCTTTGATAGTTTGTTCAATTTCTTTTTCTAAGATGGGAGTATTAAAGTATTCTACTTCTTCTTTTCTTAACCTGGGCAATTTATTATTTTGTAAATATTCATCCATTTTACCTAGATTTCTGGATTTGCTGTTATATAATTGGGCAAGATAGCTCATAATGGTAGGATAAACAACACCAGAGCAGCACCCACTAGGATGCCAGCCACTCCAAACATATAAACATCAATGTTTCATTTTTTTCTCTACTGCACATAGCCTCAAATATGCAGTTATCAACATTAAAGTGAAAATGATGTTACTAATAAAATCACAGAAATGCTTGAAGTCAGGAAAGTTAAGCATGTGAATGTTGAGAACTGAATGTATAAGTAATGAGATCAGTCAAAAGATGCAAATAAACTGATTATTTTAAATTGGATAAGATAAAAAAAAAATCATTCTGAAAAGTGGTCTATGGACTTCACAAGGTTGCCCAAGGGGTCCATGACACAAACAAAAAGATGAAGAATCCCTGCCCTAGAAGCTCACTGAGTTCTTACTCTTGCTTTGGGCTCCATGCTGGGACATGCTACTTAGCCATGAACAGTTCCCCGGGGCCTGCCACTTCAATGTCACAACCATTGCTGGACATGGTGCTGACATTAAGCACCAAGCATACTTTGAACAGGGCAGCTAGGTGGCAAAGTACATAAAGTGCCAGATCAGGAGTCAGGAAGACCTGAGTTTAATTTAAGCCTCAGATACTTACTATCTGTGTGACATTGGGCAAGTCACTTTAACTTGTTTTCCTTGGTTTCCTCATCTGTAAAAGAACTGGAGAAGGAAATGGCAAACCTCTGTCAAGAAAACTTGAAAAATGGGAAACAGCTAAGTGGCTCAGTGGATTGAAATCCAGGGCTAGAGAGATGAAATCCTGGGTTCAAATCAGATCTCAGAGATGTTCTAGTCATATGACTCATGGTAAATCACTTAACTCCCACTGCCTAGTCCTTCCTTACCACTCTTTTGCCTTGGAAACAATACACAGTGTTGATTCTAAGACAAAAGGTAAGAGGAAAGGAAGGAAGGAAGGAAGGAAGGAAGGAAGGAAGGAAGGAAGGAAGGAAGGAAGGAAGGAAGGA